>NC_134408.1:87239841-87594841 GCF_038048845.1 Mixophyes fleayi | reverse complement strand
TATTGCAGCCTTATTTCAGTGTGTTTCAACATAAACATTGGTTGATTTCTTTAAAAACAATGATGGAAAGTATGGTATAGTAATTAATAATAGCATACAACTTTATTTTCCCTTTAACCATTTCGCTATCTAAGTTACAGTTGTAATAATGTTTAAGTGAATGAGTCTATCATAGGGACTGCTGTGCCCTCTTCCACTTAGAATGTAAGCTCTCTAATGAGCATGGTTCACCCAGGGCTGCCCAGAGGAATTTGAGACCCGGTACCCCAACTTTTTGCCCCCCCCGCCCCTCCACAAGTGAGTAGGAAAGGTGCTGTATGCCACCGCTGTGCTGTGCCGCCGCCAAAGAGGCAGGGCCACATAATATTGGGGGTGTGGTCAACATGGGGGGTGGCTGCGCTTCTGTAGACATGACATATTGGGGGAGATTCAATTACCGGCGATATTATGGTAGAAATTCCCACACATTTTCCGGTGCAAGGAAAAATGGGAGGAGATTTCTGTCAAATCTCCGCCGCAAAGTATCTTGCGGACTTTCCCGAAGACACTTCACGGCTATTTGAATTCACCCATTATGTATTATAATGGTGTTGCTCTCACCTACCTGTTATTGCAGCTTTCACAACCTGGTACTGGATTCTTGCATGGATCCTGGAATGTTGGGACCTGTTGGAAAATGTAAATGTGGAAAACCGAGCAATAAGTGAACACTGTACATAACAGATCACGCAGTATATAATATATTATAATAAGATATTACATTCATCACACCCTCCCCAGCCACATCACACCATGCCTCAGACATATCATGCAATCCCCCAGTTATATTATCATGCCACCCCCAGACACATTATATCCCCCCAGACACATTATGCCCACCCCCACACACATTAGTACACCCCCAACAAGACACATTAGGACCCCCCCACACACCAGCATTCCCTTCAAAAGCCCCCCAGCTTACCAGTGGTCCCCTCAGATTTCCCCCAGCTTACCAGCATTCCCCTCGGATGTCCCCCAGCTTACCAGTGTTCCTCTTACATGCCCTCCCCTGCGCACCAGCGCTCCCCTCACATGCCCCCTTCTGCACACCAGCGCTCTCTTCACATGCCCCTTCTGCACACCAGCGCTCCCCTCACATGCCCCTCTGCACACTAGTGCTCCACCCACATGTGCCCCCTGCACATTAATGCTCCTCTTACCTAATACACATTTAATGTCAACAGCTGCTCAGGAAGAGGTACACTATTTCAGCTGCGGACGTCTCTCCTGTGTTCCATGTGACCGGCAGAGTCACGTGACCTGCTGATGTCAGAGGATCCTTTCCAGGAAGGGGATCTAGCCTCTACCATGTTGGGTGTTTGAACATTGTCCGACACCCGCCCCCCCACTCGTTGAAAAAATCTACTTTGTAAAAATGTTGTAATTTGTACCCGCCCTCTCCCTCCCCTTCTCAGGGCCCCTGGATCCACTATTTCCTTTGTTTTCATGTCTGCATTTATTTTGTCTGCCTAGTTTGTGCTTGTTTTATGTATGTCCCTGTTTTATGTATGCCCTTTTATCTCTACTCTACAGCGCTGTGGAATACTGTGGCGCCTTACAAATCTGATATAATAAACTAATATTTATTTTCGGAAATATAAAGATTTATTCTTAATATATTGGGGTAAATTTATTTTTATTTTGTTTTAATTATGTAGAAAACATAAATATATCAAGAGAAGATATTACCAGGACATTGTGTCTATGGACTGATGCCATGTTGAGCTTACCCTAGTTGGCAAAGTGTAAATTACGAAAAATTGTAGCTGCATGCATCTAACACTTGCACTCAATTACAACTGGTGTGGCGGAAGGGACGATTTAACATAGGCTAAGTACATTAAGGGCATGTTCACGCTAATATGGCTGAGACCGCCCATCACGGAGACCCATATACGCCTGTCAGCAGTCGTAGCTCACCTGCTAGAGAGCAAGTGCAAGTACACCTGTAAAGTTAACTGGTGCTTTCTGTTTATATAAAATCTTTTCTACTTATATACAATGGTTTAGTGGTTTCCAAATATCTGTCTTAATCCTAAATGCAACATAATATCATCCTCCATGTGACTCAGAACTGGGCAACCTGATATACTTCAAGGGCTGCATATTACACTAAGGGGGAGATTCAATTCAATGCGATATGCCTCTGGAACAGTCCGAAGACACATTGAGGCTATGTCCGGCAAACCATTGCTTATCTTTCCCCACTCCCTATAGGGGAGCACATAAAAATGATTCTTTACTGTAACGTTTGGCAACATGTGCAGCTAGACATAATGGTGATGTCCGGCAGCACATCATGATGATGTCCGGCAGCACATTGCATTGAATTGAATCTCCCCCTTAATATCAGTAATGAAAAAATAGGCTCCTAAACAGCCTCTGCAACCCCACATCACTATCCCAAAATTTCACCACGTCACTCGGACCTCTTTCTTGAGCCAAAGTCACTTCACATGCCCTCAGATCCCCACTTCCTATAAAATGCCCCTACATGTACTCACACTTGTTCCCAAAAGCAGAATGTGGGCATGAACCCCGGTATGTGCAAGGTGGATAAATAGTTACATTTGTGCATAATAAAGTGAATGGCATATCTTCATTTTTGCAATTTCATAATGACCTCCCGGCTGACTAAAAGCACAATAGCTCCAAACAAAAAGAGAAATAGTAATACTCTAAAGAGAGTTTACCAGTATTTCACATGTAGTTTTTTTGCATCTTACCTTCGTTAGAACATTTGGGTGAGTTTTCCTGGCTTAGCTGTTTGGTACTGAAGTCAAACGACTGAGTAGTAGGTGAACTGCAGTCAGTTTCAATGCCATCCACAAATCTGTACAAAGAAAACATAATCATACAAAGATTAGTGTGTGAATTTACCCTCTAATATTATTAACTCTTTAATGCTGAAGAAAGAAGAGAGTCTTCCGTGTTTTGTCCCAATTAGTAATCATTCTGGTGAAATGAATGTCACATGCTTCATTGATTTAAGAGAAATGGACGTCACGCTAAACCATAGAACGTCTGGCAGTTTGCTGTGCATTCTAAAGTGTGGTCCAGTATTTACTGGTATGTACAAAATGTCAGGCTTCATTCAATATTTTAAAATGGGATAACAAAAGGTAAACTCAATGGGTAAGTCAAAATGTGCACACTTGTGAATACAACATGATCAGCATGCATGAGAATGATCTGAACTAAGACAATTAGTTAAATCTGTTTGGCAGATGACCGCTGTCATCCTGTGTGTGCACTCATCTGCAGACTGCGCTAACAGCCTCCCATTTCAACTGGCCACTTGACACAAGCTCAAAACAACCAGATGTGCAAAATTTGAAAATGTCCAGTAACCCATAGCAAGCACCTGTGATCATTTTAGTGCCACATTATACTATAAAATCAGTGGCGGCAATACAGGGGGTGGAGGGGTGTAGCAGCTACATGGTCCTAAGTGAAGAGGGCCATGAAATGCCAGGTATCCCCTCCAAGGACTCCACTTGGGTTGGGTACAAATTATCGATGATGAAAAATCCGACAGCCTTTACTTCTACAAAAAAAATCCGACTTTTGTTTTCAAGTAAGTCTCTATATATTCTATTTGTTTTTGTGACAAGTCGGATTTTTTTATGTAGGAGTAAAGGCTGTCGGATTTTCATCATCAGTAATACAAAATAAAATGTGTTACATACATGAAGCGCTTCCTTGCTTTGCACTTGATATTATTCCACAATACTTAGATGGTATTCTGTTGCAGAAATCTCTATATATGAAAGATACAACCTCACATAAAACAAATATCAAAAGTATTAAGAGGAACTTCCTCTTTTTATTTTGATATTTGTTTTAATAAAAGATAAAGCACAAGGTCGCTTTCTCTCTTTTATATATCTACATTCCATGTGATGAGGGAAGCTGAGGTGATATTGGTGATTATACAATCAGAATCGTACTGGGATATCTGTGTGATCCGTGTTCTGTGATACAAGAAAGCCATTCCAGAATTCTATTTTAAGGCGCATATTGGAGATTTATCTTGTAAGTTTAAACCCTTAGGGGGTGATACGACGGTGTCAACACGGTTTTGGATGGTGTATCCCCATATGAAAACACACTTTTCCCATATCAATCCCTTTTATGTCTCATACTGTATTACACTATGTGAGGTTGTATCTTTCATATATAGAGATTTCTGCAACAGAATACCATCTAAGTATTGTGGAATAATATCAAGTGCAAAGCAAGGAAGCGCTTCATGTATGTAACACATTTTATTTTGCAATTTGTATATGGAATTATATGGTAGTATTCCTTTTACATATAAGAGGCTGCAAGTCAGAGTGGAGCGCTAGACACTCAGAATTTGTTATTTTGATCATCGGTAATACGATTACCACCGCTCCACTCTACTCTCAAAAGCAGTTTTTAACTTTGTTAGTAAATAACCCGCATGTTTCTCTATGTCATAAAATCACATGCACAGAATAATGAACAAATAAACTGTAATGCAACATTCCAGTATAGTAATTTCAAGAATTTGCAGAAACTTGCTTCCACATCTGCAAAACACGATACAAATCACCAGACTGCGTTATGCTGTAACACAATTGAAATATTTTGATAAATGCAAAAGCATAAAAAAAGTTAAACATCTGTTAGCAAAGAGAAAAAGAGTGTATTTGTGTCCTAAACTCTCTGTGGTATATACAGATTCTATTGTATTCCATGCTGTGGTTTAAGCCTGTTAACTACAGCCTTATCATATTTACATAGTTAAGCTCTTTATAATAACCCAGGCACTAATTGACTGAAAGCTGTTGAACTCTTTTGTGCAGGACACTGACAAAGACAGGGGGCGGATTCTGCCACAATTCTGCAACAAAAGGAAATTCTCAAATTATTTATTGAACTTAAATATTATACTTCCAAATGGGAAGAAATGTTCCTGGAAAATAATTGTTATTCAGAATTAACAACTGACCTGAGCAGCTTAGTCTTGTGTACTACATACTGTACAAAAACTGGAATTCACCATATAACTTCATACCAGAAGCAAAGAGTATACACAATAGAGGTTAGTTCTTGAAAGGGCTATCAGACAAATATTTACTTGGATTTCAGGGAATGTCTAGAATGATGTCATATAATTTTATTTGTGTATCTAGTGACCTATATCCACTGCCAATAATAGCAATATGAAAGGTAACCTACGTAAAGAGATAAGTGGGTCATTTAAAGGGGTTAGTGGTTTTTCCTGAAAATCATTCACATGCATGCCATTGTATAAAAATATATTGATGCCTAAGTGACTTCTGGTCAGAATTTTAGCAGAGACCATATAGCCATAATCTATGGAACCAGAATCTGAGGGACAGCATGCTGGGAACTACTCTCAGACCTGCTGTGGTCTTCAATCTGCCCTTGCCACTCTTGGTCCAAGGACAGTTAAATTTTCTATTGGCCACCCATTAAGTTAGAGCTACTGCCCACATCAGTAGGTAGCCTGTGTTGTGTTGTCAAGGTAGCAGTTGGCAGTAAACGCAGTAGGTGGGTTTCATCTCACATGTCATTTGGTGGGGTGAGCGAAGCACCATCCACAGACAGCCCCCATGTTTAACTTGCATGTAGATCTCTCTCAGCCAGCCCACCTACAGTTTTCCTCCTAACTGTCCCACAGTTAGGAAGAAAACTGGCCTACCTATCTGTGGGTCCATACTGTTATCTGTCCACTGCTACTTAGTTACAAAAAAAACCCTATATAAAGAATCTACAAAGATCCTGATTTTCTGTACTCTGTCTACCCTACTATAACTAATCTAAGCTACTTGTAAAAAACCCAAGGTTGTCGCCAGTTTTGTGCAAAATCCATTTTGCTGCTGCTGACGACAAATGGCACCTTTTTATCCCTTATACATTACCATATACATGAGTGGTTTATAGCAGTGATTATCAGGGGTCGCTGCAAGCAGGACAGATTTTAGAACTTTCTTTGCTTCAGCCAAGGTGGCCAGGCAAAACCACTTCCACTTAAGTCTAAACGGCAACCAACATGAGGACATTTAGTTTACATAGGGAGCATGTTTAAATGGCATGCATTATGCAAATCAGCACATCCTCGAATTGTGGAGGATGCACCATTAGAGTTGAGAGGCTCGATTTACAACCCATTCAACAGATATTTCATTTAATTTATATAATTTAAACACAGTCAATATATTTGTTATGAAAAACAAAGATCCTGATTTTCTGTACTCTGTCTACCCTACTATAACTAATCTAAGCTACTTGTAAAAAACCCAAGGTTGTCGCCAGTTTTGTGCAAAATCCATTTTGCTGCTGCTGACGACAAATGGCACCTTTTTATCCCTTATACATTACCATATACATGAGTGGTTTATAGCAGTGATTATCAGGGGTCGCTGCAAGCAGGACAGATTTTAGAACTTTCTTTGCTTCAGCCAAGGTGGCCAGGCAAAACCACTTCCACTTAAGTCTAAACGGCAACCAACATGAGGACATTTAGTTTACATAGGGAGCATGTTTAAATGGCATGCATTATGCAAATCAGCACATCCTCGAATTGTGGAGGATGCACCATTAGAGTTGAGAGGCTCGATTGACAACCCATTCAACAGATATTTCATTTAATTTATATAATTTAAACACAGTCAATATATTTGTTATGAAAAACAAATACAATCTCTTTGGTGAAACCTATAAATTAGAAACAACATGCATTACATAACTGCTAAAATTGCCAATTAGAAACATTTGCCCAAATCACTCCGAGATCCAATCACACCAAATCCGTTCTGGATGAGGCCATGGACATTCTTGTTATTGAAAAGTGGATCTGTTGGCTTACATGGCATTGCAGAGCTTTAACAACCTACATACATACATACATACATACATACGTGCATGTACATACATAATGTATCCAAAATTATGTAGTAACTTCTATTTTTCTGTTTAGCTCCTTGGTTGTTCAAAAAGACAAGAACATATTACTTCAATTTATTCATCATTTTACTCGCTATGACCCTACATATATACTAATGATATGTTTGCGTTACACTCAGTCAATGTTTACAATCATCATAATAAGAAGTAATCAGAATTTTTAGAATATTTGCTATTCAAATCAGTCCCTGCCCCATTGGAGCTTACAGTCTAAATTCCCTACCAGACACACACACACACACACACACACACACACACACACACACACACACACACACACACACACACACACACACACACACACACGGTCAATTTGATAGCAGCCAATTAACCTACTAGTATGTTTTTGCTTTCTTTCTTTGTATACTTGCCCACACAATTGCTGTACACAGTGTTCAAAATTAAAACTCCTGTTAGATCTAATAATGTTGGTCATGAGCGCTGAGAGGGGCGTGGGACAAGTGTAAAATTGAGATTATGGTGGGACCCTCAGCTGAGCCACATTAAAGGCTGGGTAAAGTGAATGCGTGGACTGATAGCTTCCTATTGGTCTGTATGGTCACACCCCTCCTAGGCTGCGCTGTCATGCTCCCAAGTTTCTGCACACAGCTGGAGGGAGAAATAGTAAAAATAGAAAAGTGGAAAGTAAGATATGCCTTTGTATTAGGTATAATCACAATTTACTTATACCATACATACTTGGTCTTCCAATAGTAAAAATAACTAGTAAATTAATTTTTGCATTGCCTTTTTGTATTTGCCCTATTTTTGTTAACCTATTATAAGATTTTTTGACTGCTTTCCCGATTCACTTGGTATGAAAAGATATTTATTTCCACATAGTACCAAAACAAATTCTTATCTGCTACTGAAAACCGAAATTCATTAGGTTAAACAAAGTACTCCCAGATCAAGAATGAGTAAATTAAAAGAAGTTAATTGTTTATTGTTCTGTGATGATTTCCTTTCTCTCCCCCATGTTGGTTCAAGAGCATAGTATGTGATTATCTGCAGGATATAATTAAATGTCCATGATTAAAATGGTGAAATGGTCATATATAGACAGCTCTCATTCTGATAAGGTTGCTTGTATTTTTCCTATACTGGAAGCGCTCAGTCTGTGTTTACTTATGGAATGATTTTCTCGTTGGTAGTTATGGTAACCACCCACAATGAGTTCTGTCTTACTCTGCTGCTTGAGTAATTAGAGTTTATGGGTTTGTATCGGGTAATTAAATATCCATGAAATATTGTATATTCAGGAGCTAAACTTAAAATCTTAATTAGCAATGAAAACACACATACACACATTTTGCTTTTAAAAGGAATACTTAACCCTCAACATTACACTTTTCATATGTGAAGCATGTCAGGAGAATAATCTGTTCCCTCTTAAAAGGCAATGTGTGATTGCAAGTTTACTGCCCCTTCCAGAACAAACAGCAAAATATATAACCCACAGATTGAAGTCAGTAGCCAAAGGTTTTTTTGATATGGGTCAAACAGCAACAGAGAGCATGATAGTTAGTCTGCAGCAAACTTGCAAATACATTATTATCCCTGTGTGTTCATCAATACTATGCACAAGAAAAGTCTGCTCTGTAGGAGACTGCAATACTCATGTATCCATATAGGTATCGAACATGGAGTGTCATGGCTAGACTGGTATGTGAGCAAGTGTAGGTAGCCATAATACTACCTGTTCACTTAATTTTTTTCCTGAAGGGTCTACACCCTGCTGTGATATACTGGCTCCCATAAACAGTGCAGATGCTTGGATTAAAGTACTTCTGTGATGACCCCCTAGAGCTAAGAGGCAGGAGAAAAAATGGTTAATAAATATTATTGCAGTGCTTGTGGAACCATTTGCATGTCTGTTATTGGTTACTAGTTCAGCAGCCACATTTGAAACATGAAGAGCTAAGGCAACCAGAGTGTGTAGGAAACCACCAACTGGCGTAATGTATACTGGCAGGCCCGGCGCTCCCATTAGGCAAGGTTAGGCACTTGCCTAGGGCGCCGGGCTCTGGAGGGCGCCACATAATTCTAAAATACTTTAAAACTGTGCGGCAACCGCTGACCATACCTGTCATGGCCGCCGCACAGCATTCAGATGGACGGGGAAGGGGGGGGAAGAGGCTATTTTGTCACCACCGCCGCCTTTCTGCTCTCTGCTCCGTCTCCTCCCCTCCACTTACTAGTGTCAGTGAGGGGAGGAGAAGGAACAGAGAGGCGGCGGTGGTGAGACAAGGTAAGGAGAGGAGGGAGGAGGGAGGAGGGCGGCAATTTTTGCGGGGGGGGGGGGGAGGGGGGCGGCGATTTTTGCGGGGGGGGGCGCCACTTTTTAAAAAATGCCTAGGGCGCCGTGGACCCTAGCACCGGCCCTGTATACTGGACAATGTACTGTATGTACTGTACACTTGCATATGGACTGTAGTGTAAACTGGCATAAGAGCTTTATTGTACTGTAACGTGGGCATAATGTATTTTCATAGTATACATGATAAATCTATACTGTATACTGCACATGAATGAAGTTAATACTATCTGTTGTACTTTTCAACAAGCCAGTCTCTATAAACATATTGCAAATTGTTATGTTTATAGCTATATTGTTGTTGCCTTTGGGTGAGGCCATGAATTAAATGGTATGTAATAGGTTAGGAAAGCATAGCCTTAATTATGCAATGTGTAATTTTTCTCTCTTCCCAAATGTGGTAACTCTAAGTGTGCAACCGTACCAATAAGACGCTACACTCCTCTACCACACTAAAGTGCATTGCAGAGTGCACTAAAGACACAGAAGAAATAAAGTTGATTGAAATGATCAAAAGTACTATTTTTTTTTTTCTCTGCTACCATATCCGTCACTGGACTTAGACTACGTTAGTCGGTGTGGTTCTGGTTGATGGTGATGTACTGGCTAGCTGAGTGTTTATAGTTTAGTATAGTTTGGGGCTAGAGGTATACTTTAGTTCTAGTGGTTGTATACAAGGTGGGGGTTTGGGATTAGTGGTAAGGTTATTAGGGTTGAGCATTAATTATAATTTTTCTTTTTTTTCTCTCTTTTTTATATCGCAAATGTATAGTTTGAATTTATAAGTGTTTAATGAGGTGCAGAATAAACTATGTTTAATGTGGGTGATGTTTCTGGTTGGCACTTGGGGGTTTGGTTATTAAGGTTTAAATTTGTCAAGTGTTATGTCTTTGGCTAGTTCATCTAATAAGGAGCTGAGACTCATATCTTGGATTGTAAGGGCTTAAATAAAATTGTAAAACGCTTTTTGGTTATGCGTCAAATTATCAAAAAGGATCCTGCTATAGTATGTCTATTGTAAACACACATTGAGGGTAAGTAAATTTGCTTTCTAAAAAAACCTTGGGTGGATAGAGCTTACCATCCTACACCTACAACCAACTCTCGTGGGGTTTCAGTACTGGCTCATAAGAGGAATACATTTACTTTAGAAAAAATTTAAATAGATGTTTTGGGGCGATATGTCTTTATGAAAGTTATCATTAACTGGTCCCTGCTTCTTTTGGCAATATATATATATATATATATATATATATATATATATATATATACCCCCCACCATATAGTAGAGAAGTATTAAAGAAAAGTAGTGAATCTATGGCAATGTTTCCGGAGTTACCTATTGTCTGTATATTATGATTTTAATAGCATAATGAATAAGAATATGGATAGATGGCGGAAGCAGCAAAACACTAGTATTCAGTCAGCCTTCACTGCTTTGATAAATGAATTAGGTCTGGTAGATGTCTGGTGCTTACGGCTTCTGGATGCTGTTCAATTTTCTTGTTTTTCCACATTATACAATGCATTTTCTAGAATAGATTAAGCGTTTTTACCTTGTTCTCTTGTGCCAGCAGTGAGGTGGAGTATAGGGCTAGGAACATTGCCGATCATTCTTCCCTTTTCCTGTCAATTTATTTTTCCATTACTAGAGGACAGACTTTTTGGAAATTAAATCCCTTTTGGCTTTCCCTGATGGATACAGGAGTAGAGTAGGTGACCCAATGGGAAGGGTTTTTGCGGATAATGTGCAGTCAGCAGAATTTCTAGTAGTCTGGAATGCATTTAAGGCCCTCTTACGGAGGACGTTGATCGCTAGAGTGGCGAATATTAAACAGTCTCCTAGGCATAGGAAGTGGGAGTTGGAGAGTAATTGTAAACTTTTAGAGTTGAAATATATTAATACTAGATCTGAATCTAGACAGCAGGCGCCACAGTTGACACAGAAGGAATGGGTTAATTATGTATTTAATAAATCTAAACGTAAACTTCTTTTCTCCAAAGATGTACAATACATGCAAGGTGATAGAGGTGGTACCTTTTTGGCATATTTGGCATTGGTTGAGAAGTTCCAAATAGAAAGGGGCACTAGGCAGGAATGCCCATTGTCCCAGCTCTGTTTGCATTGGCAATAGAGCCTCTTGCTTGTTTGATCTGTAATAATAGTATTATTAGGGGTATTAGATCAACGCATAGGGAGGATAAGGTGGCTTTATATGCGGATGACATGTTTTTTTTTTTCAGATCATGTTGCCTCTCTGAAAGCTATGTTACGGGTGGTAGATGAGTTTGAGGATTTTTCTGGCTTGAAAATTAACTGGGATAAATCCAGTGTGTTTCCAGTGGGATGGGAAAGTTTGATATCACCCTTGGGTGATCTTCTGTCAAAATGGACATCTAAATTGAAATACATAGGAATGTGGGCTACTAATGTCCCTTTGGACTATGTGAAATTAAATATACAGGCCCAAATATACTAACTTAAATCTAAGGTTCATGTTTAGAGAAAGCTACCATTTTCTGTGTCTGGAAGAATTAATATGATAAAAATGGCCTAGATTTTTGTATGTTTTACAACAATCACCTATGTTTATCCCACCTATTTATCTGGTCTCATTGGCTTGGAGAGGGAGGAGGGCTAAGGTTAAGCTCAGTATTTTGTGTAGGTCTAGATCTCTCGGTGGTCTTGAACTTCATTATTTGAAACTGTGCTATTATGTTTCCCAGTTAGCACTACATAAATATTGCGTTTCTGATCGTGAATATCATGACTTACACTTGTACACATATGCAGGCATTGTTAACAGGCCGGCTCAATACTAATGCCCCTCTATTATTAGTCCAGTCAAGTAAGATATGGACAATTTGCAATAAACTAGGATATGTTGATATTAAGCTGTGTACACCTATCTGGGGTGCAGCTAAGCTAAGAGAAATGTATACAGTAGAGGGGACCGTTTGTATCGCTGGGGAGTGGAGACTATTGGTCAACGTATGATGTAGCTACTTTTAAATCATTTGAAATAGTTTCTAGAGAGAATATATACCTCAAACTATGTTTTTCTCTTATTTACAATTAAGACATGCCATTATGACACAATTTGCTTGGGAGCCACCAAATTTAGTTGTAGCTCCTCTTAGAAAACAGTTATAAGCTAAAGGTTAGAAGGGTTTAATTTCATTTATATACTCTTACTTTTTATCTGAATCAACGATTGGTGACCTGGATGTTCTGAGAAATTAATGGGCGGTGGATATAGGTCATCTAACTAATAAAGATTGGGCTGCGGTTTTAGACAGCTCTCGTCATTCTTTGGCTTCTAGACAGTTTCAACCAATACAAGTATTTATATTGCATAGAGCGTATTTAACCCCAAATTGAATAGTAAAATGTTGCCCTGAAGTGACTAGTTGTTGCCCAAAGTGCCATTCTGAAGATGGCACTTTTTGGCATCTTATTTGGGAATGTCCTCATATACAAATCTATTAGAGTAAGATCTCCCGATTCATTTGAAAAACTGGTATTAATATTCCTCTTCAGTCATCATCCACTTGTTTATTCGAGCTATATATAAAGGATAAAGTAGATAGACTGACGCAACTGTATATAATATATCTATTTATGGTGGCTAAAGTTAGTATAGCCAGGTATAGGCTGGCTTCTATGGGTTCTAAGATTTAAAATAGAATAGCACTGGTTAATTCCCCATTAGGGCATGAAAGGTTTGTCTATACCAGCAGACAGGCTTTAAAGACATTTGAAAATAAATGGTATAAATGGCTTCATTCTCCTTATGCACTAGTCTCTTTGAGATGGCCAGTTTGGGATGGTTGAGCTTATAAGTATTTGTGTTATCTTGAAAGAGTTAAATACATAATGGTACATATTGTCTTTGAAGGCATTAAGCTGATATCTGTATGGGTCAATTTGCATAACTTTCATTTAGTTATATATCTGTACTTTGGTTTGCAATGACATATGTACAAATGGTACATATGTCATTGCAAACAAAAGTATGTGCTTCACCTTAAAGAATTATATATTATAATGATATTTTTTTGCTTGTTCTGCTTCTGATTGAAAACAATATATTTATTGTTGTATCGAACTCTCATTTGCGATTGTTTTTGTTTTTATCTTTGTTTAAAAATTAATAAACAAATATTAAAGAAAAAAAAGGACAGATTTTACTGTTAGTGACAGGAGTAGAGATTTTGTGTGAATGGAGCTTTGTGGTGGAACATGCTGCAGCACGGTGGTGAAGTGGTTAGCACTTCTGCCTCACAGCGCTGGGGTCATGAATTCAGTTCCCGACCATGGCCTTATCTGTGTGGAGTTTGTATGTTCTCCCAGTGTTTACGTGGGTTTCCTCCGGGTGCTCCAGTTTCCTTCCACACTCCAAAAATATACTAGTAGGTTAATTGACTGCTATCAAATTGACCCTAGTCTGTGTTTCTGTTTGTGTGTGTGTATGTTAGGGAATTTAGACTGTAAGCTCCAATGGGGCAGGGACTGATGTGAATGAGTTCTCTGTACAGCGCTGCGGAATCTGTGGCGCTATATAAATGATGATGATGATGCTGTGTCTCAGAGTTGTGAAGTTCCAGCATTTCATTGTTTAAATTCCTGTTTGACTTAACCATCTTGTGGAATGCCAGAACAAGCCATTGCACAGCTCTGGTATACAATCTTCGAGATACACTTTTGCTTCGCCATTCTGATCAGTACCATTCTGTACTTTATTTGTAAAATTAGAGTTTGTAGATTTTATAGTTTATGAATAGAGCTCTTCATTCTACTGGGTGTCGTGTTTGGGGTAAGACTGGAAACACTTAAATCCAAATTTTGTCAGCAAAATGTGATAAACTTTGCAGACAAATGCGCAAAGAGATGAATATCTGACGGAGCACATCTCTATAAGTGATCCATTTCTTCAATTGCAACTTTCAGACACAGAGCCAGGGGCGGATCTAGAGAATACTGCTACCCGGGGCGATGTAGGGGGGGGCGATTTAGGCCCCGCCCCCTTTTTGACATCTGAGGCTGCCGGCGGCTGCATACTATGTGCAGGTCCGTTTAGCAGTGACAGGCAGGGACAGTGTGCTGCCCGGATGCTCTGATTGTGTTTAAAACACAATCAGAGCGGCCGGGCAGCACTCTGGCCCTGCCTGTCACTGCTGAATGAACCTGCACATAATGTGCAGCCGCTGGAAGCAAGCCCCTGCTAGGGGGGGCGATCGCCCCGATTGCCCACCCCCCCCCCCCTGGATCCGCCACTGCACAGAGCACCTACTTTCTAGGAAAGTATTATTTATTTCAAAATGTATCTGTGTAGCAGACATTCTTAACACCCTTACTAAACACTGTGTTCTCACAAAAGGTTTAAGTAACTTACATTAAATTAAAAAAAGGATTGAAATAAATTCAAAAGCAAATGTAATGATATGAATGCAACAGTAATGAGATTCCTGTCTGAAGCCTATAATCCATTTTAAATCGTAGGTGTTTTTTTTTCTTCTGATCATGTGCATGTTATTCATTTTTACTCTTTCAGTAGCCTGTGCAAGGGTCAATTATGCATGAACCACTGGGGTGGTAAAGTTTTCCTTCCACAGGTCTCAATATTGTTAATTACCACAACCCCTTAAATTGCAAGAAGGCCAAGGAGATCCTTATTGCTTTTAGTATGAGGCTGGGAGCCTCTTAGAGGATGAGGAATGCTGTTTCTTGTGGTAGCCCTCCCTGTGACTGATTTTCACTATAGTTATAGTGAAAACAATAGTAAAATACAGACACTGGCACTAGTAGTTCAAGGAAGATGCCTCCCAGGCTACCAGAGGTCGTGTGGTGGAACCCAAATTAAATTTATTCTGAAATTTTAACGAGAGCTGCAAATTATATTCCAGGCTGAAACCTCACTCTTCTGGTACAGAACAAAAATCAGTAGGATTCATCATTTTGTCACTACAAAGTGATTCTCAGATGTAGGATTTTATTCTCTGTCCGACTAATCCTTCTCTATTAACTGCTGATGCATTCTTTGATGCTCTGGCTCTGCTTTATAATGATCCTGGCAGGGTAGTCTCACCCACAACACATCTGCAATCACTCAAGCAAAGCCACGGGATGGTGTGCAGAATTTAGATGTTGGTCCACTGAGAGCGAGTGGAACAATCCAGCACTACACAGCCAATTCCACATATGTCTTCCTGAGCAGATCTAGGATAATTTGGTTGAATATCCTGTTCCTGATACCCTGGAAAAACTCCTGAAATTATCTATCAAGATTGATAGACGCACTAAGGAAAGGAAAATAGAGAAGGACTCATCTTTCTTAAATTAATCTCCAACATTCTCCACCGTTATGGCTGACACCATAGAGCCCATGTGTCACGGTAATAGGGTTTCTAGGATCTGTCCTGGTACCCTTGGGACTTACTGTGGCAGGAATGTAGTCGAAACTGGGAGACCGGTTGAATGTCTTGCTCATAGGGGTTTCACTGGCAATGAGCTGAGTGTAGGAGGAAGCTCTTATAGTCTGCAGAGGAAGTTACTTGTTGGATGAGATCAGATGTGCAGACTCCGCATTTTGTTTAGCAAATGTCTCACCCAAGTTGGCTGCCAGTACAGCAGACAGAAGTCATGCTTTGTCCCAGGATTTAGAATGCTGCATTCTGACAGGAGGGAGAAGCACGGTGATATGATACCACCGAGTGGCGTAAAAAAGACCCCGATTCATGACACCATGTAGCTTCGGGCCTATAAGCTTCACCAGGAGGACAAAACTAGGAGATGCTTTTTAGACCTCTGTTTATATTGCAAAGGTCATGTGTCTTGCACTTGTCCCAATAAGTTGGGAAAAGACCAAGCCTCAGGGATATGGGAGAGGTTCATCTAGGCTTACAATTTGTTTCCTCCAACAATTGTCTCTCAGTACCAGTTCATATATCCTTTTGTACTAATGCCTTTATCACGCATCGCACCAGTTTAGTTCAGTGTGGTTCAGTGTGTTCATTGGTTTCCCTTGGCTACCGCTATCTGCTTTTCAGTCTGGCATTCCTCTCTCATCGGACGCCATCTTGCCTAGTGGTCTGCGCATGCGCTACCCCGGGAACTTTTAAACCTGTGCTCAGCGGTGATTGGATCATCTGCAGCCAGTTCCGTTTATAATGGCCCTACTCAATTTAATGGGTGTCAGATCATCAGGTCTCTCTACCTGATAGGAATCATCTCCTCTGACTCCTGTTCAGCGACTCCCTTGTTCCTGACATTGTGGATGGTGCAGCTCACCGCTTCTCAAAAAAACACCTGTGCAGCTCACCGCTTTTCAGCTTTACCGGTGCAGCTCATGGCTTCCCAGCAATACCTGTGCAGCTCATGGCTTCTCAGCAAACACCTGTGCAGCTCACCGCTTCTCAGGTTTACCAGTGTAGCTCATCGCTTCTCAGCTATTACCTGTTGCATCTCAGCATTTCCTGTGCAGTTCATTGCTTCTCAGCATTACCCCGGCAGAGCATCGCTCATCAACGGTCCTGTTACAGAGTTAGAACAGCTGTGTGGATCTCAGTGCTATTGCTCTCTGCAGCTCATCGCTTCACCGTCTTATTGGTTCAGCTTATCTCACAGTCAAAGACCTGTGGCTTCACTGCAGGGCATCGCTCATCATCGGTCCAGTTCCAGAGTTATAACACCTGTGTGGATCTCAGAGCTATTGCTCTCTGCAGCTCATCGCTTCACCGCCTTATTGGTTCAGCTTATCTCACAGTCAAAGACCTGTGGCTTCACTGCAGGGCATCGCTCATCATCGGTTCAGTTCCAGAGTTATACACCTGTGTGGATCTCAGTGCTCCAGCTCTCTGCAGCACATCTCTTCACTACTACTTCCCTTCTGCCTTACAGTTGCTTGGTGGTTCCACGCGCTATCTGCTCTGCCCCCCCTAGAGGACTGCGACCTGCAGTTGCGAGCAGCTAAGACCATATTCCCTCACGGGGATGCCTGGTGAATACCTCTCTGGGGGTAAGCTGTCACTCAAGCAGAGGACTAGACCATTCCCATTATCTGGCTTTTGTGATAGCCTTTGATGTCTGCATTCATATACAGTGCAGTAGCTGGAAACTTTCTGGATATTGGGCTAGCCGAAGGATTTTTCTTTCAATGATATGGATCCTGTCATCACTATATGTGGTCTGCATGGTAAATCCCTTGTTGGGGGTAAGATTTTAAGGAAGACTCCACCAGTACATTTTTCCATTGGGAGTCTGCAGTCAGAACAGTTGTCCCTGTTTTGATTCATTGTTCCATGGTTCTTCTTATTCTAGGTCATCCGTGGTTATAGCGCCATAATCCAATTATTGATTGGACTTGTGGTGAAATTATTTGTTTGGAGGGCAATTTATGCAGCATCTTGCCTCTTTTCACCCTTGCGGATGCTTCAACTTGTTTCACAAAGTCTACTTTATCTCCATCATGACCTTCTTGATGTATTCTGTAAGTAGCAGCTGGTACTCTGCCTCCAAACAGAAGATACAACTGTATTATGGAACTGGTTTCTGGAGCCAGGTTAGCTCAAGGCTGACATTTTACATCTTATCTACTTCTGAAAGCCATTTAAGAATATATCAAAGAATATCTTCTAAAAGGGTTTATAAGGCCATCCATATCACTTGTTGGAGCAAGCATCTTTTTTGTTGACTATAGAGGGTTGAACAAAATTACTGTTAAAAGTGAATATCCATTGCCACGTACGTGTTTTGCTCGATCTCCAATCTTCTCCAAGATAAACCGTAAAGGGGCCTATAATCTGATTTGCATTAGGGATGGAGATGAGCTGGTTGCTACACAGCAAATATGCTTCTTCCTGTGTGTCAGTGGTCACATAACTGCACTGCAGCAATAGGCTGCATGAGGCTCACTTCTAATGGAGCGCTTGGATTGACTACCCCTAGTTTAAATAGAGTGAGGGCTTAACCTCCATGGTGGTGATAGCATTGCACTCGTGGAGTGTGCTGTTTTACTGCTTTATTCTTCTACTGATTATCTGTTGCCTGCCCCTGAATGCAGCAGCGAAAGACTTCTTTGCCTATACAACTCCTGCTTGTAAATATGGAGAATGCATGGGGAAAAGTCAGAGCAAGCGCAGTTAGGGAGAGATCAGAAGAGATCCATCTACACTCTGCACTCTTCTCTCTGGCAGGCCTTTACAGTGAGGTAAGAGCTGCTAAAGGCTACCTGGTGTTAGCAACTTCAGGCAAACTTAAAAATGCAAAGCTTTCTGAGTTTGATAAATTGGCCCATTTCAACATTTCCATAGAGAACTATGGAAATAATGTATTGATCAAAACTTTAAAAAACTCTGGAAATATCTGTGATTAGACTTCATAAATAGAATCAAAATTCTTAAAATTGCCACAATTCTGCAAAAATTACCATTTTCCCAGGTTTTAAGGCATAGAAATGCCTAAATGCTTCAGGACACACCATTTTTGATTTTTGCAACACACAGTCTCATAATTTGAAGAAGGCACAGTATGTTCATGCTAAACTACAATACCACTACATTTCTAGCATAACAGAAATATAATATCTGCTACAATATGACCAAAATACATCACTTACTTGGCAACCTCTGTAATATCTGGAAAACTTCTAAAATATTGGATTAACTCTTGGATTCTCAAGAGAACCTGGTAATCTCACTGAAGCTGGACCAGACAGAGAGGCAGTAGGCGGATCCCAGCATGATTGGCATATGTGCACTATGTTGGATGAGGTGCCATGTTGCATATTGCGCCATTAAGTATTGCCAGCTCCCGTTTCACAAACCTACCCTCCACATTTCCTGGACTGTTTACACCTACACAAAACTATTGATTTATAATTATTGTACTGAGTTATTTAAGTGACCTCCCTTCGTGGGCTAACATAAGGTTGTATTGACTAACTTTTTATTGACAGGTATTTAATATTATCTTGAGTGATACACTTATCTGGAGGTTAGAAGTTGCTCATGATCACACTAGTAATGTCACCACAATTCCATGTGAGCAACTTTTCACAGACCCCTCATGTTACAGAAACCCCATTACTAGCAACTTTAAACATACAACCCACTGCATAGAACCCTGTGCTGCCGATCTTACAAATCGCCACTAGTGCACAGACCCCCCATTCCCACCACTACCACTTTGCACATACTCCCATAGTCTAGCACTTTTCACAGTTCATTATGCAATCCTCCCAATTTAGAGCCATTTTGCAGAGTACAAACACGTACCCCGACTCTTTCATACAACTCACTAAACTACACAGATCTCCATTTGCCAGCCCCCTTTGTGCAAACCCCTTTATTTCCAAAACAACATTGCAAAGATTTTCATTTTAAACTGACCATTTTATTGTTCACTTTTCACAGACTCTCCTAGCCCCATGGAATCATTTAACGCAGTGTGGTGTGCTGGTCTTCTCCCTATGGGTTCTATTTACAAAGTTGTTCCTATGGGGTCCAGTGAACCTGGAAAGGCTTTGCCTGATCTCCACTCCAGGGGGGGCTATTTATTCTTTTTTAATCTAAATTCCCCGAAAACGTCAGTTTTCATGGAACAGATGTAAATCTAACTATCATTCAAATGTATGAATAGTGCATTGCAGCAGATATTGAAGATACCTGCTGCTTTGCATTTTGCTTTGGAATCCAGAGCAGTCCCCATAAATGTGTATGGGGACTACTGTGTACCGCAATTTAGCAAGTTCTGAAAATGCAATATTTTCAAACCTTACCATACATTACCATATGTCATAGGTTTCAGGTCTGTTTAGCTCTGCCCCAATGAGCAGAGCTTCACAGCCATGTGTGGAGGGATCGTATGATCACTCCCTCTCAGATGCAGCATTGCCTCCTCAGAAATGTTGTGCACATGCCTGAGGTTTTCACTCGGTGCATGTGCACATGAGTTTGAAGGAGGACACTGTGCATAATCTTCATCAGAAGAGAAGAGGGAGTGAACAGCAGGTTTTTGGAACTGCTGTTCATGTTGAAGATTTTTTAAAAAGATAAACGATAGTTCAATCCTTATCAATGCAATGAGGATTGAAATCTATCGTTCATAAAATGCGGTGGTACATAAATAGGGGCTGTGACTGGATCACTGATAAATAACTTATTTGTGGCTGGATCATGTGGAAATAGTTTATTGTAGAAATGTATTTCAATCAGAGGTGCAGGCACCAATGTATAATTTGAAATGCACTTATCCTGTTACATTCGGATGTGTTTTGTATGGAAGTATCATTGTTTGGGTTTGTAAGGTTGCTAGAGGAAATCTCCAATTAGGCATATGTGAGGAGGGAGTCTGATAGCAGGAAATGCTAACTAAGTTTTTTGATGAAGTGCTAAATGCCTGCTCTGTCCAAAGGCCCAGCAGGGGGTCGTTACTGTGTGGCCTTTTGTCCAGAGTGTTCAAACCTTTCTGAACATTGTAAACAGCATGTGATGCAGGAAATCACAGCAAGTTATAGGATGTCACAGATGAGTGTAAATCTTGTTAGCTTTGAATTGCATGTAAATCCATGTTTGGATAAACAAACTGCATCCTGATTCTAAAAATAACTCAGACCTCAAGGGGGCTGCTTATCCAGTGCGGCTGCGCTCAAATATGTATAAAAACAGCACTGTTTTGTATTAAAAGTTGTTCTTCTGATTTCATCTGACCTTAGCACTGGTACCTCCAATCAGTGTGACTGCAAATAAACATCACTTGCTTCAAAGACCTGCTTGAAAATATCTTCCATACTGAAAATCCTGTGACCTACAGATTAGACCCAAAATCTAATCCGTTCCCGACTGTTTCTGAGGTTTGGACCCAGCTTTTCCAGCACCACCGCTCTGCCTGCTACACAGCAGCTCTAGTCAGTGTGATAGGCCAGGGGGAGATCCATCCACAGCAAAAACAAAATAAAAGAGGTAGCACTTAATATATGTTACCGTAGCTGGCTAGACCTATGAGGGTTATGCTTATCTTGTAAAACACAGCATAGACACACACTTTTAAACATAAAAGAATATCCCCAAGTTATATATTTAAACTACCGTATATACTCGAGTATAAGTCGACCCGAATATAAGCTGAGGCACCTAATTTTAGCACATAAAACTGGGAAAAGTTATTGACTCGAGTATAAGCCTAGGGTGGAACACAGCGCTAATTTAACCACAAAAACCTAAATAAAAATGATAGGTTCAATCTATGAAATCATTTTTAGCTAAACCATATAAATAACAGAACATGACAAGGAACGTTCATAAATGATTATAAAATCATGGGTAGCACCTAACCGAAATAAATTAAAGATAATGTAAGAAACACCCTAGGGTGCTCCGAGGGAGAGGGATTCAGCTGCATTACACACATGCTGCAGAGACATATCAAATTAACTGTCACAAACTTAGATATATTTCTATTTTTTTTTTGTATGTGTAAAATATTTTTATTCAACACGTTTCATGAGATCAAGGATATTTCTAACACTTATTGATTTACAATTTGATCACCTGTCATGACACCTCCTTCAGTCACTAGCTCTATTTTTAAAAGCAGGAAATAGACTGGGGGAAAAGAAAAATTGTAATTGACAAGCACTTGCTCTTTGACCCCTGTGTGTAATATTTTGTCACAAGTGGGAATAAAAAGGGATTTAGGCACAAAGTTCCCACTTTCTGGAATACAAGGGAGAAAAGTAGTTTTCAATGGGCAAAGCTGCTGTAAAAGTCAGCCAGATAGGAGTAAAGCATATGAAGTATTGTGATATTATAGACAAGTAAATACACATCTCTCCCTTGTTCTTTTTGAGCAGCAATACGATATTTTCTTTCAAGTCCATTAGCTTCCATAACAGTGAAAGTAAATACTGCAACATTTAAATAGTTTGCTTTTACATGGGATACAATCCTAAAAACAAGGGCTGTGTATTAATGAAGGACCTGGAGTTAGGCAACTAGGCACACTGTTGAACATACACACAACTGCCCTGTATTCACAGGCTGGGATATATTTCAAACCTAAGCCATTTGATTGCTTCAGCCAGCCGTCCTTTCTGATTATAAGCTCAGCCAAACCGAGTAATATGCAGTGGACAAAGGAGGTATAGAGCCAATCAGGAAATAGATTGAGAGATGCTAGGCAATCAGAAGCTTAAGCAAACACATTGTGGGCGGTGTTCTACAGGTATCGGGTTAGGCTGTGCATTAGTTCGTACGAGAGAGATTTTTTACTTACCTCCGCAGTGGAACGCATATGCGTTCCAACAACAGGAAGTTCGGCATTTGGAACGCAAGTTTGCGTTCCAAATGCCGAACTTCCTGTTGTTGGAACGCATATGTGTTCCAATGCAGAAGTTAACAGCCGAGGGACCGGACACCAGGTAAGTTCACCCGTGTATAAGCCGAGTGGCCTTTTTCAGCATACAAAAATGTGCTGAAAAACTCGGCTTATACACGAGTATATACGGTAATTTAAAATAATAATTAATAGCTTTATGTATTTTAATACACATCCTTGAATCTTCCTACCCCCTTCACCAATGTCATATATTTGTGCATTTTGTATGTCAGGGGCTTTGGCAATAGTAGAGAACATAAACATTACCTATAAATATTAATTTTTACTTAGGCATGCAGCTTCCTCCTGGCAGATGATGCCCTGCACCGCTTGCATACTGATCCTCACAGCTGCTGGTAGGATCCAAGTCTCTCTATTTGCTGCAAGGTTTTCTCTATTATTACTGGAATAATTCAGCAGAATGAAGCTGATTCTGTGCTCAGATTAAATAATGTTAAACACATAACTTGTTCTTCTCCAACATCCCTCCAAAAATCCCCTTTTCCTATACTGTACTTAAACCTGGTAAACTATCACCTTATATTTCCAAAATCTGAAGCTGCTGCTTAACTTTTTGCATATATTTCTTGCCATTTTCTATTAATAATTGATTTCTAAAGTTGACAATTACATTGCAACTGCAGTTTTAATCCACCCCCTTCTTGCCCTAGTCAAGTCAATCCTATGTGGATTATTAATAGGGATGTGCACCGGCGACTTTTGAGGTCTCGTGTTTTGTGTTTTGGATCCGGATTTTCTCGATGTTTTGGGTTCGGATTTGTTTTGCAAAACAGCTGCCGAAAGGTTTTGGTTCGGATTTAAGGTTTTGGATTCAGATTTTTTTTGCAAAAAAAATAAAAAGTGTAAAAATTAAGTTTTTGGGCTTATTTTCACTCCTACGCTATTATTAACATCAATAACATTCAATAACAATAATTTCCACTTATTTAAAGGCTATTCTAAACACCTAACACCTCACAATATTTTTTTTTTTTTAGTACAAAAAGTTGCAATGAGGTATCTTTCTGGACTGCGTAGAGGAGTGTTCCCCACAATATAATTAAAAACCCATCAACTGGTCTGAATTATACCCAAAAATAGTATCTGGACTGCATAGAGGACTGGCCACTGGCCACCACAATATAATATATAGAAAACCTTCAACAGGTCTGAATTATACCCAAAAATAGTATCTGGACTGCGTAGAGGACTGGCCACTGGCAACCACAATATAATATATAGAAAACCTTCAACAGGTCTGAATTACACCCAAAAATAGTATCTGGACTGCGTAGAGGACTGGCCACTGGCCACCACAATATAATATATAGAAAACCTTCAACAGGTCTGCGTAACACCCGAAAATAGTATCTGGACTGCGTAGAGGACTGGCCACTGGCCACCACAATATAATATATAGAAAACCTTCAACAGGTCTGCATTACACCCAAAAATAGTATCTGGACTGCGTAGAGTAGTGGGCACTGGGCACCACAATAAAAAATATAGAAAACCTTCAACAGGTCTACATTACACCAAAAAATAGTATCTGGACTGCGTAGAGTAGTGGGCACTGGACACCACAATAAAATATATAGAAAACCTTCAACAGGTCTGAATTACACCCAAAAATAGTATCTGGACTGCGTAGAGGACTGGCCACTGGTCACCACAATATAATATATAGAAAACCTTCAACAGGTCTGCATTACACCCAAAAATAGTATCTGGACTGCGTAGAGTAGTGGGCACTGGGCACCACAATAAAAAATATATAGAAAACCTTCAACAGGTCTGAATTACACCCAAAAATAGTATCTGGATTGCGTAGAGGACTGGCCACTGGCCACCACAATAAAAAATATATAGAAAACCTTCAACAGGTCTGAATTGCACCCAAAAATAGTATCTGGACTGAGTAGAGGACTAGCCACTGGCCACCACAATAAAAAATATATAGAAAACCTTCAACAGGTCTGAATTACACCCAAAAATAGTATCTGGACTGAGTAGAGGACTGGCCACTGGCCACCACAATATAATATATAGAAACCTTCAACAGGTCTGCATTACACTGCACATACGGCTGCTCCTCCATCCTCTCCATCATATACATGTTGGAGTTTCAGCGTGTCAAAACCTCTTGTTTTTGATAATGACAGTGCATTTTGAATATTTTTCGATTTGCCCCACTACACTGAATGTACTTTATCTATGATACGCATCTATCTTTCTTGACTGCGTAGTGTGGTGGCCCCGTTACACAATTTGGTACCGAGGCCACAATATAATTAAAAAACCCTCCACAGGTCAGAATTCCACCAAAAAAGGGTATGGACTGCGTAGTGTGGTGTGCCCGGAACACAATTTTTTACAGCGCCAACAATATAATTAAAAAATTGGGCATCAACTGTCACCGTTGTTTAATATCTGATACACCTAAATATGGACTGCACGGTGGAGTGGCCCCGGTAGTAAATTTGGTGCCCGGGCCACAATACCTCCTCCAACTTCCAAGTGTAGTGTTTATAAAGACAGACAGCGTCTAAGTGTTATTAGTTGACTTTCTTAACCCTAAAATTGTCCCTGTTGCAAATATTCGTGCAATGGAGAGTTACTTTTTCATTGAAAGACTCAAGCTTTCAAGTGTAGTGTTTATAAAATATAAACAACAATACAGTAGTTTTAGAGCACGTCAATACCTCTTGTTTTAAATTATGACAGGGCATTTTACTTTTGGTTTAATTTCTTGAATTTGTTTAAATTTGGTTTTACTTTTTGAACATGGCAAACGACTGTTGATTGGTCATATAATGCAAAAAAAAAAGTTCCAAGATGGAATTGTCCTTGGGCCCTCACACCCACCCTTATGTTGTTGAAATAGGACATGCACACTTTAACAAACCAATCATTTCAGCGACAGGGCCTACCAAACAACTTTGGCTGAAATGATTGGTTTGTTTGGGCCCCCACACCAAAAAAGCTATTCATCTCTCCCTGTACAGACTAAACAGGCTCTACTGAGGCAAGATGTCGTCCTCATCCTCAACCTCTGATTCCTCTCCCCCTACAGTGTGTACTTCCTCCTCATCACACATTATCAATTCGTCCCCGCTGGACTCCACAACCACAGGTCCCTCTGTACTATCTGGAGGGCAGTGCTGTACTTCATTGAGGAATTGATTATTCATTTTTATAAACATCATTTTTTCAACGTTATGAGGAAGCAACCTCCTTCGCCGCTCACTGACCAGGTTCCCCGCTGCACTAAAAACTCTTTCCGAAAGGGGGGACAACTCAGGTAAAATAGAGCCAGTTTGTACAGGGGCTTCCAAACTGCCTTTTTTTCCTGCCAGTAACAATATGGACTGTCTGACATGTCTACTTGGATGGTGTCAGCAAAGTAATCATCCACAATTTTTTCTATTGTGACAGCATCCAATGCAGCGAGAGTAGACATGTCTGCAATGGTTGGCAGGTCCTTCAGTCCGGACCAGATGTTATCAGCATCCCGCCAGCGCCTCTTTTAGGAAAACTGAGCTTTTTCCTCGCAGCCATAGATGTGGAAGAAAATGAGGGTGGAGCTGTTGGCATGTCACGGTCCTCTTCAGAGGACAATCTCCTGACCAGCAGGTCTTTGCACCGCTGTAGACTTGTGTCCGCCGGAAACAGAGACACAACATACGCTTTAAACCGAGGATCGAGCACGGTGGCCAGAATGTATTCCTCTGACTTTAAAAGAGTGACCACCCTCGGATCCTGGCAAAGCGTACGAAGGGCTACATCCACAAGAGCTACATGCTTGGTGTAATCGCGATGGCTTACCAGCTCCTCCCTCACTTTCTCCAGCTGCTTCTGCAACAGCCTGATCAGGGGAATGACCTGACTCAAGCTGGCAGTGTCGGAACTGACTTCTCATGTGGCAAGTTCAAATGGCTGCAGAACCTTGCACAACACGGAAATCAGTCTCCACTGCGCTTGACTGAGGCGCATCCCCACTCCTTTGCCTATGTCGTAGGTGGCTGTGTAGGCCTGAATGGCCTTTTGCTGCTCCTCCATCCTCTGCAGCATATAGAGGGTGGAGTTCCAGCGCGTCACAACCTCTTGTTTGAGCTGATGGCAGGGCAGGTTCATGGTTTTTTGATGTGCCTCTAGTCTGCGGTAGGCACTGGCTGAATGCCGAAAGTGTCCGGCAATTTTGCGCGCCACCGCAAGCATCTCCTGCACACCCCTGTCACTCTTGAGGTAATGCTGCACCACCAAATTAATGGTGTGGGCAAAACATGGGACGTGCTGGAAATTGCCCATATTTAATGCCCGCACAATGTTACTGGCATTGTCTGACACCACAAATCCCCATGAGAGTCTAAGTGGGGTAAGCCACTGGGAGATAATTTCCCTCAGTTTCTCTAATATGTTGTCAGCATTGTGCCTCTTATTAAAGCCTGTAATACACAATGTTGCCTGCCTTTGCACGAGCAGCCATTTTGTAGATGCTGCTACTGATGCAGCTGTTGCTGTTGCTGCGGAAGGGGATGCATCTACCCAGTGGGCTGTCACAGTCATATAGTAGTTCGTTTGCCCAGAACCACTTGTCCACATGTCCGTGGTTAAGTGGACAGTGGGTACAACCGCATTTTTTAGAGCACTGAGGACACTTGATCGTACTTCTCTGTACATTTTTGGTATCGCCTGCCTAGTGAAGTGGAATCTCGACGGGATTTGGTACCGGGGACACAATACCTCCATCAACCCTCTAAATCCCACTCCACTGATGACGGACACCGGACGCACGTCTAACACCAACATTGCAGTTACAGCCGCAGTTATACGCTTTGCAATAGGGTGACTACTATCGTATTTTGTGGTCATGGCAAACGACTGTTGGACGGTCAATTGTTTTGTGAAAGACTTAGCGGTCTTACGACTTCCCCTCTGGGAAGATGACCGACTAACAGCAGCAACAGCAGCAGTGGCAGTAGTAGGCGTACCGCTGCAGGATTGCTCGGATGAATCCCGTATTGAGGAGGACTCAGTCTGGCTGCTGACTTGGGCTGCAGGACTGAATCTGATGGAGATTGTGGAGGAAGTTGACGAGGAGGGTGTTGCTGGTGTGTATCCAACTGGACCACGGGATTTAGGTGTCCCTGTACCGATGAGGGTCCTAGCCCCAGTTCCTGAACTAACCACTGAACTATGAAGGTTATTCAGGTGACGTATAAGGGAGGATGTTCCTAGGTGGGCAAGATCCTTACCCCTGCTTATTTGAGCTTTACATAATCTACATATGGCCATACATTGGTTGTCTGGATTTGGATAAAAATAACTCCAGACCGAAGAGGTGCATTTTTTGGTCATCTGACCAGGCATGACGATGGGCTTTTTCATCCCATGGACATCAGCTGTTTCCCCCCCTGGTGCCTCATTTACAATAACCACATCACCATCCTCATCATCAAGTTCCTCCACAGCGCCAGCTACATCATCAATAGGCTCCTCCCGAGCCACCTCTTCCCGTACAGTGATGGTAAGGTCAGGCTTGACAACCACCAACACCCTTGGACTCGCCTTGGGGATTTGTGATAATTTCTCTTTAGAAGGCAGAGTTGTTTGCTGTTTTGTTGCTGACAGCATAACTCTCTTCAATTTTTTGTAGGGGGGGGAGGAGGAGGAGGAGGGCTAAGATCCGAGGGTGAAGCTGGACCACTAGTCATAAACACGGGCCAGGGCCTAAGCCGTTCCTTGCCACTCTGTGTCGTAAATGGCATATTGCCAACTTTACGTTTCTCCTCAGATGATTTTAAGGTTCTCTTTTTGCTACTTTTTCTTAACTTGGGCTTTTTGGATTTTGCATGCCCGGTACTACGAGATTGGGCATCGGGCTTGGAAGACGACGTTGATGGCATTTCATCGTCTATGTCATGACTAGTGGCAGCAGCTTCAGCATTAGGAGGAAGTGGGTCTTGATCTTTCCCTACTTTATCCTCCAAATTTTTGGTCTCCATTATATGTAGCACAAGATACTGCAGAATGTGTGAACTTGGTAATATTGCAGTACCAATGGACTTATACTGCTGGATTGGTTTTGCAAATTTGGTTATAATAATTACTTTTTTTTTTTTTTTTTTATAACTTTTTTTTTATTTTTTAAAAACTTGGGAATAATGGGGAAATAACTATGCCCTTAGAAGCACAGAGCACAGGACACAGCACCACTGGACTGAACAGGACACAGCACAGGACCCAGCAGCACTACTGAACTCAGCAGGACAGAGCACAGGACACAGCACCACTGGACTGATACTGCAGAATGTGTGAACTTGGTAATATTGCAGTACCAATGGACTTATAATGCTGGATTGGTTTTGCAAATTTGGTTATAATTATTATTTTTTATTTTTTTTTTAAATTTTTTATTTTTTTTTACTTTTTTCTTATTTTTAAAAAACTTGGGAATAGTGGGGAAATAACTATGCCCTTAGAAGCACAGAGCACAGGACACAGCACCACTGGACTGAACAGGACACGGCACAGGACCCAGCAGCACTACGGAACTCAGCAGGACAGAGCACAGGACACAGCACCACTGGACTGATACTGCAGAATGTGTGAACTTGGTAATATTGCAGTACCAATGGACTTATAATGCTGGATTGGTTTTGCAAATTTGGTTATAATTATTATATATTTTTTTTTTTTTTAATTTTTTATTTTTTTTTACTTTTTTTTTATTTTTTAAAACTGGGAATAATGGGGAAATAACTATGCCCTTAGAAGCACAGAGCACAGGACACAGCACCACTGGACTGAACAGGACACGGCACAGGACCCAGCAGCACTACGGAACTCAGCAGGACAGAGCACAGGACACAGCACCACTGGACTGATACTGCAGAATGTGTAAACTTTGTAATATTGCAGTACCACTGGACTTTTACTGCTGAATGTGTGAACTTGGTAATATTGCAGTACCAATGGGCTTATACTGCAGGATTGGTTGTGAAAATTTTGTGGTAATTAAAAAATATTAAAGTAGTTTTTGGTATTTTTTAAAAAAACTTTTTTTTATTTTTTTAAACACAGGGGAATATTGGGGAAATAACTATGCCCTTAGAAGCACAGAGCACAGGACACAGCACCACTGGACTGAACAGGACACAGCACAGGACCCAGCAGCACCACTGACCTCAGAAGGACAGAGCACAGCACACAGCACCACTGGACTGATACTGCAGAACACAGCACAGCACAGCACAGCACAGCACAGCACAGCACTAAACAGCACAGCACAGCACTAAACAGCACAGAACTAAACAGCACAGAACTAAACAGCACAGAGGACCACCTAACACACCCTCCCTCTACCCTGATCAATGCCCGAGTGAAGATGGCGGCGACTAGCGGGGAATTTATAGGATCCGAGTATCGCGAGATCCGACAACGGGATTATGAGTCAGAGCCTCAGTTTCACTTTTGAATTTGGCGCCAATACCCGGATCTGTCTCGGATCCGACTCGGATCCGCAACGTTCGGGTGGGCTCGGATTTCAGAAATCCGAGTGCGCTCATCCCTAATATATATATATATATATATATATATATATATATATTACACTGCTATTGAAATATTGAATTATCTGCTGTTTAGAAGTTGTGTTTTGCAAACTGACACTTAGAAATTCTCCTTTACAATCCTTTGTAATATGTACAGTGTCAATAAAGAACCTTTTGGTGAGAATTACCGTGTGCTATCTTTGTTTGTTTCATCTTATGTTTTGCTGTGGACCTAACGTAGAAGCATGACTACTGAGGGTCCAAAGGTCTAGGAATATGTACTGGACCTAGTGTGACAGGCAGTTGTCTATTCCCGTGACAGACGTGTCCTTTGTGTGTTATGCTGTAAGTGTCAGAGCCCTCAAGTGCAGTTATAAGAATATCTTTATCCAGGTAGAGCTCTGGCTCCCTGTACTGATAAGGGATGTCCTAACCTGTAATTGAGTGACGCATACATTGTGTTTGTTTACTTTTGATGAACTTCTACAAGTTAAAAGTTGGTGCCAACTGAGGGTTTCATGTGAGATTATGAGAAACAGGTATGATCCTGAATGTGTGTGGTATGTACTGTGGTATAAGAAGACTAGGGATTGTTACATACATATCACAGTGGCGCACGCGGGGGGTTTCTGAGTCTCCAGAAACCCCCCCCCCCTGCGCTAACTTGGTGCCCACCATAGCGGCACTGTACTATACAGCAGCCGCAGCGATGTCAAAGAAGCGTCTGCGGCGGTGCTGTATTGTATGCGCAGCAGCTCTCTCGCGTGTTTTTTTTTTTTTTGGGGTCAGGGGGGGGAAAACCCATCCCCCTGACAATCCTGCGTGCGCCCCTGTACAGTGCCACTATGGTGGGCACCTAGTTAGCGCAGGGGGGGTTTCTCCAGAAACCCCCCCTGCGCTAACTAGGTGCCCACCCATAGCGGCACTGTACTATATAGCAGCCGCGGCACTGTCAAAGAAGCGTCCGCGGCGGTGCTGTATTGTATGCGCAGCAGCTCTCTCGCGTGTTTTTTTTTTTTGGGGGTCAGGGGGGAAAAACCCATCCCCCCTGACAATCCTACGTGCGCCCTGTACCCATTCTCACCCCACTGGTTCGTTCAACATGATTATTGCATAATATAGAGCAACAGGGTCTCAAATCACTTGATAAAGATAGGTTACGACAAATAACAAATAACCCTACAATCTATTTTGCATGCAGCGGCTAGATTGATTTTCCTTACTAACCGTTTTTCCTCTTGCTGAGCCACTCTGTCAGTCTCTACATTGGCTGCCTGTATTTCAACGAATCCAATATAAAATTCTTCTACTAACATACAAGGCCATCAACAAAATTGCACCGACATACATTTCCTCACTGGTCTCGAAATATCTCCCCACTCGACACCTCCGCTCTGCACAAGATCTACGTCTCTCCTCCACTCTCATCACATCCTCCCATTCTCGGTTACAGGATTTTTTCCGGGCTGCACCCACGTTGTGGAATTCCCTCCCTCGCACAGTAAGACTTTTCTCTAGTCTTCAAACCTTCAATTGTTCACTGAAAACCCACCTCTTCAGACAAGGTTATGATATTCCTCAACCACCATCTTAATTTCCCTAGATTACCCTATTACCATCCTCTACACTGCTAACGCAAGAAAACAACCCTCTGACCAACACTGCAACACACACAGCCCACTACTAATACTTTTACCTTTGCAGTCTAGCTGGTCCGTTGTGCAATATGATGTAGCACATGCCCTTGTGTTTCTAACTCCCATTGTCCTATAGATTGTAAGCTTGCGAGCAGGGTTCTCTCACCTCTCTGTCTGTATGTATTACCCAGTATTGTTTTATCAATGTTTGTTCCCAATTGTAAAGCGCTATGGAATTTGCTGGCGCTATATAAATAAATGTTGATGATGATGATGAAATAACATGTCTTGGAGAATGGAATGTGTCAGTTTTAAAACTAGTATGTGTGGCAGTAAACAGCCATCATCGCTAACGTATCTGTCACAATATATATATAAAAAAAAAAAAAAAGACTGACGTACAGACTGGTTAATAATATATGTATTTTAGAGGAACCAACTGATGATTATAAGGACAACACCATGGTCTAGCAGTAAAAGTTGTTTGTTGTTGATTGACTTTCCTGATCCTAGGAAAGATTTGCCTGCATGTTGTGAATTTCTTAAGACTATAGGACATGTGCAAGAGGCCATCTGCAAGGATTGGAGATCCTTCTTGCGGCCAGCCCTGTTAAATTCCATGAATATAGACACAGTTTTTCAGGCTATGGGCATAAGTGGGGACCCTGAAATGACTACTCAGGTAAAATTTGCTAATATACAAAATATCTGTACTAAATTACCTATACTCTTTCCTCCAAAGATGGGTTGCCAGAAACTCTTCTCTATTAATCTAAGATCGCAGGAACCTGTTTGCGATTATTGTCAGCGAGCAATTCCTGAGATGAAATTTAGCACAGATATTGAGGGTATAAACCAGTGTTGGCTAACCTGTGACACTCCAGGTGTTGTGAAACTACAAGTCCCAGGATGCTTTGCCAATATATAGCAACTTATTGCTGGAAGGGTATGCTGGGACTTGTAGTTTCACAACACCTGGAGTGTCACAGGTTAGCCAAAACTGGTATAAACACGCCAATAACAAAAGAAGAGTCTTATCTTAGAAGTCCTTTAAGCATAGCAAATGTAACCGTAAAATGCTCTAATGCCCACCATTTAAAACATTTTCCTAGTTGCTGGGTTGTTTTTTTTTTTAATACGGTAATAGTTTTTCCGCAGAGGAACCGCGGGACAATTGAATATGCCCCTAAGTATTTTATGCTGAATGAATTAAATAATATGTATTAATGCCCTCTCAAAATATAAAACAGAACAATTAGTAATAGAATAGTAATGAGTGTGGCATAGTTTTATTTTCAATAACAGTAATATTATATATACACTACAGCGACGTTTTTCCCAAACTGTGCGCCGTGGCTCCCTGGGGAGCCGCGGCAAGCTCACAGGGGTGCCGCGGGCCCGGCGGCGAGCAGGATGGGCGGAGTGTGCAAGGTGGGGGGGTGCCAAGCGCTCCCCTCTCCCTGCCACCATCCCCCCGCTTGTTCGCTGGCTGTCCGTTTGACAGAAGACAGGAGACAGAAGAGGAAACAAAAGAAGAAAACAATTATACGGGAGCAGAAGAAAGAAGTGCAAATAAAAGGTAAGAAAAAGTTGAAAGGAGCAGATGAAAACAAAGCAGTGATTCTCCACGGGACACAGAGGGCTATGAATGAGCACAGATGGCCATGAATGGGCACAGAGGGCTATGAAAGGGCACAGATGGCCATGAATGGGCACAGAGGGCAATGAATGGGCACAGAGGGCTATGAATGGGCACAGAGGGCTATAATAGGAATGGGCACAGAGGGCTATAATAGGAGTAGGCACAGAGGGCAGTAAATGAATGGGCACAGAGGTCACAGAGGGCTGTAAATAAATGGGCAGAGATCACAGATGACTATATGTATATATATATATATATATATATATATATATATATATATATATATATATAGCACATGATGACAGTTTAAAGGGGCACATGTGATGATGAAGGGGCACAGTATGATGGACATATTCTGCATTTATTTAAACCGCCTTTTTGTACATGTAATTTTTTTTCCTTTCCAATAACTGTTATTACCTATATCTTCTACTTATAAATGTACATCACAATATGATTGTATGTGCATATTTTTTATGAAATGTTTGATAGCTTTTTAAATATGATTCAAAAGTCATTGAATTCAAAAAATATATGTATTCTTGTTCCCTGAACACTCCTATATCTTTTTATGGTGCTTTATGAACAACTTGTCACTCCTTTAAGTGAGATGCTTGGGATTGAGATACATTTTAACTAGAGATGAGCGCACTCGGATTTCTGAAATCCGAGCCCACCCGAACGTTGCCGATCCGAGTCGGATCCGAGACAGATCCGGGTATTGGCGCCAAATTCAAATCTGAAACTGAGGCTCTGACTCATAATCCCATTGTCGGATCTCGCGATACTCGGATCCTATAAATTCCCCGCTAGTCGCCGCCATCTTCACTCGGCATTGATCAGGGTAGAGGGAGGGTGTGTTAGGTGGTCCTCTGTCCTGGTAGATCTCGTGCTGTGCTGTTTAGTTCTGTGCTGTGCTGTTTAGTTCTGTGCTGTGCTGTGCTGTGTTCTGCAGTATCAGTCCAGTGGTGCTGTGTGCTGTGCTCTGTCCTTCTGAGGTCAGTGGTGCTGCTGGGTCCTGTGCTGTGTCCTGTTCAGTCCAGTGGTGCTGTGTCCTGTGCTCTGTGCTTCTAAGGGCATAGTTATTTCCCCAATATTCCCCTGTGTTTAAAAAAATAAAAAAAAGTTATTTAAAAAAATACCAAAAACTAATTAAATTTTTTTTAATTACCACAAAATTTGCACAACCAATCCTGCAGTATAAGCCCATTGGTACTGCAATATTACCAAGTTCACACATTCAGCAGTAAAAGTCCAGTGGTACTGCAATATTACAAAGTTCACACATTCTGCAGTATCAGTCCAGTGGTGCTGTGTCCTGTGCTCTGTCCTGCTGAGTTCCGTAGTGCTGCTGGGTCCTGTGCCGTGTCCTGTTCAGTCCAGTGGTGCTGTGTCCTGTGCTCTGTGCTTCTAAGGGCATAGTTATTTCCCCATTATTCCCAAGTTTTTAAAAAATTAAAAAAAAGTTAAAAAAAATAAAAAATTAAAAATTAAAAAAAAAATATATAATTATAACCAAATTTGCAAAACCAATCCAGCAGTATAAGTCCATTGGTACTGCAATATTACCAAGTTCACACATTCTGCAGTATCTTATGCTACATATAATGGAGACCAAAAATTTGGAGGATAAAGTAGGGAAAGATCAAGACCCACTCCCTCCTAATGCTGAAGCTGCTGCCACTAGTCATGACATAGACGATGAAATGCCATCAACGTCGTCTTCCAAGCCCGATGCCCAATCTCGTAGTACCGGGCATGTAAAATCCAAAAAGCCCAAGTTAAGAAAAAGTAGCAAAAAGAGAAACTTAAAATCATCTGAGGAGAAACGTAAAGTTGCCAATATGCCATTTACGACACGGAGTGGCAAGGAACGGCTTAGGCCCTGGCCCGTGTTCATGACTAGTGGTTCAGCTTCACCCACGGATCTTAGCCCTCCTCCTCCTCCCCCCCCCTACAAAAAAATTGAAGAGAGTTATGCTGTCAGCAACAAAACAGCAAACAACTCTGCCTTCTAAAGAGAAATTATCACAAATCCACAAGGCGAGTCCAAGGATGTTGGTGGTTGTCAAGCCTGACCTTCCCATCACTGTACGGGAAGAGGTGGCTCGGGAGGAGGCTATTGATGATGTAGCTGGCGCTGTGGAGGAACTTGATGATGAGGATGGTGATGTGGTTATTGTAAATGAGGCACCAGGGGGGGAAACAGCTGATGTCCATGGGATGAAAAAGCCCATCGTCATGCCTGGTCAGAAGACCAAAAAATGCACCTCTTCGGTCTGGAGTTATTTTTATTCAAATCCAGACAACCAATGTATGGCCATATGTAGCTTATGTAAAGCTCAAATAAGCAGGGGTAAGGATCTTGCCCACCTAGGAACATCCTCCCTTATACGTCACCTGAATAACCTTCATAGTTCAGTGGTTAGTTCAGGAACTGGGGCTAGGACCCTCATCGGTACAGGGACACCTAAATCCCGTGGTCCAGTTGGATACACACCAGCAACACCCTCCTCGTCAACTTCCTCCACAATCTCCATCAGATTCAGTCCTGCAGCCCAAGTCAGCAGCCAGACTGAGTCCTCCTCAATACGGGATTCATCCGAGGAATCCTGCAGCGGTACGCCTACTACTGCCACTGCTGCTGTTGCTGCTGTTAGTCGGTCATCTTCCCAGAGGGGAAGTCGTAAGACCGCTAAGTCTTTCACAAAACAATTGACCGTTCCAACAGTCGTTTGCCATGACCACAAAATACGATAGTAGTCACCCTATTGCAAAGCGTATAACTGCGGCTGTAACTGCAATGTTGGTGTTAGACGTGCGCCCGGTGTCCGCCATCAGTGGAGTGGGATTTAGAGGGTTGATGGAGGTATTGTGTCCCCGGTACCAAATCCAGTTGAGATTCCACTTCACTAGGCAGGCGATACCAAAAATGTACAGAGAAGTACGATCAAGTGTCCTCAGTGCTCTAAAAAATGCGGTTGTACCCACTGTCCACTTAACCACGGACATGTGGACAAGTGGTTCTGGGCAAACGAAGGACTATATGACTGTGACAGCCCACTGGGTAGATGCATCCCCTTCCGCAGCAACAGCAACAGCTGCATCAGTAGCAGCAACTACAAAATGGCTGCTCGTGCAAAGGCAGGCAACATTGTGTATTACAGGCTTTAAAAAGAGGCACAACGCTGACAACATATTAGAGAAACTGAGGGAAATTATCTCCCAGTGGCTTACCCCACTTAGACTCTCATGGGGATTTGTGGTGTCAGACAATGCCAGTAACATTGTGCGGGCATTAAATATGGGCAATTTCCAGCACGTCCCATGTTTTGCCCACACCATTAATTTGGTGGTGCAGCATTACCTCAAGAGTGACAGGGGTGTGCAGGAGATGCTTGCGGTGGCGCGCAAAATTGCTGGACACTTTCGGCATTCAGCCAGTGCCTACCGCAGACTAGAGGCACATCAAAAAAGCATGAACCTGCCCTGCCATCACCTCAAACAAGAGGTTGTGACGCGCTGGAACTCCACCCTCTATATGCTGCAGAGGATGGAGGAGCAGCAAAAGGCCATTCAGGCCTACACAGCCACCTACGACATAGGCAAAGGAGTGGGGATGCGCCTCAGTCAAGCGCAGTGGAGACTGATTTCCGTGTTGTGCAAGGTTCTGCAGCCATTTGAACTTGCCACATGAGAAGTCAGTTCCGACACTGCCAGCTTGAGTCAGGTCATTCCCCTGATCAGGCTGTTGCAGAAGCAGTTGAAGAAAGTGAGGGAGGAGCTGGTAAGCCATTGCGATTACACCAAGCATGTAGCTCTTGTGGATGTAGCCCCTCGTACGCTTTGCCAGGATCCGAGGGTGGTCACTCTTTTAAAGTCAGAGGAATACATTCTGGCCACCGTGCTCGATCCTCGGTTTAAAGCGTATGTTGTGTCTCTGTTTCCGGTGGACACAAGTCTACAGCGGTGCAAAGACCTGCTGGTCAGGAGATTGTCCTCTGAAGAGGACCGTGACATGCCAACAGCTCCACCCTCATTTTCTTCCACATCTATGGCTGTGAGGAAAAAGCTCAGTTTTCCTAAAAGAGGCGCTGGCGGGATGCTGATAACATCTGGTCCGGACTGAAGGACCTGCCAACCATTGCAGACATGTCTACTCTCGCTGCATTGGATGCTGTCACAATAGAAAAAATTGTGGATGATTACTTTGCTGACACCATCCAAGTAGACATGTCAGACAGTCCATATTGTTACTGGCAGGAAAAAAAGGCAGTGTGGAAGCCCCTGTACAAACTGGCTCTATTTTACCTGAGTTGTCCCCCCTCCAGTGTGTACTCGGAAAGAGTTTTTAGTGCAGCGGGGAACCTGGTCAGTGAGCGGCGAAGGAGGTTGCTTCCTCATAACGTTGAAAAAATGATGTTTATAAAAATGAATAATCAATTCCTCAATGAAGTACAGCACTGCCCTCCAGATACTACAGAGGGACCTGTGGTTGTGGAGTCCAGCGGGACGAATTGATAATGTGTGATGAGGAGGAAGTACACACTGTAGGGGGAGAGGAATCAGAGGTTGAGGATGAGGACGACATCTTGCCTCAGTAGAGCCTGTTTAGTCTGTACAGGGAGAGATGAATAGCTTTTTTGGTGTGGGGGCCCAAACAAACCAATCATTTCAGCCAAAGTTGTTTGGGAGACCCTGTCGCTGAAATGATTGGTTTGTTAAAGTGTGCATGTCCTATTTCAACAACATAAGGGTGGGTGTGAGGGCCCAAGGACAATTCCATCTTGGAACTTTTTTTTTTGCATTATATGACCAATCAACAGTCGTTTGCCATGTTCAAAAAGTAAAACCAAATTTAAACAAATTCAAGAAATTAAACCAAAAGTAAAATGCCCTGTCATAATTTAAAACAAGAGGTATTGACGTGCTCTAAAACTACTGTATTGTTGTTTATATTTTATAAACACTACACTTGAAAGCTTGAGTCTTTCAATAAAAAAGTAACTGTCCATTGCACGAATATTTGCAACAGGGACAATTTTAGGGTTAAGAAAGTCAACTAATAACACTTCGACGCTGTCTGTCTTTATAAACACTACACTTGGAAGTTGGAGGAGGTATTGTGGCCCCGGCACCAAATTTACTACCGGGGCCACTCCACTGTGCAGTCCATATTTAGGTGTATCAGATATTAAACAACGGTGACAGTTGATGCCCAATTTTTTAATTATATTGTGGCCTCGGTACCAAATTGTGTACCGGGGCCACCACACTACGCAGTCCATACCCTTTTTTGGTGGAATTCTGACCCGTGGAGGGTTTTTTAATTATATTGTGGCCTCGGTACTTAATTGTGTAGTCGCAGTCAAGATAGATAGATGCGTATCATAGATAAAGTACATTCAGTGGTGTGGGGCAAATTGAAAAATATTCAAAATGCACTGACATTATCAAAAACAAGAGGTTGTCACACGCTAAAACTCCAACATGTATATGATGGAGAGGATGGAGGAGCAGCCGTATTTGCAGTGTAATGCAGACCTGTTGAAGGTTTTTTATATATTTTATTGTGGTGCCCAGTGCCCACTCCTCTACGCAGTCCAGATACATTTATTGGTGCGAATCATAAAAGTTCAGGGTTTTTAATATATATTGTGGTGACCCACTCCTCTACGCAGTCCAGGTACATTTATTGGTGCGAATCATACGAGTTGATGGTTTTCTTATTATATATATTGTGGTGACCCACTCCTCTACGCAGTCCAGGTACATTTATTGGTGCGAATCATACAAGTTGATGGTTTTCTTATTATATATATTGTGGTGACCCACTCCTCTACGCAGTCTAGGTACATTTATTGGTGCGAATCATACAAGTTCAGGGTTTTTAATATATATTGTGGTGACCCACTCCTCTACGCAGTCCAGGTACATTTATTGGTGCGATTCATACAAGTTGATGGTTTTCTTATTATATATATTGTGGTGACCCACTCCTCTACGCAGTCCAGGTACATTTATTGGTGCGAATCATACAAGTTGATGGTTTTCTTATTATATATATTGTGGTGACCCACTCCTCTACGCAGTCCAGGTACATTTATTGGTGCGAATCATACAAGTTGATCGTTTTCTTATTATATATATAGTGGTGACCCACTCCTCTACGCAGTCCAGGTACATTTATTGGTGCGAATCATACAAGTTCAGGGTTTTTAATATATATTGTGGTGACCCACTCCTCTACGCAGTCCAGGTACATTTATTGGTGCGAATCATACAAGTTGATGGTTTTCTTATTATATATATTGTGGTGACCCACTCCTCTACGCAGTCCAGGTACATTTATTGGTGCGAATCATACAAGTTGATGGTTTTCTTATTATATATATTGTGGTGACCCACTCCTCTACGCAGTCCAGGTACATTTATTGGTGCGAATCATACAAGTTCAGGGTTTTTAATATATATTGTGGTGACCCACTCCTCTACGCAGTCCAGGTACATTTATTGGTGCGAATCATACAAGTTGAGGGTTTTCTTATTATATATATTGTGGTGACCCACTCCTCTACGCAGTCCAGATACATTTATTGGTGCGAATCATAAAAGTTCAGGGTTTTTAATATATATTGTGGTGACCCACTCCTCTACGCAGTCCAGGTACATTTATTGGTGCGAATCATACAAGTTGATGGTTTTCTTATTATATATATTGTGGTGACCCACTCCTCTACGCAGTCCAGATACATTTATTGGTGCGAATCATAAAAGTTCAGGGTTTTTAATATATATTGTGGTGACCCACTCCTCTACGCAGTCCAGGTACATTTATTGGTGCGAATCATAAAAGTTCAGGGTTTTTAATATATATTGTGGTGACCCACTCCTCTACGCAGTCCAGGTACATTTATTGGTGCGAATCATACAAGTTGATGGTTTTCTTATTATATATATTGTGGTGACCCACTCCTCTACGCAGTCCAGGTACATTTATTGGTGCGAATCATACAAGTTGATGGTTTTCTTATTATATATATTGTGGTGACCCACTCCTCTACGCAGTCCAGGTACATTTATTGGTGCGAATCATACAAGTTCAGGGTTTTTAATATATATTGTGGTGACCCACTCCTCTACGCAGTCCAGGTACATTTATTGGTGCGAATCATACAAGTTGAGGGTTTTCTTATTATATATATTGTGGTGACCCACTCCTCTATGCAGTCCAGATACATTTATTGGTGCGAATCATAAAAGTTCAGGGTTTTTAATATATATTGTGGTGACCCACTCCTCTACGCAGTCCAGGTACATTTATTGGTGCGAATCATACAAGTTGATGGTTTTCTTATTATATATATTGTGGTGACCCACTCCTCTACGCAGTCCAGATACATTTATTGGTGCGAATCATAAAAGTTCAGGGTTTTTAATATATATTGTGGTGACCCACTCCTCTACGCAGTCCATGTACATTTATTGGTGCGAATCATACAAGTTGATGGTTTTCTTATTATATATATTGTGGTGACCCACTCCTCTACGCAGTCCAGATACATTTATTGGTGCGAATCATAAAAGTTCAGGGTTTTTAATATATATTGTGGTGACCCACTCCTCTACGCAGTCCAGGTACATTTATTGGTGCGAATCATACAAGTTGATGGTTTTCTTATTATATATATTGTGGTGACCCACTCCTCTACGCAGTCCAGGTACATTTATTGGTGCGAATCATACAAGTTGATGGTTTTCTTATTATATATATTGTGGTGACCCACTCCTCTACGCAGTCCAGGTACATTTATTGGTGCGAATCATACAAGTTCAGGGTTTTTAATATATATTGTGGTGACCCACTCCTCTACGCAGTCCAGGTACATTTATTGGTGCGAATCATACAAGTTGAGGGTTTTCTTATTATATATATTGTGGTGACCCACTCCTCTACGCAGTCCAGATACATTTATTGGTGCGAATCATAAAAGTTCAGGGTTTTTAATATATATTGTGGTGACCCACTCCTCTACACAGTCCAGGTACATTTATTGGTGCGAATCATACAAGTTGATGGTTTTCTTATTATATATATTGTGGTGACCCACTCCTCTACGCAGTCCAGATACATTTATTGGTGCGAATCATAAAAGTTCAGGGTTTTTAATATATATTGTGGTGACCCACTCCTCTACGCAGTCCAGGTACATTTATTGGTGCGAATCATACAAGTTGATGGTTTTCTTATTATATATATTGTGGTGACCCACTCCTCTACGCAGTCCAGGTACATTTATTGGTGCGAATCATACAAGTTGATGGTTTTCTTATTATATATATTGTGGTGACCCACTCCTCTATGCAGTCCAGGTACATTTATTGGTGCGAATCATACAAGTTGATGGTTTTCTTATTATATATATTGTGGTGACCCACTCCTCTACGCAGTCCAGATACATTTATTGGTGCGAATCATAAAAGTTCAGGGTTTTTAATATATATTGTGGTGACCCACTCCTCTACGCAGTCCAGGTACATTTATTGGTGCGAATCATACAAGTTGATGGTTTTCTTATTATATATATTGTGGTGACCCACTCCTCTACGCAGTCCAGGTACATTTATTGGTGCGAATCATACAAGTTCAGGGTTTTTAATATATATTGTGGTGACCCACTCCTCTACGCAGTCCAGGTACATTTATTGGTGCGAATCATACAAGTTGATGGTTTTCTTATTATATATATTGTGGTGACCCACTCCTCTACGCAGTCTAGGTACATTTATTGGTGCGAATCATACAAGTTGATGGTTTTCTTATTATATATATTGTGGTGACCCACTCCTCTACGCAGTCCAGGTACATTTATTGGTGCGAATCATACAAGTTCAGGGTTTTTAATATCTATTGTGGTGACCCACTCCTCTACGCAGTCCAGGTACATTTATTGGTGCGAATCATACAAGTTGATGGTTTTCTTATTATATATATTGTGGTGACCCACTCCTCTACGCAGTCCAGATACATTTATTGGTGCCAATCATAAAAGTTCAGGGTTTTTAATATATATTGTGGTGACCCACTCCTCTACGCAGTCCAGGTACATTTATTGGTGCGAATCATACAAGTTGATGGTTTTCTTATTATATATATTGTGGTGACCCACTCCTCTACGCAGTCCAGATACATTTATTGGTGCGAATCATAAAAGTTCAGGGTTTTTAATATATATTGTGGTGACCCACTCCTCTACGCAGTCCAGGTACATTTATTGGTGCGAATCATACAAGTTGATGGTTTTCTTATTATATATATTGTGGTGACCCACTCCTCTACGCAGTCCAGATACATTTATTGGTGCGAATCATAAAAGTTCAGGGTTTTTAATATATATTGTGGTGACCCACTCCTCTACGCAGTCCAGGTACATTTATTGGTGCGAATCATACAAGTTGATGGTTTTCTTATTATATATATTGTGGTGACCCACTCCTCTATGCAGTCCAGGTACATTTATTGGTGCGAATCATACAAGTTGATGGTTTTCTTATTATATATATTGTGGTGACCCACTCCTCTACGCAGTCCAGATACATTTATTGGTGCGAATCATAAAAGTTCAGGGTTTTTAATATATATTGTGGTGATCCACTCCTCTACGCAGTCCAGGTACATTTATTGGTGCGAATCATACAAGTTGATGGTTTTCTTATTATATATATTGTGGTGACCCACTCCTCTACGCAGTCCAGATACATTTATTGGTGCGAATCATAAAAGTTCAGGGTTTTTAATATATATTGTGGTGACCCACTCCTCTACGCAGTCCAGGTACATTTATTGGTGCGAATCATACAAGTTCAGGGTTTTTAATATATATTGTGGTGACCCACTCCTCTACGCAGTCCAGGTACATTTATTGGTGCGAATCATACAAGTTCAGGGTTTTTAATATATATTGTGGTGACCCACTCCTCTACGCAGTCCAGGTACATTTATTGGTGCGTATCATACAAGTTCAGGGTTTTTAATATATATTGTGGTGACCCACTCCTCTACGCAGTCCAGGTACATTTATTGGTGCGAGTCATACAAGTTGATGGTTTTCTTATTATATATATTGTGGTGACCCACTCCTCTACGCAGTCCAGGTATATTTATTGGTGCGAGTCATACAAGTTGATGGTTTTCTTATTATATATATTGTGGTGACCCACTCCTCTACGCAGTCCAGAAAGATACCTCGTTGCAACGTTTTGGACTAATAACTATTCTGTGAGGTGTTCAGAATACACTGTAAATTAGTGGAAATGCTTGTTATTGAATGTTATTGAGGTTACTAATAGCATAGGAGTGAAAATAAGCCCAAAAACTTGATTTTTAAACTTTTTATGTTTTTTCCAAAAAAAATCCGAATCCAAAACCTTAAATCCGAACCGAGACCTTTCGTCAAGTGTTTTGCGAGACAAATCCGAACCCCAAAAATAATGAAAATCCGGATCCAAAACACAAAACACGAGACCTCAAAAGTCGCCGGTGCACATCCCTAATTTTAACACATAAGGCCACTGTTTTTTTGTATTGAGTGAGATAAGCGCTTGTTAATGTAGGCATCCCCAGACGGTCATTAATTTAGTTGACCAGTAACTGCTGCAGAAGGAGGAGAGCCATCAGTAGGTGATATACTTTGTACATATACACAGGGCCGCCTTCAGAAAAAATTGGGCCCAGTACGGCCCCCCGTGCCACCCGGGCCCCCCCCATGAGCGGGCCCCCCCATGAGCAACACATACTTACCTGGGGCCCGCCGCTCTGCCTGTGACAGATCACATGATCGCAGGGGGAATGATTCCTCCACCCCTGCGATCGGATCCTTGTGCCTGGCTGTCACGGTGACAGCCAGGCTGAAGATAGAATAGCGGAGACCAGCGGCGGGCCCCAGGTAAGTCTTTGCTGAGCTGTTGTACCGGGCCCCCTGGTGAGCCCGGGCCCAGTACAACAGTACCCCCCGTACCCCCTTGATGGCGGCCCTGCATATACAGCAATACTGTGGTGACACTATTCTGGGGTGCAACCCTGCACTGTTCCTGTTATTTGTGTGGTGTTGCTTCTGGGAAATGTGCAATTTTACTTCTTGTATAGAAGCTACCCAGGATTTGACTTGAACTAATAATAATTATTTTTAGGTGATTGATTCAGGACAGAATTATTTTCTTGCACCAAGAATGGAAAAATGTTTGAACATTGGAAAGAAGCGTGCTAGTGAAGAAAAGGATGGCGAACCACACACCAGTGGCAAAGTCGTGAAGAAAAGGAAACATCGCAGATACGACGATACTTACCTTGACTTGGGATTTACGTCTGTCGATGTCAACCAGGAAGAGTGGCCACAGTGTATATTATGCCTGAAAATATTGTCGTCAGAAAGCATGACTCCATGCAAACTACCGTATTTCCACATGTATAAGACGCACCCATGTATAAGACGCACCTCAATTTTGGGGCCCAAAATTTAAATAAAGATGTATTACAATAAGTTACTGAAGCAGAAGGCTTGTCTGGTTGTGATTTTAGTGAGAGATCTCACATCAGGTCTAGAGGAGCAGAATTTACAATAAAGTCCCACATTCAGTTACAGGAAGGCAGTGCTGATGCACATCGCTGTACATACCATACTACATGCTGGGCTAAATTATCGGCAGTCAGCGGAGACTGGGAGGCTCCTGAATGACCTGATGGTCTTTTTACCTGAAACTGGCAGATCTGTTCAGCGGGGACTCCTCTCTCATACCCTCACAACAAGGGTCATCTGGGCTCAATTATCGGTGGTCAGCGGAGCTGCCGGTCACGTGACTGACAGCTTTGAGACATCAGAGACTGTGGGAGGCGCCTGAAGGTCCTGCAAGCGCAGATCTGTTCAGCGGGGACTCCTCTCTCATCCCCTCACACCAGGGATCATCTTCTTCATTCAGGTAAGTAGCGCTGGCAGTGTATAAGAGGCACCCTTTTTTTAGACCCAAAATTTGGGGGAAAAAGGTGCGTCTTATACATGGGGAAATACGGTAAAACGACATTTAGAGACCAATAACCCTGACATGGCTAATAAATCACGCGATTATTTCATCAGAAGGTTAAAAGAATTGAAAGACCAAAAAGGTAAATTTTTTAAACTAGCATCAATACCAACAAATACTTTGCTAGCATCTTACAAGGTGTCATATAGAGTTGCGAAGTGTACAAAGCCTCACACCATCGCAGAAGAACTGATTTTACCGGCTGCAGTGGATATGGTCACCATTATGGTTGGGGAATCAGTGGGAAAGCTGCTTTCAAAGGTACCTTTATCCAACAACACTATGAGTCGCAGAATACAACACATGGCTGAAGATCTGAATGACCAGCTGATTGAAAAAATGATAAGGAAGGAATTCTCACTACAACTAGATGAGGCAACAGACAGTAACAAGGATACTCATTTGATTTGTTACACACGCTTTGTTAATGGTGAGATTCTTGTGGAAGACCTTCTCTTTTGTAAAAGTATCACTGCAGGTACAAAGGCACAAGACTTGTTTCAGATCATTGACACTTTTATGAGTGAAAACAACTTAGACTGGACAAAGTGCTTTGGTGTCTGTACTGATGGTGGTCGCTCTTTGTCAGGCTGTTATGGAGGATTGCAGGCACTCATAAGAACCAAAGCTCCTGATGCACTGTGGACCCACTGCATTATCCACAGGGAAGCCATTGCATCAAAGCAACTGAGTCCTCCACTAAACGCAGTCATGGAAAGCGTGTTGAAAGTGGTGAACTTCATCAAAACTCGGCCACAGACGGCAAGGTTTTTTAAAAAAATGTGTGAGGATATGGGCTCTGAGCACACATCTTTGTTATATTACTGTAGCTCGCGATGGCTCTCCCTTGGCAATGTACTTTCCCGTGTTTTTGAATTATGGCAGGAACTTTACTCCTATCTGTAAGAAGTACACGAGTGTGCCAATAATAACTTGGATACTGACTTTTTGTGTAAATTAGCATACCTGTGTATCTATTTGACAAACTGAATGCATTGAATCTCTCACTACAGGGAAGTAACACACACATTCTTAAACTTTCTAAGTAGGTATCAGCTTTTAGGAAAAAACTGCTTCCATGGAAAAGAAAATTAAATGAAGATGGTTACAATGACTGTTTCCCCCTTTTGCATCAGTTTGTTACATCCAATGATGCTTACTTGACACATGAACTTAAATCAGTATTTGAGCAGCACCTAACAAACTCAGTGACTGGTTTGAAAAATATTTTCCAGAAAATATGGAGAAATTTGTATGGATCCAAGACCCATTCAGTACTAATGCCCCATCTGAATTCTCTTCTACAGAAGAAGAAAAACTCATTGAGCTCTCCTGTGACAAGTCTTTAAAAGTAAAATTTTGCAGCATGGGACTTGAAGAGTTTTGGATATCCATTAAAGATGAATATCCAATGCTAAGTACTAAAGCACAGCGAATCCTAGTTCCATTTGCAACCACATATCTGTGTGAAGCTGGGTTTTCAGCTGTTGCTGTAATCAAAAGCAAATATCGTTCAAAAATGAAATGGACAGGAAATGAGGGTGGCAGTGTCCAAGCTGATTCCAAGGTTTGAAAAGTTGTGTAGTGCACAACAGGCGCACACCTCCCATTAATAAATAATAATACGTTTTGAATTTTTATAACATTCTTTAATAGCCAACACATTTTTGTACATATTGTTGTTTTATTTTGTTTGAGTGTTAATGAGTGTGGAAATTGTTCTTTTGAAATTAATATAATTTTATTTTTCTCAATTTTCGTTGGATTTATGTGTATTAGTTTTGCAAACAACTTAATAAGTATTTCTGTCCTGACCAAAATACTTATTACGTTATTTTGACCCAAATACTTAAAAATTGGGACTACCATGCAATTATTTGGACTTAGGGGTCCCTTGAAAATTTTTGGGAGACCCCAAGGGTGCCTCGAACTGAGAAAGTTTGGGAACCACTGCACTACAGTGTTTGCTATAAAGCTGAGATACTGCCAGTACCGTTAATAAAACTACATATACTGATTTCTGATAGACATTTTATCAAGTTACCTTAAAAAACAATGCTTGTTTTGTGCCTAATCATAAAGATCATGTGGTTTTTGTTCTTGGTATATGTATCTATCTACTTATCTATCTATCTATTTCTTGCATTTTCTTCAGACCTGCTAGTTCTGTCTTTTGGGTCTGAGTATTTTTTATCTGTGACCTCCACCCCACACTATCTTTTTCTTTTTTATCAGACACCTATGCTAGTTATGCGGGTGTAGTTAGTGACCTTTTTAGCCAGAGAAGTATTGCACCAATAAAACCTAAAGGGATTGTTACTACCTTATTTCTTCTCATGAACAAACATATATATATATATGATTTTCCTGTAGCTGAATGAGAATGTAATCTTGAGTATAACTGTATTTTCTGCGGTTAAATACACGCATACAATAGCTGATTTAATCTGCTACATGATGCCAACACAAATCGACAGACAGAAGATACATACAGTTAGAAAGTTTACAATTGCAGAAACAACAAATACAAGCCTATCGTACACCTACCGACATTTTAAGAAGGATACATAGAAATTCATGACTGTTTGCAAATGTATTTGTCTCACAATGTTGATGACCTGTTACTCTTTTCTGATTCTTTTTAAGCATGTCTTACAGATACCTTTCTACTCTTAAAGTATCTTGCATCCACAGGACACAAAGTATCACAAGATAAGTTACAACCCTGTCAACATAAGGTAACATATTTGGGATGTCTTATCTGTATGAGAATGAACCCAGGTAAGGCAATACCGGCAGAGCCATCACATATCCCTCCCACAACAGGTCCATTTCAGAGACTGCAGATTGATTTCATACAAATATAAAAGGTCAGAAATTTGCAATATGTATTGACTTGCATAGATGTATTCTATGATTGGCCGCAGCATCCATGGCTGCATTTGTAGCTAAGAAAATAGTGCAAGATTTTGTGTCATGGTATGGTATCCCACATATACTAGGGGGATAATAGGGACTTATAGGGGAACACCCTTCACAGGAAAAGTATTCTAAGCTATGTGTGATCATATAGAATAAAATATCTAAAGTGACAGCAGAAAATGGCATGAGTTGGCTATAGGCTTTTCCCCTGGCATTGTATAGTCTGTGCACAACCCCAAAGTCACCACTAAATTTCTCACCATATGAAATACTGTTTGGATGACTGCCTAATATTGTGTGCAGACTGCAAATGATCTCTAGTGCATAATATAATCACTGACTATGTGATAAAGCTTTCATTGTATTTATATTTATTCCAAAAGCAACAAGTGAAACTTCTGAAAAGATTACCTGATGGATTGTGCCACTCAGTTTTGCCAGGAGATTATGTGATGATTAGGACCTTTTTTTTTTACATTCTGGTTGTCTTGTAGATTGATGGAAAGGGCCATTTCAAGTGTTGTTAATAATGATCACTACACTAAAAGTCACTGAAAAGAACAATTGGAAACACGCTTCTCACTGAAAGAAGGTAGCTGACCCGGCCAAGACCTCAACTACTGAAGTTAATAAAGACGCAGAACCACAAATCAACCATACCGACCTGAACACAGAGGAAGTAGATAGGGTTGTTTGGGGCTCCAATACACACTCGGAACCTAAAGAAGAGGAAATTGCTATTGGCTCATCTATGCTTTGAGTAACTGGCAATGGCCGTTGTCCTGGTAACAGGATTTGCCCTAATGGCTTATTTATATTAGAACTTGTAGAGGGCTGTAAAAGTGTGGTGGTAAGTAAAGGCAAATGTACTGAAGACTATCCTACAGGTAGTAAATAAGGTAACCATGCCAGGTTCTACTGACGCTTTACGAAATAGTAATCCCACATTTACCCTTAAAACAAATGTATCACACTCACATACTTCCAACACAACAATACTGGGCATACGGAGTATTACGATTAATAGTAGGGAATCTGAAGTCACAAAGGAACTTTTACAGGTAACTACACCTGTTATTACGACCATAGCAGAGATTTATTCACAAACAATCTTATAGGTGAATGAAACATTTATCAAGAGACACCTAAAAATAAATGGTCAGACTCCCAATAATAGGGTTATGGTTTATTTTGAAACAAAGGATGAGTTTAAAGTCTTTGAAAATTGTGTGATCTTATTTTATAATATTGGAATCCTGTATGGTATTACACACAGGAGAGAAGAGAACTAGTAGAAATGGCACATAACCTGACAGTAATACAAGATCTCCTAGCAAGGATTACTGCAGAAAACAGTAAAAAACAATTGATCAACTTAGAGAGACCCAAACTAAAAAATTAAGAGAAATTATTTCAGAAGACAGGTGTTTTTGTGGTGGATTGTTGGGTACGTAGTCATGTATCAAGAAAAAAAGATAATGTAGGACTGATACCTATTCCTAACTGGATGAATTTAAACAGTTTGTGTGGGAAGTACACTTTAGAACAATTTAATAGGACTAGGCCTTAAGGCCAAAAGTTAGGAAAATATTGTCTGGATCAAAATAATACCACAGCATGTTTTAATAAGAGTGCATGGCATTATTCAGATGCTGAGCCTAGATACCAGAATCATAGCACCTGGTTTCTCGGGTGTACTCAGGGTTGTAGACAAGCATTGCAGGTAGAACCACTACAAGGTATTACCAATAGAACCATGATTGCCACCATGGAATATAATAACACCTGTATGAAAAAAACATTGATGTTTGTCAAGTTGGTATAGATAGCAAATTCTTTTGTAATGTTCTGTTCTAGGGAACCTTCTGGTCATTGCTAGATGAACCTTTTACTTTACCTGAAGGGTTGTACTATTTCTGCTAAAGACGTTCATATAACTGGTTACCTCTAAGCTCTTTTGGTATATGTTTTATCGGGACTCTGGCACCTGATGTAGTAAATGTGGACCATGAGGAGATGAAAAGATGGATGAGATTATGCAATTAAAGAATACGTTTGCTAGAGAACATACCTATACAAGTGTGATACCAGACTCCTGGTTTAAGTGGCTTGATCCTTCAACCTGGGGTGCATGGGCCTGGGGGGCGCAGTGTCACTGAGATGTCATTTTTTTTTTCTTCATTATGGCTTGCACTGGAGTCTGGAGCTATAGTCATCGGGACCGCCCCTGGTCTAAAGGAGCGGTCACGACTGTCACTATCACATGACAGGCAGTCTGGCAGCGATCGCTGCTAGCTGCCTGTCAGTGTGGCCGCGGGCAATTCTTACTCTGATTACGTGAGATCAGGACTTCCACATCTCACGTGACCACAGTAAGAAGCACCCGTGGCCACACTGACAGGCAGAGCAGATTGCCTGTCATACATAGTCGTAGGCTGAAGGGGGCAGGTGAGCAGACAGAAGGGGGCAGGTGAGCAGGCTGAATGGGGCAGGTGAGCAGGCAGAAGGTGGCAGGTGAGCAGGCAGAAGGGGACAGGTGAGCAGGCTAAAGGACAACGTGAGCAGGCTGAAGGGGACATGTGAATTGGCCAAGGGGGGCAAATGAAATGGCTGAAGGGGGTTGTTGAAGGGGGTTGAAAATATTGCTGAGTGGGGTATTTAAAAATAGAGCAGCTTTGGGGAGGGCATGATCTTTGTATTGTGTAGCGGTTATGAGGATGCTCTCTGTGGTCTCTAGAGTCACTAGAATACTAAATAATAGTCAGTTGGGGCTGGTAAAGGTTTGTATTTGATTATAGCTCTTTGACAAACATTTTCATATATTTTATTGCTTACATATGCCTTTGCTATGGGGTAGTTTTATCTGGCCATAATGGACTGTTGTGTTTGGACTAAACCTGATCATTCAGGGTTTGTTAACATTTTGTATAATAATAAAATTCTAGCTGGCTTGTGGAATTTCGATATCCTGTTTTGAAAATATGCAGCATAATAATAAAATTATGCTGCATATTTTCAAAACAGGATCTCGAAATTCCACAAGCCAGCTAGAAGTCAACAAAGCTGCAAATCAGGGAAGAGAGAAGAGCAAGAATAGGTAAGATAGATTGCACAATATGTCTAACTATGAATACTGGGGAATACTCCTGAATATTCATATTCTGGAGTAGTCTTAAACGCCTATATTGGGGGAGGAGAGGGGGTCACTACGGCTGTAATAGCTTAGGATGGCCAGAACCCTTAATTGGGCCCTGAATAGGAGACTGGTTTGTGCAAATAAAACTATCCATTAGTATTTGTAGTGATAATAGTAATATATGTAGTTGTAGGATGTGGAGTTCAGATTTTAAATGCATGATGAACAGATTTTTTGAAGGTAATCTGGACATCTACTGAAAGAGTAAAGATGTTCTGAGGTTTGGAAATCTTTAAAGAGTGGAGCTGTTAAAGCATTTATAAGGTTGGAAGATATTTGATATCTGAAGCTAATAACTAACAATATAATAAGTATGTTTTTGCATAGCTATTAAATTAGATACAATATAAAATAAGGCATTTGTATTAGAAATCAATATAAATGTATATGTATCAAAGTGTATTAGAATTAACGATGACACTGGATATGCTAGAAGCTGATATTCACAGCTTAACCAGCAACTTGTTATCAAGATTGTATATTGTAACTATTGTGCTGAGTTGTAATCCTATAGCAACTAGAGGGACTGCTTATCTGATCTGTATGGACATTTAGATATGGACAAGTGCTGACACAATGAAAATAGCTTTCAGTATCCTAATATTCATATTAAGCAATATGAGTTAAGCTGGGTACACACTACAGAGAAGTAAACGATTAACGATATACCAACGACAGAATAAATTAAAAAAATCCCGATCAGCATACCGATTGACGTGTACACACTATACACGATTATCATCAGATCTCTGCTCTTCATCTGTCAAAATTATCGGCTGCAAGGTAGTCCATAAAAGGTAAGTGACAGTTCAGGTCTTAATTCATTGAGAGATGTTCAGCGGAGCCTGGCAATTGTATTTGGCAGCCTGTCTTGACACAGCACTGTGTTAAGTGCCGAACTGTAAACAGGCCGTAAATTCTGTGTGACAGTTTTATCTCCAGCAGCTGAAGTTTAACCCCAGGAACGGATGGACGCTGCTCTAATCTTCTCATGCTGCACCAATCTTATCCGTTCCAGCCAGCACACAGAGGGTTAAGACTACATGTGCAGGGGGTGAGAGAGGGGGGAGCAGCCCGTACCATCCTTATCAGTCTCTTCTCTAAGGAAAAACAGCTGCAGACAGACAGTTGACAGAGACCGTGGATCATGACAAGATCAGCAGCAGGCAGACTGAGACCTGTCATTCTGAGATACATTATTGGCCGATAGTCGGGTGAATTCATACACACTGCAGGATTGGAAGGTGATTGGTCTGCAAAAATTAAATAGTAGGACCAACCAAACGACACGATGATTGGCACTTTGGGGTGACTTTAGATTATTGTGTAAGTATAGACACTACACAATATCTGATCCAACAGTCGGATGTCGGCTGATTTGTCCAATTATTGGATGAAAAACCTGTAGTGTGTACCCAGCTTTATTCTTTGAATTTAAAATGGAATCAACCAATGAAGATCGAGCACCATGGTGTAACTGATGCATCTGGACTATAAGTATAGAAGGATTCTCCTTGTGGTTTCTTAGAAATTGGAATGTACGTGTTAGAATATCATGAATATGTAATTAGTTTTATAACTTGCAACCCATAAATATCAAGTGTAAAGAACGGAGTGGAGAGCTTTTGGAGTGAAGCCAAGAGAGATGTATACTCTCATTTTGTAAGATGGATGTTTTACTTGCTGTTATTATTTATCATTTAGTTTGAAGTACGCCTTCATTACTTCAGACTTCTGTTCTGGACACACACACACACATATATATATATATATATATATATATATATATATATATATATACACAGTCAAGTCCATAAATATTTGGACATCGAAACAATTCTCATATTGTGGGCTCTATACACCACCACAATGGATTTGAAATGAAACTAACAAGTTGTGCTTTAACTGCAGACTTTCAGCTTTAATTCGAGGGTATTTACATCCAAATCAGGGGAACGGTGTAGGAATTACAACGGTTTCTATATGTGCCTCCCACTTTTTAAGGGACCAAAAGTAATGGGACAATCGACTCAAAACCTATTTCATGGACATGTGTGAATATAGAGGGTTCACCACAAGATATAAACCATTTGTGAGCCACAAAAACAGGAAGACCAGATTAGAGTTTGGCAAACAACATCTAAAAAGCCATTACAGTTCTGGAACAACATCCTATGGATAGATGAGACAAAGATCAACTCGTACCAGAGTGATGGGAAGAGAAGAGTATGGAGAAGGAAAGGAACTGCTTAGGATTCAAAACATACCACCTCATCAGTGAAGCATGGTAGTGGTGGTGTCATGGTATGGGCATGTATTGCTGCCAATGGAACTGGTTCCTTTGTATTTATTGATGATGTGACTGCTGACAAAAGCAGCAGGATGAATTCTGAAGTGTTTCGGGCAATATTATCTGCTCATATTCAGTGAAATGCTTCAGAACTCATTGGACGGTGCTTAACAGTGCAAATGGACAATGACCCAAAGCATACTGCTAAAGCAACCAAAGAGTTTTTTTAAGGCTAACAAGTGGAATGTTATGCAATGGCCAAGTCAATCACCTGACCTGATCTGACCTGAATCCGATTAAGCATGCATTTCACTTGATGAAGACAAAACTGAATGGAAAATACCCCAAGAACAATCAGGAACTGAAGACAGGGATGAAACCCAGCGTCTGGTGATGTCTATGCCTTCCAGACTTCAGGCTGTAATTGACTGCAAAGGATTTGCAACAAAGTATTAAAAAGTGAAAGTTTGATGTAGGATTGTTTAGTTTGTCCCATTACTTTTGGTCCCTTAAAAAGAGGGAGGCACATATGGAAGCTGTTGTAATTCCTACACTGTTCAATTGATTTGGATGTAAATTCCCTCAAATTAAATCTGAAAGTCTGCAGTTAATTCACATATTGTTTGTTTAATTTCAAATCCATTGTGGTGGTATATAGAGCCCAAAATATGAGAATTGTGTCCATGTTTATGGACTTGACTGTATATTACGGAAGCCGTGATAATGCTCAGCAGAATTATCTCTACCATCTTACCGCTCTTGGATATGATTGGATGATTTAAATAGGAGAGCTGTTTGGAATATTAGTTTGTAATCAACATCTTGTTCGACTTATAAAAAAATAAAATGATTAGCATGTTTTTTATATATTACCAATGTGGCTTATAAATATTAATGAACAAACCAACAATTTCTGATATATAAATTATGCTTTTGACATGTGAATGATGATTAATAGCTGCTGCCTAACAATGTATAATTAAACTTACAAAATAGAAAACATTTAACACATGATATAGGACTTATAAGAATTGGTCCAATATATATGATTTTGTATGAATTATAAGAGAACAAAGCGCCTGAAACAATGGAGTGTAATGTTGTAATTAAAGGTTTCTGATTACCAGTTAAATTGTTTTGGTTATATTTTAAAGACTTTTAGTGACATGATCAATATAAAGTAGGGATAATTATGTAATATTATTCTAATGTGTATATTTTATGTGCATTTTAATGTTTTTCTTTTAATTGAACATATGCGATATGAAGGGTCATAATTTCACATAGGTATGTCTAATGTGCTCCTATATATACCTACTCTAGCTTGCTCTCCTGTCAAAGTCTATGATGAAACACGTTGGAGGCTTTCGTAAAGATTGAATTGTGTATAGAACCTGCTGCTCCTGATTATAGCTAGAGTATTATGTAAAAGCGGCTAGAGCTTGATCACTGTAATGCACTTTTCACATTGATTTCTGGTTCAAGAGTCTTTCAAAGATTTTTCTTTTTAATAAAAGGGGAAATTCCTGCACCATGGAAGCTCCCACTGTCTCTGCTTTGTTTTAGATTAGTGTTTCTCCTATGGATATCAGGTAATTAGAAGGGGATGTCACAATGGATATATCCAGCTTGATTTTCAGCTAAGGAAAGCGGTTATATTACTTTGAAGAACAAATTAAGTCAATAAATATTCTATAAGTCTATAAATCTTTGATGAATAGTGTGGTATCTATTACTATTCTTAATTTTAGTAAAGAATGCTATAAAAAAATAAACGTCCACCAGTTCATAGATGGACCACATTGTAATGTAAAGAATATGCAAAACAGTTTACCCAGGCAAAACTATCTCCAGTTCACTGTCCCCTTCCACTCTGAGTACCAACAAACTCTTGGAGGGCTGGTTGGGGATGTAAATACACAGTATTTTCTATTCAACTTATTATTAGCATGTGAATCAAGCAGGCAGGGCGATGCCAGTCCAGTATCAGGGTTCCTGTTGTATGTTGATCCAGTTCTTCTCTTTTACTGTGTATAGGGAGGGTGGGGGTCATAGAGGATATATATTGCTGACCAGGAAAGCTGTTTTGCATAATGGGTGCACTACATTGAGGTCTGTTGCCTGCTTGAACAGATGGTGGGAAACTATGTTTTATTAGAACTCTTTTCACTAAAGTACAACTTTTATGCTGTAAATACATAAACTCAACAATTAACTTCCACTCATTTTTATGGACAGCTCCAGAATTTAAAAGATTGTTCCTGAAAAGTTTTTGTACCTGAAAATATCCCTACTTTTAAATATTGCCCAACTGTACTGTTTAATGCCTCTTATTCTGAACATAAAATGAACACAAAACTGCTGGGCAACATAGCACACTTTGGGGGAGGGCCTGGCAACAACGGTCCACCTCTTGAAGCTCCAGCTCTGCTCATCTGAGCATGAGCAGGGTTTGGTACATGTGCAGTAAAACTGTGATTTTACAATGAAAGTGCTAGCCTCATGCATGCTCAGAAGAGGCACCCGTGAGAAAGCCGCAACATGGTCAGTGAAGGTTGAAACAATGCTTCAGTACACATGCACTGGAGAAGAGCAGAAGGGCAGAGCGGGGGTCTGGACAGTCATCTTTGCTGGTCCCCCCTTACCTCCTTACTGGATGCACCCATGCAGTGGCAGTAGCTCCACCACTGTTTTCAAATAGAACAATTACATCATAGCCAAATTGAACAAACATAAATGGGATCTATATGATTTGTAACACACACAATAACAGAAAACTTCACTTTTATGATGCCATGCTGTTCTAATACATCTTTCTTCATTACATATTTTTTTAAAAATAATACTTTTTGATATCTTTGATTTTTTTCTAGTAATTTGCATTTATAGAGTTTTGTAGATAATTGAACAAAGCTTCACAATATGGCAACATCCAGCAAGAAATGTAATTCCGTTTGACATGTGACATAAAAAAACCTTTAATTCAATGGTCTGTAATAGTTTTTAATTTAATCTTCAAGAATCTCTATAATTTCAGAAATTGTGGATTATACAGCTTTACTCAGATCAGGGTCAAGGCCAGCAGAATATGGTAAGTCCGGTAAGAATGGTAGGAGACTCAAAGGTTTCACTGCACATGCTCGAATTTCCAGACAAGGGGGGGCGCTGGAAATACCAGTGCCAGCCCTGATCAGGTTATTTGTAAATTCAGGAACTGTAGTATCCTTGCTATATATGAAAACCACTCACTTAGTGCACATGAATCCACTTACCTGGGGCTGAGCACTGGTGGAACATTGATGCTGAAAGCAGGAAGCTGAAGCTTGCAAGGTCTTCCCACATCGCCAGCTGGAAACTTGCCCTTTTCACCTCCACCTAGGAAGTCCCCAAAGTTCTTGTCTGCCCTCTTGGTGGGCGTTTTAAAAGATCGTGGTGTCAACGGAGATAGCATTGGAGAACTGTATGCTTTAGGCAACTTTAAAGAGGACTCAATGGAACTCACTCCTCTTGGGCTTACTGGCAATGGACATCTCTCATCATCTTCTAATTCATCATCTTCTAGAATGGATGGAAGCTTCTGGATGAGCCCTCCATTACTCTCAAGATCGATCTGATAACAAAATATTAGACAGCATAATAAGTTTTTGGGCCGTGGAGGTGTTAAGAAGAAATTTCCTAAACATTCCTTAACACTAGTAGAAAGTCACTAAACTGATCACTGTTTTGAAAATGCCATCCAGCCTAGACATCAGCTGTGCTACATAATTATTTAATGAAGACCATGAATTAACTACTTATGAAAACCTAGGACAGGAGGGTCATAGTCAGATGTTTTTTGTAATTTCTAAGAAGTGGTTAGTGTTACAAGAGGTATTTGAAACGTTTATGCCCTGATATTAGGGCGTAATTTTCTGTACATTCTGTATAACTGTCACCCACCAAATTTCATGTCATTTGGACAATTCCTCTTATCTGCTGGTACCGAACTCACCTTTATGGGAATGAGAAATGATGGAGGAAAAGTGCTGTGATAATTTATGTCATTTTCAAGTAGTTACCAAATATGTTCTTTAAGGTTGTGATAATGGAAGAAGGTAACTCCAGCACTTTTGGCCAGAGAAAAAGAAACAGTCCAAACAGTGGATACACATCTTGCAATTTATTTGACTTGACACTAAAACTACCCCTACAAAGAAAGCCAGGTCATTTCTTAGGATCCAAGGCACAACTCTTTGCAGCATTGTTGTGATAATTATCCAGGGGACTATTTTATTGAAAGTAACATTACTAATGAACCCTTCACACTCTGGTCTCAAACATTTCAAACAGCACTTGTATTTGGCTGCAGCTGTTCAGCTGTCAGAAGATAGCTCTGTGGAGAGAGCCAAGTGAGGGGCTGTGGAGCAGCTTGAAGAAGCTCAGAGGAACTGAGCAGAGGGTCCAGAAAGAGGCCAGTGTTTGACCTGCAGAGAGGCAGCAGGCAAAGAGACTGCATAAGAGGTACTGTTTGATATAGTGACTAGCTAGAGAGGGTTCACGAAGTGAGGCACTGCCCTGAATAGGGGCTAGGAGCTTGTTATTTTCTGATTTTCTATGCTGTCAATGAAAGCATTTTTATGTTTCTATAGTTTAGGTTTTCTGGCTGGGGAAAATCAATTGGCTGACAGAACTGACTGAAAGATTGCTACCTGAGCTAAATTCTCCATGTCCCTATATATATGGACAAACATATTTCATCTAATTAATAAGAACATGTAGCAGCAACACTTACACCAACTGAGGGTACTTAGAATAAAGTAACAAACACCAGTTTGCCTTAATACATGATACAAGCATGATCCAGAATATCCAGTTTTAGTGAAATGCCTTCTGCATCATTTCTAAATACTGGTACAATAATTACTAGAGCCTATCTCTGTGTATTGCTACCAAAATTCACAAAAGCATGATATGGCACCTTTCTAACCTGTCTGCATTCTTGATTGTAGGTTATTTATTGCATCTGTTGACTTGGCACTAAATAGGGACTAATCTTGTCTGTACAATTACCTTCCTAATATAACTCCCTGCTGGTTCTGCTCAAACAATCTTCTGAGCGAAGTCATTCTGTAGCGAGCAATTACATCCCCGCCAGCCTTTTGTGCTTCATTCTGGCAGTGGATCCATATCTTCTTTTAAAGAGCTGACGACAAGAATGCAGCTGGTTGATTGTGAAAGGGAAGGAGCAAGTGTGGCCACAACCATTGATTACGCTCTCCCAGCAGACTTCCTTGCAAATCAGCACATCACAGACAGCACAATCTCATACTTTGAAATGTTGCAGTCAAATTTAGCAAAATGCAATCCTTTCTATTTAATCAGTACAACAGTAATCAGGACTGTAACTAGGGCTGTGCGATAGGGGCGACCGCCCAGGGAGCAAAGCTGAAGGGGGGTGCAGTTTAGGAATATCTTTGGTTCATTTGGTTAAAATTGAGGGCTAGGGGGGCGGTATTTGTCTTTCTTGCGCCAGGCGCTAGAATTCTAAGCTACAGCTCTGCCAGTAATAGTCCATTAAAAAATAAAAAATAAATGCTAATATGTCCCAAGTTTTGAGGTTGGCTGTGACAAAACATCCTGCAATTATTCAGACTATTGCTATGCTCACATAGCACATTGGAGTCTATGCATCAATAAGATGCGGTACCAGCAAATACGCATTGCTGCAAATCGCGGTGATGCATATTTACGTACGGCTGAAATGCATCATGCCAGGGCTAATCTGGGAGCCCCGGCAAAGTGACCCCCATATTTCGATTAGTTTTCCCTGCTTACTGGCAACTTAGTGCTGCAGGTGAAAGGAGGAAGTGCTGTGCGTATGCGTCGCAGTACTTCTTCTGTAATGGATTCTGTGAAACCAGAGAGGCTTCAACAGAATCCCATAGGAAAAGAAATGTAACGCCATTCTGAGAAGCCGTTACCTGTCTGCGCAATGCAAAGCTTATCAAAGCTTCATGCATTCCAGAATTTTGCAGTCCCCATATTAAACTATGGGGACTGTGGGAAGACCCTGACGCACTCTGCGATGGCCATTTAACTGAGAAAACGGCTGTTTTCTCCGTTTTAATGGCTAATAGTAGTTTGATGCATAGACCCCCTGAATGAGAAAAGTGTGCTGAACATGGGGAAAGCAGCTACTGGTTCACTTGTGTGATTTGGTTAGTGAGAACAGGGCTGCATGTGACTGGGCACACTGGTATCATGATATGAGAAGGAGAATATAGAGGCAAAAATGAAGTCACAGGCTTCCATTTAGGCAGTGGAAGGAGCAGGGTTCCCCTGCAACACATAGTAGTGATGCTAAGCTCCTGTCAAAATGATGCAGAAAGATTGTGATGTCAAATCCACCCCTATATATAAAAAAACATTTATACAATGTGTTAAACATTTTTTTTTTTTTTAGAAAATACATTTAAATATAACTTTATATTATTATTATTATTATTATTAATTTTTATTTATAGGGCGCCACAAAGTATCCGTAGCGCCGTACAAGGACAAACAATGGCACAGTACAAGGTGAAACAGCACAGTACAAGTAACAGTAAGCACTATAACTCTGGGGGCTCAGGCACATCATGAAAGAGAGGGAGGGAGGGGAAAAGTGAGTACAGGCAGGTAACTATGGCCCAAGAGGGTGGGCACGGATGACAGGTTGAGAGTCACTGAGGGGAGCGGAGAGAAGCGAGAGGATACAGAGGGCAGAGGGACTGAGAGGAGGAGAGCTGAGTAGCTGGAGAGTGCAGTTAAAAGTGATGGAAACAGAAGGTAGGAGAGCCCTGCTCAAAGGAGCGAACAATCTAAAAGGATGGGAAGACAGACAGACACATGGATGAGACGGAGAGATGGGAGAAACGGAGACGGAGTCGAGGAAGGGGGAGATGTCACTGCTGGAGTATTACATTTAAAGCTCTGTATAAATACATATTGGCTAAATAGTAATCTCAAATACAAATATTACTTTTCTTCATCTGTGCAAACATTTATTCATTAACTGGTAAGTAAATGGTGAATAATCATATTAGTGGTACCTGGTCTGTTTCACTTAACCATCTTGGATCAATGAGGAGCATTGTGAAGTCTTAAGTTTGTTAATTAGTCTAAGAGGAAATCCAACACAGCAAGTTTTATTTATAGCTCCCTCTCCCCGAGGGACTACGCCAATGGCAGCTGCTGTTCAGCGCATCTATGAATAGATCTGTGAGCTATTTTTAGGATCAGAATGACATTACTGGCAGACTCTGAGATTCCCCCATCCTCTGAGGCATTGCAAATTCAGGTTTATGTTCCATGTTCTGTTCTGCCATTATATCTATGCAGCACACAGCCCAGCTAAAATAAAAGGCAGCACAGTGTGAACTAATACAAGCTCAGTGATCGTTATTTGGAATCTCCCATTAGACTTTAGTATAGTACAAATCTATATTAATACAAAATTACTTATCTGCAGTTTTTCTTCCTTTAACAATTATTTCAACTATAAATAGATTGTGGATCCATGAAAATTGTCACATTTGCTACCACTTTCATATATTTTAAATATGTGGAATTTACAAAACGTCACTACACCTCTAAAATATTTTTGATCACCTGTTTATTGTGAATTGAAAATGGAAATACTGTCTCTACAGAATATAGGACGTTATTACCTAGGAGTAAATTTATTAAGCTGCGGGTTTGAAAAAGTGGATATGTTGCCTACAGCAACCAATCAGATTTATCAATTTATCATTTTTTTATTAGTGCATTCTACAAAATGACAGCTAGAATCTGATTGGTTGTTATAGGCAACATCTCCACTTTTTCAAACCCGCAGCTTGGTAAATTTACCCCCTAGTCTGTGGAGAGGAGAATGTGGGCTAGTTTAAGTTCCTTGGCTGCCACAAGCAAGTGCTAATGTTTAGTATGACCAAGATGTGTACAAGAAATGTATCACATTAGACATCCTAGCAATCAATCTGGAATGGGAAAAGTGTTTTATTATATATGACAGCTCCTTAATATTCCATGAAGATAAGAAATCCCACAACAACATGCTCAACATAATGCTATTCAAAGGCATTTTAAAAACATTTTTTTTAAATAAATCTTAACTTGTGCAGTGTGCAGACAATGAGTGAGTCTCATACAGACTTGTTCATGTGCCCTGTCAGTCTAAAAACAGTGACAAATAATAATTGGAAAAGTGAACTGATCTTGGAAATAGGAATAGTTTGTGAACATGCATTATTACTAAATTAGCAATAAGAAACTGGTGGCGCCCAATTAAATTCAAAATAAGCAATTATGGCCCATGTCTACAGATAATATTTATTTCTTTTTATTATTACTATCCATTTTTGTAAAGATAATATAGCTAGATATGTACCGATCACACAGCTGTCATGCTCATGCTAAGTTATACCAGCAAGCAGCTGTACTTTTGTTTTACATTGACATACATACATAAAGCAGCACCATGTTTGTTCATAACCAAACAGAAATTGGCTGCTTGCTAATTAGAGGAATAAAGAAAACAGCAGCAGATTACTGAAGGACTGCCCACACCCGGCTTATCTGACCATTTGGGCATTGTGCTGAATGACTGAACCAAATACGAGAAGAACGAGCTTAGATGATGGTACATGAAGACATTATCTAACCTGAATGTATTGTCTCACAATGCGGGAACAAGATATAGATATTAGACAAAAATAGAAATATGTGTGTAAATGAGGGTCACCAAACATATTGAAAGCATGGGCTTCCACACATGTGCATTTTATGCATTAATTAAGCAAATGGTATTCCAACAGGGCTATGTACACAAATTCTGAACAGCCCTATATGTCTACCCCATGGTTATCTTGCTAGAGGAGATCTCAGAGACTTTGAAAGAGTAAGTGATTATTTGGGGAGTTGCAGCGGCATTAGTGACAAAAACAGCTCAATGCTAATGTTTCATGAGTAACGGTGTCTAAGGTGATGTTAGCGTGGAACACCGAAGGAAAAACCATCATCAGCAAAGGGCAACAGCAGGTGGAAGTGCATACTGCGGGATTCTGTTATCCGTGTATTAATTGGAAGCACAAGACAAAGCAGGTGAACAACTTCAGATCATTGCCTGCAAATGTCAAACTCTGGTACAAGCAGCCAGTTTCATAAAGTCCAACAAGAACTCCACAGAGCAAGATATCATTACACCTGGCAATACATGTTTGCAAGTTCAATGGTATAAAGAGCAAATGCACTAACTGCTGAGAAGTGGAGGAAGTTGATATGGTCAGATGGATTGTCCTCCACCAAGTTCTCAACAAACAGACAACTGTATGTATGATGCCAACCTAGAACTCTACAGTTCTGAGTGCTGGTTAGTAACAGTAAAGGTTTCTAGTGGTTCTGTAATAATTATTTTAGAAGGCAAAGTCAATGCTGATTACTATGTAATGGTACTGAGTGATCTTCTTTATCCCAGTAATTTCATAACCATGACACTGCTGTTATCCATGTCTAGGTCTTCATGTTTGCCAGATCTGAACCCAGTCAAGCATGTATGGGATATTCTGGAATGACATAATCATCCAATATCTAAGCATCAGATGATTGTCTTTCTTGTTGAAGAATGATGCTGCAAATTTAGGGATGGGCTACTGAAAAGGAGTCATTTGGAATTGCATTAAAAGCACCTTGTTTTTTGTATTTAATATAAAAGAAAGATATATACATATATTTTTTTTTAAATCCATACTTTAATTAATGGTTATACTGTTAAGAGTTGTTCATTTATGTTATGATTTAAAATTGTTTGTATGTGTTCTGATTTAATCTTTTCGTGAGCAGAGGCTTGTGCGTATACTGCAGTCTGTGCTGTCTGTCTGCATACAGCAAGTAACATTTAGGCAGAGCGTAATTACAACCAGATTCAAATCAAAATGTATCTTGAGATACGATTGGATTTAAATACGGTCGGAACTACGCACAAGTTCTGTGCTTTTTCTCAAAGAGCAACTTCTGTGCATGTTGTGTCCAAACATGAATCAGGACTGTATATGCAGGTTCACTGTGCCTCCAACAACCTTCTTATCGGGTGATATCTCTTGCTCTAGTTACTCATGTATTTTATGTCCAGCTATTTTTCTACAGACAATACCATTGGCTAATTGACAACTACCGGTTGTTTGTAGTAAAGGGAAATGTCATTGATATGGCAGAACAAAAACTAGAGATAAAACCTGCAGTTAAGTGTTTGTCCAAAATGTAAAAGAAAAATTATTACCACATGTGCTATCATTCAAGTGTACACCACTATAAGCAACTATTCCTAAAAGACTCTGCAATCTGTACAATTGCGGGCTGCCTGTAGTTGTATTGTCTGTTGTACCTGCAAGGTTTCTAAGTGATGTAGATACGAACATTATTTGGCTGGGACTCTTTGTATAGAGACTTTTTTGTGGACTGATTACCTAATCACCTTCATTATATTGGATATAGCATGGTGTGATATATGGAGATCTATTAATAAATTTAATGCTGTGTTTTAATTAAATATATATTTTTAGCAACTAATACAATTTGATAAAGAGTGTTTGTGCTATATTTGGATTTTTTAATAGTTTTAACAGCAATTTTTGCAGTCAATTTGCACTGCTCCTATATTTTTGTGTGTTTGTCCAAAATGTATGTTTGACAAAATATAAAAATTGAGCTTTTCTTAAAGCTATGTTATAAATGATACACATTTTTTTGGGGTGCTCCGGTTTCCTCCCACAATCCAAAAACATACTAGTAGATTAGTTGGCTGCTATCAAATTGATCCTAGTCTGTGTGTGTGTGTGTGTGTGTGTGTGTGTTAGGGAAATTAGACTGTAAGCTCCAATGGGACAGGGACTGATGTGAGTGCGTTCTCTGTACAGCGCTGCGGAATTAGTGGTGCTATATAAATAAATAAATAATAATGATGATTTTTGTTGATATTGTCCCTTTAAATATGGCTGATTCAGGAGGTATTCTACTTTGGTTAATGCTAACAATCATTTTATTTAATCTCTCACATGCCAGAGGAATGAGAAATTACACTGGTACATGGACACTTTCCTGGCAGGAAAGAGCATAATTTGCACCAACATATATTTAGCATCGCATGCTATACAACAATCTTGAGACCATCGTAAAGTCTTTTTTGCTGCGGCCATAAGGTACAGAACTCTTTTCTTAATGTTTTTGCCAGAATTTGCCATTAAACTCTAAACAAATAGTACTTACTTCTCAAAAAGAATAAACTTTCATTGACATTATGGGCCTGATTCATTAAGGTATGCAAAATGTACTGTGTGTGTTTTTAACAATGCACGTAAGTTGGGCATACGCACGTCCCTATTCAACTGGAAACAGATCTGAAGAAACGTCTCTTGTTAGGTATGGGTCTAGGTAGGCTCTGCATACACGGTACTTGACGTATTGAGACAGACATAATACACTCCAGGATATGTACAATACATATGGGGAATATAAAGTCAGAGCATAACACACAGGAAAATAAAGTATTAAATTATTGCCACCTGTTAACAATATAATAAGTAATTAAAAAACCTTTAAATAAAAAAATGTACTTTAAAAAAAAATTCTCAAAGAAATACATTTATCATGATGTTATTGATGTCTACTGAACATAAAATGCATTTTGCAGTTGCTCCTGATTGCAGATACATTTTCTAGCATACTCGACCATCATCACTATCACTCGGCTCTTACCTCTGACCTGTAACTGGTTCAAGTGATACAACAGAAAAACATGTACCTTAGAGATGGCCAGAACATCAATCGGATGCTGCTGTGTGCGTTAGAATTTGACACGCCCTTACTGTACATTGACTACGTGCATACGGCCCTTCCCCTTCCGCCCCTGAAATTGTAGGCTGTCAGAAGTGTCCTTTGCATTTGCAGATGAATTAGATGTTCTTGCATTTACTGGCATATACTCCGTCTCTGGGCATGGTGCAATTTAACGCAAGAAATATGCCACGTATCAGCATTTGCGTTCTTTAATGAATCAGGCCCTATACGAGGGCCTCCTATGTCTCACTTATGTAGTTGCTATGTTTCACAAATAAAATGATGAGCATGAAATGATTCCCCAAATAATCTTAAAATGTGATCTGATATTAGGACCACAAAGATCATGCAAAAATGTTTAATACAGTACCGTAAAAACAAATTTGTAAACTATTTATTGAACAAACATTGTCTGATAGAGATCAATGACTATATTAATAAACCATAAAGAATTCAGAACATTCCAGATATCTGCAAATTCACATTCAATTGTAAGAAGAAGATCTATTAAGCAAAATGTAAAAATATAAATTTCACTCACATCTGCTTCACTGCCTTCTCGGAGGTTGTAGGTGAGGTCATGCTGGATCTCAGTGATAAATTTATGGGAGTATTCTGGATAGAGTTCTAGAACTTCACGCAGGCCCTTCAAACTGATGTACTGCAGGTCACAATAAGTTAATGCTTTCACATTGGCATTGGTCTTAATCACACGGCTTTTATTGAGATTGTCTGAACCAATCAAATCTCCCTTTCCTGGAAAGATCACAAAGTGGAGTGTTAGCTTTTGATACAAATATGTTACTACTATGTTTTATCTCAAGATAAATTAATGTCCTATTAATAAAAGTGAAAATCGTATTGACCATATTAAAAAAAAAACATTAAATAGAACATCTCTACATCCATTAAAAAACAAATAGCCAATCAGAAGCGGCTTGATATTGCTGCTGATAGTCATCATCATTGTTGCGTATATTTGCACCAGCTCTCTTACGCCCTCTAACAAGCATATCTGCATCAACTGCATCTGCGTCTGATTGAGTCACATTTACTGTATGTGAAGACACCTTTACTGTAATCGCCCTACGATTGTCTGCCCTTTCTGTAACCCCATAATGCCAGTCCAAGGAGTTACATGTCGAACATAATAAAAAACTTGAAATGAGCATATGTGTAAAGTCTCTTTATATGCATGTGCAAACATACATACATCAGACGCTGTACAAATCCCATTATGTGCAGTATAAACAAATAGACACAATAGACATCTTTTCTAATCCAAGTATGAAAATAAATAAAAGATAGCTTTTCAATCCAGAAACTCACTCTTAGTCTAGAACGAGCCACTAATAAGGGAAAATATCCCAATTCTGAAAGTTCAAAATGTAAAAAAAATTTCCAGCGCTCAATTCCAGAACAAATTCCAGAACAAATTTAAAAAGCAAAACAACAGCAAAAACAAATCAACAGAAAAAAACATACAATACAATTGATCATCAATTAAGGTGAATCACTTTACTATTACATTTATGTATATGGACATATTACATATGCATATGGACTTTTTTCTTATTGTATGATTTTTCTGTTGATTCGTTTTTGCTGTTGTTTTGTTTTTGAAATCTAATCCAAGTATGAAAGTTTTTAACTTCCTTTATTAATGTTTTAGCAGCTTACATCTCTGCTAGTGTTGCTTACTTTTGACTTGATAATTTAAAAACATTTCCAAATTAAGTGGAGAGTCTCCACCTTGCCCATAGGAAAACTTGTCATTTTTCTAAAACAAACAAAACAAACAAATAAAAAAATCCCCACCTAAAATTGCTAGAACCGTGTTGTCTTTCAGCACCTCCATGGACCCAGAGCAGACAAAATATATGGCTTGTAGAGCATCCCCTTGCCGGATCAGGTACTCTCCTGGGGCGCAGAAGGAAGTTTTAATGCTGAGAGACAGAGAACGCAGGCAGCCACGACTGGCAGACTCAAATATTGGCAGCTGGAGGATCTCCTTGTTAAGATGCATGGCAATATCAGCTCTTAGCTCATCAGGAAAATCCCTAAGAAGCTATACACAAAAGAAGAGAGAAGTGTTACACAGCAAAAGCAAGTGTACAATGCATGTTCAATATAATACATTCAATACAGAAAGAAACATAATAAATTATAAAGCTGATCAAAAGTACTTTATAAAGCTGATGTTTATATAAAACATTGACAGAGTTCTACAACAGATATATGAAATAATGACAAACCAATTCCACTCTTATGATAAGCCAGTTAAGTAAGGATCTGTATGTTTCTATTGGACATTCATTGCTATTATTATTATTCTAATAGAACAATCACTGTCAGTTTGGGCTGCTCTGCAAAACTGTGTGTCTAGAGAATGACAATTGTTGTTTCTATTGTGCTGCTATCTCTGCAGCTACATCCAGCCTCAGGCAATTGAAGAAGCCAAGTGTCATCTTCAATGCACTTGGTGGAAATACATGGCCTCAATATAGAAGGCTTTTCTTTTTATCTGACAATAGGAGTCTTTTGTTACAAGAATAAACATCGTCTGGGGTAAACCCGAGCCTTGGATGATCAGATCAAACGTCTGGTAGTCCAGAAGAGACCAAAAATGATACACAACTTGCCCTGTAAAGTTGTATGGAAATCTTTTTTAAGATTAAGCTGCGTGACATGCACCCAAAACATCCCTGTAGCTGTTTTATATAAACTGTATTATAATAATTATATCATTATATTAACAATACATTACATTATATGTATTATAAAAAGTACATAGTTTAAAGGGATAAAACAGGTCATTAACCAAGATGATATAAAGGCACAAGAAGACCACAAGCCAAATTATCTGCCTTCTATCCTTTGCATTTACTTTACTTTATGTGGATTTAATTACAATTAGTAACTTATGCGAGTTGACTTTTCCCTCTCATTTCTTTTGAAGCATGCTGTGAACAGTATTGCATTCATCATTATAATTAGTTAATGTGTCTTTTTTGGTGAATATATTATGTATTCTATGGTGAGGGCTCCATTTTGTTCCCTTTTATGCAGTTACTCTTACTTTTTGTTTGTTTAATTTACTATTTATCTTTGCTATTAGCATTTCTATTAGCATTTCTACCAAATAGTACAAAGTTTAGTTTATGCTTTATAATAACATTTTTTAGTATATTAGCGTTGCTGTTGGTCATTTATTTGGAGTATTTTTTCATTACTACCTAAAGTTAACAATGCTGTATGCATTTTCTACTCTTTATCATTTCAATAGTTTGATTATTTTTAGAAATATATATTTAGGGTCAGATTAGCTGCTAGCTTTCGTTGTAGCCTTGTGCATTGTGTTTATAGTAGCCTTGTAGTAGGCCTTGCATGTTGTAGCATGCTCACACATTGCACACAAAAACAACAATTATTATAATGAAAGCTTTGGTAATTTTTGTTTCTACCTCTATCAGGCACCACACAGTTAACTGAATTAGCTTTAGTGTTCTAACAACAACCAACATTAGTGTATTAAGCATTAGATATTGAAAATAAGTAAATAAGCCTGCATTAGCAACTTGCACATGAACAGAGCGAGACCTGTATAATACTAACTTTAACACTGCCAACAACTTATTACAGCATCGTCAATTTTTTCAAACACTTGTTCTCACTTACCTCATTGGCATCAATGCCATTGTTGACTGACCATGTTGTCTGGAAACACTCCAGCATCCTCTGTTTGAGCTGCTTGGGCATACGATGAACTCGTATAAAGTCCTTCAAGTCCTTGGTACGGGTATGATAGAGAGACCGCCGAGAGTACATCCTTTGAATGATTGCAGTCACATTGCCAAATACAACTGCATGCATGAGAGCTGAACACAAAGCAAGGTATAAGTGATTTCAGGGAAATATATTCAAGCCATTCTAGATCAGCACTAAGTAAACTGGTCTGGGCCATGTAATTTAGTATATGAAACAACATTTCCCCTTCAAAGATAAGCAATAACGCAAACACATAATATTAGCCTTTATAGTAAGGACATCATAATCTTCAGGGGAAGGAACTAGTTTGACCACATTATTTCAGTGAGCACCTCAGTGAGCTGATTTAAGTTAGCAAATTCAAAAACCCATTGAGAATTAACTTAAATAACACATGGTGTCATGAACATGTATATAAAACATGCATCTATAAAAAAGTAAATAATATATTTGTACAATTCCTCTATTCAAACCTACAGTGGCAGGGGTGATAGTTAAAATACTAGAATGACTTCTGCTTGTATTCCTCTCTTTTGAAGAAAATGTTGTTAGAAATTAGAAAGTAGCTGACAATAAAACCTAGGAACTAGACCACTAAAAAGGTACCTAATTAAGTATTTATGTAACAAATGACTAGCAGTGTTGCTCAATGCGCATTATCTTTCTAAAACAGAGTTAATAATATTCCCACCCTCCAACAAGAGCATAACTGACATTTTTATATCTGTTGATAACCTGAACTTAAACCCCACCTCTCAAGCTCGCTGCCTAGGTGTGATCTTTGACTCAGAACTATCCTTTGTTTCTCACAATGACTCTTTATCTAAATCATGTTACATACATCTAAAAAACATTTGCAGAATACGCAAATATCTTACACAAGACACTGCAAAAACCTTAATTCATGCACTTATCCCGCATTGACTATTGCAATTCCCTCCTTACTGGTCTTCCCCAAAACAAACTCAACCCCCTACAATCTATTTTGCACATAGTGGCAAGATTGATTTTCCATGCAAATTGTTATTCCTCTGCTGAATCACTCAGTATGTCTCTACACTGGTTGTCTGTTTTCTACCAAATCCAATATAAAATACTTTTACTAACCTACACAGCCATCAACAAAGTTGCACCAACATACATCTCTCTTGTCTCAAAATATCTCCCAACTCGGCAACTCCGTTCTGCACAAGATCTGCGACTCTCATCCACCCTCATTACATCCTCCCATTCCCGGTTACAGGACTTTTTTCGGGCTGCACCCACTCTATAGAATTCTTTCCCTCGTACAATAAGTCTCTCCTCTAGTCTACAAACTTTCAAGCGTTCTCTGGAAACCCACCTCTTCAGACAAGCTTATAGCATTCCTCAACCACCATCTTAACCTCACTAGATTACCCTATTACCACCCGTTACACAATTTCACACAAGACAACTACCCCCTGACCAACATTGTTGTGTGATGGGATCAATTAGCTTACGAATCACTTTTGCCTTTGCAGTCTAACTGGACCGAAATGCAAAATGTAGACTTAACCTCATGTATCAAACTCCCATTGTCCCATAGATTGTAAGCTTGCGAGCAGGGCCTTCTCACCTCTTTGTCTGTTTTACCCAGTTTGTTTACTGTGTTTGTCCCCAATTGTAAAGCGCTACGGAATATGATGGCGCTATATAAATAAATGATGATGATGATTTCATACCAATTGGCTCTTTTGACCCATGTTCTACAGAGAACGCTTGAATAACTAATGGTGTGACTCAAAAAAGATGCTGCAAAACACTTCTCAGAGTCAGAACTTTTTAGCGTCTGGGGCTAGAAGCAAAACTGCCACCCCCTACATCTCCAGTTTAACCAAACAAACCCAAAATATTCATAAACTGTGCCCCCCTTCAGCATAGTGCCTTGGGTGGTCGCCCCTTTTGCACAGGCCTAGTTACGGCCCTGCCACTTCCTGCATGATTTTCAAAATAAGCGGAAGACCTTGGCGTTTAACGTTTACCATTTAGTCTATACTACATGATGCAGATTCCATTTTAATTGATGTCATTAAGTGACCCAGGCAGTTTTAAATGTTCAACTGTCTTCCAACATATTAGTAAGAAGAGTTATTGGAAATTGTGTTTTGTTGTTTCCCTTTGTTTTTAGTTAGTACGGAATACTGTGTCGAAATTACATGCAAGGTCTAAAAATAATTACCCAGTTCTACCAAAACATCCTTAAATCCCTAGTGAGTAGTATACCAAAAACTAAGTAATCCGGAATGATGCCTACAATCTCTTCAGATGCGCACCATGTAACCACATTCAGTGTTTTAAAACATTTTGAGAGTCTGACATTAAAATAGCAGGAGCTAAAATTGCTCCAAGCTCCAAAAGAAAAATATCTGCATTTATGTTATTTACAATAGTATTTGAAGCTGTGTAAATTGCACATAGGAATTCATAGTCGGGCTCTGGGCTGTTATCCACTGTGCAACAATACAATGTAAAATACTGTGTGAAATGGTTGCCCACATCTTCACAACTGGTGGGACAGTCATGATACATTTTTCTAACATAAAATAAGACAGTTATGCTAAGATACTTTTATTCTCCATTTGCAGGTACTGGAACTTGCTCAGTGGTGTATCATGGTTTTGTCCAGAAAACTTAAGTAAGAAAACTTACTCAAATTCTTGCCTAAGTTCCTTAATGAATCAGAGCCTTTATCTCTATTCCACATGTAATGTAGAAGTATGTCAATTCAGCTATTTAATAATTTCTTCTTGCTGGAGGATTTATGTTAAATCCTTTAGTTCACTTCTATGTAAGCCATAAACAAGATTGTATAATGTGACACTACTCAAATGTTCTACATACACTTTTTGGCTACCACAATGTCTATCAAAGATGGTTAATTGCACACATGTACAGAGAAGGACAGCTGTGTCCACTATTCCAGCATTGATCCCCTGCATACTAAATAAATCATCACACACAGACAGGCTGCCATATAAGTTCTGACAAAGAGGTCAAATTAAACTTATTTAAAAGTTGTCAGAATTGTTCAGGCAGAGAGAAAAAAAGGTCTAGGTCTACTTTTCATTCCATAAATGCAGCACAAAAATATGTACGAGATAAACAGGAAAAAAGCATGTACACTTATAGCACTGTTAGATATGGACAATACAACATTGGAAAGTACACACAAAATGAAACCTATCTGCATTTTCTTATTACAGATTATAAGACTTTGAAATAAATCTTCCATAAGCCCCCACTGTTTCATAACTGATTTCATGGATTTAAGCATTTTGTTCATCCAAGATATTGGGAATAGGATCCTAACTTACCTCCAATTAGCATGGTGCAAATGGAAAAGATCTTTTCAGCATCTGTGTTGGCAGATACATTTCCGAATCCTACACTAGTAAGGCTGCTGAGAGCAAAATACAACGAGGTTATGTAAGAACTCCGGAGGGAAGGACCACCAAGTAGTTCCACATATGTTTGGCCCGACCCATGACTACCATTGGATTGAATGCTACTGTTGGCTGATCCATTAATTTTCTCTACTGTGGTATATGGCATTCCCAGGCGCTTGGAAAATTCATGCAACCATCCTTGGGAAGGAAAAAAAAACATGATGCATTAGTTATATGGAAAGATATTCAGACCATCATATAAAAAATATAATTAAAATACAAATCATTGCTGCGTTGCAAGTAAAATATTTTTGGCCACTCACAAATGTATAGGAGTTTATTATCTAGTGAAATATGAAAGTCTACAGTCTATATACATCCTATGTTGGAACAGCATTAGGTTGACTTAGGTGGGAAGGGAGTGTTTCTAAAGTTAGACTGGAAAATCCCCTGACATTCTCATTAACCTGTACTAACTTACCATACACAGAAAGTTATGTATAGATTGTATGCAGTTATAAGAACCCTTATAACCAATAAGTATGTTTAGAAGAGAGAATTCTAAAAATTCTTATCAGGTATATATGGCAGCATTAAGTGATAAATATAGAGATATACAGAGAGACTATTTATGCTCAATCTGACTGTAAGACACATGGCGGTACAACTAATTTGGATGGAGAACAATTATTAATTCCTAAGACTAAAACAAGTGATAAACAAGCGATAAACATTTGAACATTGATTCCAACAATGGGCATCATTTACAAAGCTAATTTATTGAATGGATTTTACAAAAACTATGATTTACAAAGTATTTGTGATGTCACAGATGTTATTAAAGGTAACTATAATCATAATCATCATAATAATATCATAACAGATTCTAGAGTAATGACATATAAAGGTTTTTAGCATCTGCTTGTGAGTTCCAGGGGAGATAAAGAAAAAGATTAATATCAAGGAAGTGGTGGTAGATTCCTGAGTTGGATTATTTATTGCACCTGGGGTTTTAACCTTCATAAAATATGTAATTGTCATATTTCATTTTATATGTGTAAAAGATCTTACATTTTGTACTGCAACATTGTTGCTTGTATATTTTCATTTGTGAGGATAAAGTAATTCATTGTCTATGAAGGAGACAGTAGCCATATGCAGACATATGCAGATATCTACACTCCAGCTATCTGATAGCTGGAATGGTGATGATGATTTGGTACAGGGATATGTTTCTGATCTCAATTCTAATGGATTTAATTTGCACTCCACCCACACTTTTCATAGATCAACCACAAACTACCCGGATCTTGTCCTGTCTGTTCAGGGCTCATCCATTGTCTCTTCGACTTATGTGAAGACTGTAGACACGAATAATTATTTGCACTTTCATAGTGCTCATGTAAAATCATGGAAAACAAACGTACCACAGGGGCAACTAATAAGACTTTTAACATAATTGCTCTTCAAAAGATCAGTTCATGGATCAAGCAGATTCTATGGTGAAGAGAGAGGCTATCCAATAGACATGTTGGAAAAAGCCTTAAATGACGTTGAACTAATGGATTGATCAGATATCGTCACAAAAAATAATAACAGAAATCCTCTTTTTCTGGTACGTAAGATACAATTTTTATCTAAACACAACACATGTTCACACAATATAAAATATATTATTAGAAATAAATATTCAATTCTACAGCATGAAACTGTCTTAAAGACAGTATTGCAAAAAAAATATCCTTTGGTTATTTTCAAGAAGAATCAAGATGTGAAAAATGTATTAGCACTGTTTTTTGTTTTTTTTGGTTCCCAATGAGTCCACATGGCTGTGACAGATGTGGTAAAATCCATGTCTGACATGCACAATCAATAAGTACTGAATAACAGAAGTGACATCCACTTCAAATAAAAAAAAAAGCTTTTCAAGTAAAAGTTTAATAAGTTGTGATACTACTTACATAATATACGTATGTGCTGTTGTGTGAATGTAATATTCAATATATTGGGATGACAACTAGGCCATAAAAAAATCAGGTTCACAGAACACAGGAGGAATTTTCTCAATGAATTTCAGACACACTTTCTGAATATATCAACTGGGAACTTTATATTCTGATAGATTTAATTGAAATATAGACCTAAATGGTATAATATGATAACTGCCTATGGGCAGTAATATAGGAGAGTGTGATAGTCTGAATCTAGATGTGATAGGATTGCCTTTTTAGATATCTAACTTAGAACACAACAGCCCTATAAATAAAGCTTAATAATAATAAAAACAAATTTTGACTGTGATTTATTATAATTCAGGTCATGCCATTTAAGTAAGATGAATACACCTATATAAATAGATAGCCTTTTCTAAAATTGTATGCTGATCCCTTTGATAAAATCGCTCATGAAACACGTCAAGTTATTTAAGATCTCACAGTAATTTTATACAGACATTGAGCGTTTCAGTTTCTATTTATTCAATGATTGCATTTCCCTTTGGGTTTAAGGATTGGAAAATATGGCAGAATCTTATTATCATCTTCATGGATTGGACACCGTGCCTTGGAACCAGGAAAAGGATTTATTCACCTGCAATAATTTCTTGTTAGATTCCATTCTGAAATTGTGTGTGGAGAATGAGGATCACACATTGTTCTGTTGGAATCCAGAGGATAATCACCACCTTATGCAAGTAATCGAATAATAAATTTAGCTCTGGTTTACTCTGTCCCACAAGTACTAATTTTCCTCATGTTATTTACGAACTGTCTGGGACTTGTTGTTCCACAAATGCAGGGGCTGAATACTACATAAGATAATTTCAGTCTTTTTCATTTATGTCATCGCACCGCTGTTTGAAGTGTCCATAAAGACTACCGAAACCCACTAGGAGAGATATACACATATATGTTTATATACATTCTAGTTTGTAACTGGTTTAATAGAACTTGTTTTTCTTGTCCAAAAGAAGTTCTTTAGTGCATGTGACTAATACTAAAGACTACTAAGGGTTATATTCTTTTATCTGTGTTATTGAATTTGAAATGTTAATTGTCTTTCTAAATAAATGATAAATGTTTATACATGTCACAGACATAAGTGTTTGTGTGTGTATGTATATATATATATATATATATATATATATATATATATATATATATATATATATATATATATATATAAAAATAGAAAGAGAGAGAGAGATTTTATTTCATTTTATTTTCATTACCCAATATGTTTTTTGATCTATATTGAGCACAGTCCACATTTTGATTACTCGAACCAGTAGCCATCTGCCTTAACAAGGCCTACAAGGATATTTTTGACTGTGTCCAAATGACTTGTTCAAAATTTATACTGCACAATGGAGCATTCTAGGGGTAAACTGGCTCATTGGCGTTGCTCCATTTGTCTACCATTATAGTTAGATGTGTATGCTGTTTAAAGGGAGGCACATATTGCATCCAATTGAGTGAATATGAGTAAATGTGTAAGTGCGCATTTTGCCCAGATTAATTGTGTATTGTATATTTTAGTATCTGTAGGAATATGGACATAAGTCCTTAAATGCATTAAAAAATCCACTATTTAAATTGCATTCTGTGTCTATAAAAGGGAATGGAATCTGTGCCCTTAGTGAGCTCAACGGAAAACCTGATCACAAATTACTGTGCAGTCAGGACTAACTTTTCTAAGATTTTATTGACTATTGCAATTGCAGATATCTGAGCTTTTCTTTTTTAATGTACTACGATTTAGCAGCAATATTTTAGCAGTGTCCCTTGCACCTTATTTTTGCCTGTATAGATCTTGTTCTCGAGTATGGCAAAACAAAACCCTGCAACAGAGCAGTGTCCAATAAAATAAAGTGTAAAAAATTAATCTTGACTCCATAATGGCAATCACAGCAATTCCTTGTATCAATACACCCCGACTATATGTATTTATTATAGCTACAGAAATTATTTCTTATTAGATATCCAGTTATTGACATCTCTTTATTTTATTTACTATCACAATACAATAGCTTATGCAGCATACATTGAAACTGCGATAACAATTAATTGAAAACTGTTACAATAGATTGTATATGATATATATGAAAATTTTAAATAAACAATCATGAAAATGCATTCAGTAGAGTGGCATATTGAGCTGGTTTAGCTTGTGTACTGTAAGTATGATAATAGAGTGTTGTGATATGGATGGAGGGGGGGGCAGAGATCCAATTTTTAAATCCATTTATAAAGATACCATCACCTACTGCTTTGGTAGAAAGTTCCACTTGTTGACAGCCGTTACAGTGGTTCGTTAAAACATATCATTTGTTTCGTTGGTATCTAAGCTCATTAGACAATACTTTCTTAGGAACTTGCATGTATTTGTACAAATTACAGAAGGCACCTTTTTATCTAAAGTACAACAAACACTTTTTGTGCAGCATTTTTAATTTACATTTAAACATGCTATTCCCTATGTTGCTTGATTAATAACCATCTCAAAAATCCTCTGCATTTATTATAGTCATATGTCAGAGCTATATCCCATAGTCAAGATGCTGTCTAATGGTAAGACTGCTTTCTCCTTGTGTATTTATGCTCATTGATGCTGTATTGCTTTCAGCTTTCATACTTTCCTACTCATATTCTTATTTCCTTTTGTATTTATAATTTTTCCAATGGTATAATTTGATTGTATAAGTTGCATAATTGTTACTACAGTGTACCTCACATTTATCACATTCATCTGCCATTTGTCAGTCCGAATTGCCATTTTATTAAATTTTATTACATTCTTCTTCTACTTCTTACTCTGATACTCTAATAGGGGTTTGAGTATTTCTTGTTTTCATATGGGGTGTAACAGTAGATACAATTAATTGTTTCCTAGAAAAGCTCTGATACACTGGGAGATATTAATGTGAAGGACTAGGTGTGCAGTCATATCTAATATTCTCTTAACAACCTAAGATTGCTGTCATATTTCATTCATTGAAACTCCTCCTTCCCTGTTGTTTCATCCCAATTAGAAGATTAAGATTCAGAAACATGTTGGGCTCTCCTGAACTGGTATGTGCTTCCCAGCTAAAGTATATTCTTTTCAGGTAACATGTTGTGCTATCATGTGGAGCTGTAAAAATAAAGTTCCATCTGAAGTAAGGTAAGCGTGGGGTCTGCATTTGCAATACCATATTATGCTACTATATTCTAGTAAGGTGATCATTAAGTTAAGCTAATAATACAGTCCTAAAATATTTCAATACCATGGACAGCAGGGATGCCAAGTACAGTATAATTCAGACTTTCACACTGCACATGGTACTGAAATAATTAATGTGTGTAAACGTAATGATTTCTTGTAATTGCATATTTGTATGCATAGCAATGATCATATATCTACTCTATATGCTCTGTGAAGACACCCACAAAATACTTCAGATTAGTTTTGGTGGTACAGCTGAACATTAAATATGATCACGTCATAAGTAAAAAGTCATTATTGTAGTAATGGAAAGTTGCTTTGATTTATGAATTGCAGTACTTCCAAAGTGGTACTCATTGAAGTAATCATATTGGAGACTGTTCAACAAAACCTCACCAGCAGGATTAAGCAACATTGGGACTCACTTCATTTATGTGCTTTTGAACCTACTATTTTTGTCTGTGCAAATGTTACTACATAGTATTAATTCAAACAAGAAATATTACACCATATAATGTTTACTATTTATTTTAGAATAGAGAAATTCTTTAATTTGCTGTATGAAAAACTGTGGAAAAAATGAAATATTCACCTTATCCCAGGTGAGTGGTACCCAATACATTTCACCTATATTCAATCTTTATAAATGGAACACACTATGCCTTTTTTATTTCTAAGCACTGATTTTTGTACCTTTGACTACTTAGTATAATACATAACAGAAGGATATCTTTGAAGGTACTCACCTACACCTGAAATAGGCGGTTGTATCAACATATTTGTTATACTAGTAATCTCACTATTTTTTGGGTATCTTGTATCTATCATTGGCACAGAGAAATAACTTTCTTCACACAAATTATAACACCTAGATTTAGTGAGTATTTAACCATGATTTGGATTCGCTTGTTTATCAACGTTACACACTCTGCTATTGTTTATTTCTTTTGGGTCTTTCTGCACCAAACTATCTACCATACTGTTTGTGTTCTAGCCAATAAAATCATTCATTCTCTGCTTCCCTTGTGTTACAATACACCTGATTTGCAATGAAACACTTTTTACAACCTTCCTGGGCTTTCTGCCAACAACATGTTGTGCATTGCTGCACTTAATTAGACAGTTATATACTGTTCATAGGGTCCCATGAGGTTAACCTCGGTGGAGAGATGTCTAGCTTTCTTCACATTGTTCTGATCACAGAAATGGCTTACAGCCCCAGAATCTGACCTCGTGCAAAAGAGCTCTAAATAGTTAACATGAGATAAATTATTTACATATTTTATCAGCTTATGTTAGCTGTAGCTTGTTCTGCAAGGAGGTATGTTTCCTTATTCCACATACTTTGGAGTATGAAAGCAAAAGGAATTTGTAATAGAGTTATTTATCCTAGTTAACCCTATCTTCATTGAGGACATCCTCAATCAACATAAGCAATGTAGATTTAATCAAAAGAATAATTAAAGCTACTGGACTCAAGACATTTGTTGCCCAATTTAAAATAATTATTCAGTCACCTGCATTTGTCACCTAGATAGAAGCTTAGGGTAACTTTTACTGCTCGAACAAAGGACAGGTCAGAACGAAAGCAGTCCCTGGGTCACATTAGTGAAAGGGAGGAGTTTGCAGTAAAAAAAAAAAAAACCAATACAGGGAAGCATAGAAGCATACATTTTGGCAGTGATATTAAGATTGGCGGTAATTAAGCAAAATAGAGAGGAAACGGTAAGATGTGGCTGTTGGTTTTTTATGTTGTGAGAATGAACTTTAGGTATCTGACATGCCTTATAGACACATGAACTATTATATAATAGATATATTATATATAATAATTTTATATATATAATATAATAATATATTGTAATATTGGAAGTGATATATTGATGAAATATGCCTGTGATAAGATAAGCAATTCCATTTTGGAAATACTTATTTAGAGATGTGACAGTCACTCATACTGAAATCATTGACAGGCATGAAAATATCTGCAATTGAATTGGAAGGGAGAGTTGACATCTGCAATTGAGAGGAAAGAAGTTATATGTAACTGAAGGGAAGCAGAAGAAAATATATGTGTTTGAAGGGGAAGGAAGAGAAGATGTCTGCAAATAAAGGGGTAGAAGGAGAAGATATCTGCAATTAAAGGGGAGAAAATGTCTGCAAATGAAAAGAAAGGATAAGAACATATTTACAACTGAAGGAGAAGCAGGAGAAGATATCTGTGTTTGGAGAGGAAGCAGGAGAAGATATCTGTATTTGGAGATTAAACGGGACAGGATTTTTGTGGCTAAAGAGTAAAGATATCTAAAATAGAATGGAATTGAGGAGAAGATATCTGCAACTGAAGGGGAAGTGGGAGTAGATATCTGCAATTACAGGGGGGAGAATAAACCTGCATTTGAACATTAAAAACCCACCTTTTGCTTAAAGCCTTCCAGTCTCATGCCTAAACTCCCACCGGTCGGCTACCTCTCTTTCTCATCCCTTCTTCCCTTCTCCCCCTTCCTCGACTCCGTCTCCGTTTCTCCCGTCTCATCCATGTGTCTGTCTGTCTTCCCCTCCCTTTAGATTGTTTGCTCCTTTGAGCAGGGCTCTCCTACCTCCTGTTTTCATTACTTTTAACTGCGCTCTCCAGCTACTCTGCTCACCGCCTCTCGATCCCTCTGCCCTCTGTCTCCTCTTGCTTCTCTCCGCTCCCCTCAGTGACTCTCAACCTGTCATCTGTGCCCACCCTCTTGGGCCATAGTTACCTGCCTATACTCACTTGTCCCCTCCCTCTCTTTCATGCTGTGCCTGAGCCCCCAGAGTTATAGTGCTTACTGTTACTTGTACTGTGCTGTTTCACCTTGTACTGTGCCATTGTTTGTCCCTGTACGGCGCTACGGATACTTTGTGGCGCCCTATAAATAAAAATTAATAATAATAATAATTTGAAGGGAAGCAGATGAAATACATTTACAATTAAACAGGGGAAGATATCTTCACTTGCAGGGAAAAAATGAGAAAATATCTGCAACAAAGGGGAGTAGATGAAGATTTCTGTGTTTGAGTTAGGAATGGGAAAATAAATGACTATATGAGAAGGGCAGCACGGTGGCTAAGTGGTTAGCACTTCTGCCTTACAGCACTGGGGTCATGATGTTAATTCCCGATTATGGACTTATCTATGAGGAGTTTGTATATTCTCCCCGTGTTTGCGTGGGTTTCCTCCGGGTGCTCTGGTTTTCCTCTCACACTCCAAAAAAAACATACTGGTAGGTTAATTGGCTGCTAACAAATTGACCCTAGTGTGTGTGTGTCACGCACCGTCCCTGTGTCGCGTCCTCCGCACAGGGACGGACGCTTGTCTTTGCCCATAGACGGCCGGTTGCTAGGCAACTGGTCGTCACTTCCAGATCCCGGCAGCCGCGCGTCCCGTTGCTTAGCAACGGGACACGATCCACAGTATCCGGCGGTGGTGTTCAGCGTCACCACCGCCGTAGGTAGTCCTGCCCGCTTTCCCTCCTATAAAGTTCAGACTCTGGCACCTAATGAGTGCCAGAGTATTAGGTCTCACCCTAGCTCCAGCAATCCTGTGTATTTCCTCCAGTGACTCCTGTGTATTACCCGGCTTGGTCCTGACTACCCCTATTCTGTGCTCCCTGTGAATTGACCTCGGCTTGATTGACCATTCTCTCCTGCTCTCCTGATACCTGACCCGGCTAGCCCCTAACTACGGATTGGATTCTCCCTGTGGCATCTCCTGATTTCTCGGTTCTGACCCGGCCTGCCTGACACCGCTTTCATCTATCGCTTCACTGGTTGCTCCTTTTGAGGACCGCGACCTGTGTGTCTCCCGCAGCTAAGACCATACTTCCTTGCGGGGGTTCCTGGCGAAGACCTGGGACACGTTAGTCTCCGCGCCTCTTTGGTGAATAGTGCCACAACCAGTAAGCAAATTCTCTGAGTTCATGACAGTATACTCTGGCCATGACATCAGATGGAACAGGTGAGCCCTCAGCTCGGGATCTCCTTATCCACCTGGGTCGCCGAGTGGAACAGCAGGAGGCGGACCAGGCTCGTTTACTCCAGTGTGTTCAAGGAATTATGTCTCGGCTAGACTCCCTACAGGCGGTCCAACCTCCCCCGACAGAACCTTCCATTGCTCCTTCTCGCTCCGCTGTGGCCCCAGTGGCTCCATCTCCTTTCCTGACTCCTTCTACTGGGCTTAGAATTCCTTCTCCAGATAAGTACGACGGAGATCCAAAAAGATGCAGAGGGTTCCTCAATCAGTGCGCCATTCACTTCGAGTGCAACTCTTCAGCCTTCTCCTCTGAACGTACCAAGGTAGCCTTCATAATATCTCTACTCAGCGGGCAAGCCTTGGCCTGGGCTTCACCGTTATGGGAGCACAATGATCCTTTGCTGGAGAATTCTGCTGCTTTTATCGACATGTTTCGGAAGGTTTTCGATGAACCGGGTCGGGTCTCCTCTGCCGCTTCTAGCCTCCTAAATCTTTGACAAGGTTCCATGTCTGTCGGCCAGTATGCGGTACAATTCCGCACTCTCTCTTCTGAGCTCCGATGGAATAATGAGGCCCTCATTGCTACCTTCTGGCAGGGTCTTACTGACCGAATCAAGGACGAACTTGTCACCAGAGAACTCCCCTCGGAACTGGACTCTCTTATTTCTCTGTGTATCAGGATCGATCTCCGCTTCAGGGAGAGAACTTCAGAAAGATCCTCTACAAGACGTACCCCTTGACTGGCTCCCCAATTTCAAAATCCCATATCTTCCACGGAAGAGCCTATGCAGCTTGGCCGTTCAAGATTGACGCCAGAAGAACGTGAGAGACGGTTCAAGCAGAAATTATGTTTATACTGCGGGGAGGCTGGTCATGTATTAAGTCTCTATCCTAAGAGACCAGGAAACGCCTCCTCCTAGACGGTAAGAGCTAGGCCACCTTAGGAGTCGCCGTTTCCACTTTCTATTCCATCTCCAATCCTGAGTTCCTAATGCCTGTCCAGCTTGTGACCACCAAAGGACCCCAGCGAACCTTTGCCTTCATGGATTCCGGTGCCGCAGGAAATTTTATCCTGGCCTCTCTTGCCTCACAGCTCCAATTATCCATCCAAGATCTTCCCCAACCGCTTACACTCACAGCCGTGGATGGTAACCGCGTCAGCAGCGGTGTCATCTCCAGCATCACGAGTGCGGTTCAACTATTGGTAGGAGCCTTACATCAAGAGTGGATCCAATTCCTTGTGCTACCACAATCTGTGAATCCTCTAATTCTGGGCCTTCCTTGGCTTCGAGCCCATTTTCCACAATTTAACTGGTCCCGAGCCGAGGTTATCTCCTGGAGTCCGCATTGTCATAGCCAGTGCATCTCCTCATCTCGCCCACGAGTCTGTATTACTCGCACATTTCCTGATGAGACTACTCTTCCATCGGTCTATCAGGCCTCATCGCCCTTGGGATTGCCCGATCTAATTAAGGTAAGCAGATTCCATGTGGCAGGACTTATCTCTTATCCTTGCCTGAAAATCAAGCCATGTCACAATACATTTCCGAGAATCTATCCCGGGGATTCACCAGAAAGTCCTCGTCTCCAGCTGGCGCAGGATTCTTCTTCATTAAAAAGAAGGATGGGGGCCTTCGCCCCTGTATCGACAACCGACAACTGAACAAAATCACCATCAAGAATCGCTATCCATTGCTTGCCCCTCATCACCGATCTTTTTGATAAGATCAGCGGAAATCAAGTCTTTTCCAAACTGGACTTACGAGGGGCCTATAATCTTGTGCGTATTCGTCAAGGAGACGAATGGAAGACTGCGTTCAATACGCGGGACGGACACTTTGAATACCTTGTGATGCCCTTTGGGCTCTGTAACGCCCCCGCAGTCTTCCAGCCCTTTGTCAACAAAGTCTTCCAAGATATCTTATATCGTTTCGTCATTGTCTATTTGGACCATATCCTGATATTCTCACTGGATATTATTTCCCATCGGTGTCATGTGAAGGAGGTCTTATCACGTTTACGTACTCACCAACTGTACTGTAAATTAGAAAAATGTATTTTCGAGGTCAAGCAGATTCCTTTTCTTGGATACATCGTATCAGGCTCTGGATTGCGCATGGATCCGCAGAAGGTATCAGCCATTACTGGTTGGCCCCGTCCCCAGGGTACCGAAGCCTTCCAAAGATTTATTGGGTTCGCCAACTACTACAGGCAGTTCATCAAGAACTTTTCCTCTGTAATCGCTCCAATAACTGCCTTGACTCGAAAATCGGCCAATCCTAAGAGTTGGCCTTCTGACGCCCTAGAGGCTTTTGACCGCCTGAAACAGGCCTTTACGTCTGCCCCCGTTCTCTCCCAGCTGGACCAACTAAAACCCTTTATTCTAGAAGTTGATGCTTCCGCTGTTGGTATTGGGGCAGTCCTGTTCCAGAAATCCAGACTTAGCCCACATCTTCCCTGTGGGTTCTTTTCTAAAAGGTTCTTGAGTCACGAAAAGAATTACGGCATCGGTGACAAGGAGCTCCTCACGATCAAATCTGCCCTGGAGGAGTGGCGCTACCTCCTGGAAGGCACCCCCAATCCTGTGACCGTCTTAACGGACCATAAAAATCTGCTCTACATTAGTGAAGCATAGTGTCTCAACCCACGTCAGGCACGTTGGGCATCTTTCTTTTCTCGTTTCAACCTAATCTTGACCTACCATCCTGGTTCCAAAAATGTGCGGGCAGATGCTCTTTCCCGCTCATTCGACAATTCTGACCTATGTTCTCCCTCGGAGCCGCTACCCATCATCACCCCCACCAGTATTATTGCCCTTACCAGAACCTCTGCTAAAACACCCCCCAGAGGTTGCTCCTACTTGGAACCAAATTTGCGACCCAAAGCCCTACGGTGGGCACACTCCTCTAAACTATCTGGACATGCTGGAGTCAAGAAGACTTATGAGGTCCTACGTCAACGATTTTGGTGGCCAACCTTACATTCCGATGTTCGAGGATTCGTGGCTTCCTGTGCAACTTGTGCCCGTTGTAAAAATCCTAGGTTTGCACCTTCTGGTCTTCTGCAACCGCTTCCTATTCCTGATCTTCCATGGCAAAGCATATCTATGGATTTCATCACCGATCTTCCTGTTAGCAACGGGTTTACTACTATTTGGGTTGTGGTTGACAGATACTCTAAGATGGCCCACTTTGTACCCTTGGTTGCTCTTCCATCTGCATCTAAACTGGCTACTATCTTCATAAAAGAAAACTTTAGGCTTCATGGCTGTCCTTGTGAAATCATCTCAGATAGTGGAGTCCAATTTGTGTCACAGTTCTGGAAGGCCTTTTGTAAGACACTCGGTTCCGATCTCAAATATTCTTCTGGCTATCATCCTCAAACCAATGGCCAGATAGAGCGTGTCAACCAGGACCTGGAGGTCTTCCTACAATGTTTCTCATCAGAAAACCAATCCAAATGGTCTAGTCTCCTACCCTAGGCAGAATTCGCGCATAATTTTCACCATCACAAATCCTCAGGTTCCTCTCCTTTCTCTGTTGTAAATGGAACCCAACCCACCCTCCCAAACTTCTCCAGCCATATTCCATCTCCAGTTCCCGCTGCTGATACCCTGACTCGGGAATACTCTCGCATCTTGTCAATGAACAAAATCAAACTCCAGGTGACTTCCCAACGTTACAAGCAAGCTGCTGATCATCATAGAAGATATATTCCCTTGCTTCAGGTCCATGACAAGGCCTGGTTGTCTACCCGCAACCTCAAACTTCGAGTACCCTCTCAGAAATTGGCTCAACGTTATATTGTCCCTTTCCCTATTACTCATGTTATCAACCCGGTAACCTATAGACTCCGGCTGCCTTCCTCTCTAAGGATCCACAATGTGTTTCATGTTTCCCTCCTCAAACCACTAATCCTTAATAAATTTCATCGCTTGCCCCGTCACCCTGCTCCTATTCGGACTGCTGTGGGCGAAGAATTCGAAGTCAGCCGCATTGTAGATTTCCGTATCCTTCACGGACGGCATCAATTCTTGGTTCACTGGAAAGGCTTCGGGCCAGATGAGAGATCCTGGGTGAATAAAGAAGATCTCCATGCTCCACGTCTATTAAAACAATTCCACAAAGGGAGATCTATCCGACAAATAGAGGGAGGAGGTACTGTCACATGCCATCCCTGTGTTGCGTCCTCCGCACAGGGACGGACGCTTGTCTTTGCCCATAGACGGCCGGTTGCTAGGCAACCGGTCGTCACTTCCGGATCCCTGCAGCCGCAGTATCCGGCGGTGGTGTTCAGCGTCACCACCGCCGTAGGTAGTCCTGCCCCTTTCCCTCCTATAAAGTTCAGACTCTGGCACCTAATGAGTGCCAGAGTATTAGGTCTCACCCTAGCTCCAGCATTCCTGTGTATTTCCTCCAGTGACTCCTGTGTATTACCCGGCTTGTTCCTGACTACCCCTATTCTGTGCTCCCTGTGAATTGTTCTCGGCTTGATTGACCATTCTCTCCTGCTCTCCTGATACCTGACCCGGCTAGACCCTGACTACGGATTGGATTCTCCCTGTGGCATCTCCTGATTTCTCGGTTCTGACCCGGTCCGCTTCCATCTATCGCTTCACTGGTTGCTCCCTTTGAGGACCGCGACCTGTGTGTCTCCCGCAGCTAAGACCATACTTCCTTGCGGGCGTTCCTGGCGAAGACCTGGGACACGTTAGACTCCGCGCCTCTTTGGTGAGTAGTGCCAAAACCAGAAAGCAAATACTCGTGACAGTGTGTGTGTGTGTGTCTGTGTATGTGTTAGGGAATTTAGACTGTAAGGGACTGATGTCAGTGTGTTCTCTGTACAGCGCTGCAGATTTAGTGGTGCTAAATAAATGGTAATAATAATAATAATAATGAGGGAGAGGAAGAGGATATCTGTAATTAAAGGGGAGAAGATATTTGCAATTTAAGAGGAAGTGGGAGTAGATTTCTGCATTTGAAGCGTAAACTGAAGAAGGTATAAGAGTAGATTGGATGTGCAGTGGTTAGTATTGCTTCCTCACAGCACTTTGGCCATGGGGCCTTGATTCCAACCAGGGCACTATCTGTGTGGAGTTTATACAAACTTTCCACATGCTCACATAGCTTTCTTCCAGGTGGTCTTGTTTCTTCCTGCAGTTCAAAGACATACTAGTAGTTTAATAGATTGAAAAGCCTCAGAATACACTCATTGACTCGTAGACTAAAATATTATTATTTTCAACATTTATTTATACAGTGCCAGCATATATCTCAGTGCTTTGCAATTGAGAGCAAACACCGTAATAAAACATGTCTGGGTACTAGCAAACAGTCAAAGTGGTAAGAGGGCTCAGAGAACACATGAATACAGTGATTAAATACAAAGACACTGAAGCAAAACTGGGACATATAAGATGTGCTTTCCCTCTGATGTCAATCCCCAGGAAAATTATTTTCCTCTGATAACAATTTCATGAAGTGAATGAAGAAGAATAGTGTTATCTACTATATGAAAAGCTGTTCACAGATCAAAGAGTAGAAGCTTTGGGACTTTGCAATATAAAGTTAAGAGTCACTTTAGTAACAACAGTTTCAGTAGAATGGGAAGTATGAATGCCAGACTTACAGGATCAAAGCAGTTTGTAGAATGTAGAAAAGAGACCTGGGGCTCATTTACAGTTGGACACATTTGCACACCTAACGTACGTAGGAAAAGACGCACACGATAAAACAAACTTACATGTATATGCATCCTACTCAATGCAGTAGCATTTGTGCCAGATTTCTGCCGTCAGGTGTTCAAGTGTGTATAATTAACACCCACGATAGCGCAGAGATAACGTAGAGATGTGGTTGGATGTTGTTAGTAGTAAATATCAAAGTCATATTACCCTATTTGAACACAATATGTTAATGTAATGAAGCGTCATATACACAAGAGAGAATATTGTCTTGACCGTCATTAATAAATACAAAAGTCGCATTTTCCAGATAACATGTAATTAGGCACGAACACCTCCACTTCTGTAATCTCCCCCTTTAAAATACTTTTTCTTCCTGCAGTAGCCCAAATGAAAAGGTCAATTAAATAATGCAAATAGATATAAACGACTTACTACAATATACAATATAGTACAATATATGACAGACATGATGCAAATGATTTAAGCACTAACAGACGGAAGGGTCAATAGCAATCAGCCAAACAGGAGGGGCTATATAGTGCTGCTGATAACCATCATCAGCTTTGCATTTCATTGAACCAGCCCTTCAGTACTCACTAGAGATTTGTCTTCTAAATAGTGTTATTTGAGGATACCTCCCTGTACAATTATATCGCAATTAAAAAAAAATATAGAAACAGACATATGTGTACACATTTTGTGCACATTTTCCTGTATGAAAAAAGAATGCAAAGGGACTTTTGAAACTTCAGCTCTCTTAAACAGTAAAGTGGAATTGAGCGATTTTCATCCCCACCATTCCAGCAATTAGATTCCTGTGATATCATTGGCCATGCATCAATGCATGGATCCACCAACTCACAGACAGCAGGTTTGCAGAGCAAGACAGCAAAACTGTCACTCAGTCTACTGCTTCAGAGTGATGACAAAAACCATTCCCTTCTGACATGATAAGGGGGAGACAGAGAACTTGCTGGACATATTTAGTGCAAACACTCCAGTTATTTCAAGTAAATTAGTAAGCTCGGTAGCACACATCATTTGATCTACATTGAGCGTCAGGTTTATTATATTTACCTGCCTTTTGGAAGAAATTGGCTGCTCAATCAGTGACAACACTACATGTGTAGAGAACACTATTTAAGGCAGGTATCAATAAAGTGTGTATGTGCAACTTAAAGAGGAAGACAAAATATTTAGGTGACTTTGACTATGGCATGAACATGAACACCTGCTTTTATATTTGTGACAGTGATACAGGAATAATGAGATTGGGCAACAGCCCAAATAACATCCACGCAACAGTAACTAAGTGGTCAGAGACAGATCAGAGGCCGAAGCAACTTCTGAAAAGGAACATACATGCTATTATCATTCAGCTAACAGCCGAGTACAACAGTGGTGATGAAAGAAGCTCTTTGTATGTTGTCGCAGATGGAGTACAACAGTTGCTGACTCCATAGAGTTGAACTCATGTCAGAGGAAACAAGGTAACAATCATAGTGGTCTAAGAAGCACATGCTCTGGAAAATTTCACTTGAGGATCTAATGAGCTCTGCCTCCTGATGATAGACACTGTTGTGAGGACCAGGATATAGGTAAAACTGAACGAGTCCAAGGATCCCATTCTGCTAGCTGTCAATGGCAGAAGTGTAGCCACGTGGAGTGTATTTTTTTGACAGACATTGTATCCCTTTTTTTGAGAAGAACAACATTTAACTTCTGCTGTATAATTTCCTGGCAGCCAAATACCAATCTATGAATTTTTCAGCGACAATGCTGCAAGCCATGAGGCTAGAAAAGACTTCAGAAGAGCTAGGTACACCTGTGGAGGACATAGCACACCTATATGTGGTTTGAATAATTTTATGTGCTTGTGATTATTCCTTTATGGTACACAGATAGGAGGACATCAGCTCCTTTTTACTACTTTTGTAGACTATATCTATTTTATTAAAAGGAATTATGCTATGAATGTCTCATTTTTCCTATGTAATGAGCGGTGATGTGATTCTGGAAAATCAAGGCTTCCATCTGTGAAACAGTTTTGCGCTGTGTCCGTGAGGAATCTTGTAAGCAGACCCCCTGTGGGGACCCCCTCACGTGGTTTATCATCTAGAAAATATTCCATCTATTGTACTCACCTGGAGGAGGGACATTTCTTATGAAATATGATATAGACCCCACCATTTATTTCACACTGCCTTTCTTGTTACAGTACTACCCTATGTATGCTTTTATATTCTTTGCAGTATAACTATTCATCAGATGGATTCTATCTATGTGTGATCCTCTCAGCGCTGTGAGGTATACAAATTGTTCCATCTGGTAATGTCATGCTCTAACAAAGTCCCAGCATGTTTGAAGTGAAGTAAGTGACAATAGTCTAAATCAAGCAATTTCCAGTCCCTACACTCCCACCTTTAGGTGGATTTTATTTTAACAGTAAGTTTTCATGAAGTAATTATGCCAGAGATAAATAATGCACTGTGTACTTTGTTATACATGTCTCCTCTGGTCATAGCCGGATTAAAGAGGGGGCACGGGGGGCACGTGCCCCGGGCCCCCCTCTCTCTGAGGGCCCCCCGCCACCAGTATTACTTCATCTGCTGTCTGACAGCAACCGCACCATGCCCCCCTCTCTCCGCGGGTGGCGGGCCCCCCTGCGGGTCCCCCCCGCCGCCGCACGCATTACCTCTCCTAATGATGACTAGCTGTCAGTTACTGTCTGACAGCAACTGACAGCAACCGCGGCCACCTGACGCATGCGCGATGTGAGCCTACTCTTAGCAGCTGTATTACCTAAAATGGTTGAAATGGAGCTGCTGCGCATGTGCAGCTGCAGCAGCTCCTCCTCGGCATGAAGACTGAAGAGAGAGTGAAGAATAGGTGAGTGAAATTTTTTTTTATACTAAAACTAAATATATATAGAAAACCCTTAATAACATGGGTATTTCTTAATTAAGTATGTAAAATGTAGCCACCTGTAACAGTAAGAGTATATATATATATATATATATATATATATATATATATATATATATATATATATATATATATTACATTCTGGCTACAATTTACATATTATAATCTTATAATCTTCTTAAATATGATTATTTATTTTATCAGTAGTGTTTAAATAATTATACATTAAACATTAATATTAGGCTGGTAGAGCCAATGTCAGAGTGGCAGATTCTATTTTATTACTCATTAGTAAAGTAATTACTGAAGCCGTCCAGTTACATTAAAGTTTGAATAACATTGTAGTACATTATTTATAATTTATATTTATATTTTTACATACACATATTTATGTAATCCAATTAAAGCTTTAATATAAGTGTCAGGCTTCGATAATAACTTTAATAATGATTAATAAAATAGAGGGTCTTGCATAATTATTACACACACACACACATATATATATTCCATCTGAAGTATACCTTAGTAGCTAAAGAAACAAGCTGCCAATGACAAGGTAACCCATTTTGAGTCATGCTACACAGTCAAAGGGAGTTAAGATGTCTTAGGGTAGGGGATGTTTTTTCCACCAAAGAAAGGGTTATAGAACCACTTATTAGTGAAGACACTTTCTGCGATACATATTTACGCTATGAAAAACTTCTTACCCTAGAACTTACACAATGGTGGGAAACCACCACTCTTAACCAGTACATTCTCAATAAGATTGTACCCAGAGGCCTTAGGATTTCAAAACGACCCACGTACAATCTGGAGAATAAACAATTTATGAACACATGGAATTCAATTCTTGAGAATTGCTCTCTTGAGCTTATGAAACTGTTGATAGAGGACAGGGAGAATTCCTTGAAAAGGATAGAGGAAGAAATTTCACTCATACAGGTGAAATTAGATCCGCTCAAACATCTAGAAGACTATCAGAATCTAGAGAAACTTACAGTGAGTAAGATCAACAGAATAGAGGAAGAAATCCTCAAGGTTAAGGAAAGAAAATTCTTACGAGATCTGAAAGACTATGAGCTTAATTCTCAATATGTATATAACGTACCCACATTTTCAAACCAGGAGGTAGATAACAGCAAAACACTAGAGAGGGAGAGTCGAAGACCTACCCCTGTGAGGAGTAAAGGAAGGCCCAGGAGGCAAGGGTCAGGACCCTCTCGACTAAGGAAAGGATCTGTACACAGATCACCCCTCATTAAACAATTACCACAGAGGAACACTCAGTATAGAGTCTACAAACCCCTAGATCCTAGAAATATTAATGAGGTTAAGGGGCAGGTGTCTCCTTCCAATAAGTACACTCGACTAGCAAGGAATGGTTTCGGTAGAGGCAAAGCCACGGCCTCTAGAGAAATCACACAGGTACAACTAGATATATTGAAAAAATTAGAGAAGGCCCAAGCGCCCATTATTGACCACACGGAACATTTGGAGAAATCATGGGATCAGGACCCCGAGAAGAATCTAGATCTTTTTTTAGATCTTACGAAAGATCAAAGATTTCTGACAGAAGTAGTCCATGTGGACACGAACCCATTGGGACAAATCCCTCCATCCCCCAGGAGAAGAAAAAGACGTATCCCTTCAGAGGAAAAAGAGGAGGGAGAATTTGCAGGAGCAAGGCCGAAAATAAGGAAATGAATAAATCCACCAACGAAGGAATATTCAACTTGAGCAGTATCCACCTTACTGCAGCCCAAAATGAAGTTTTGGGGAAGGGACTAAAATTTGCCCCTGATACGACAATGGACAAATTTGAAACGTACATTGACATTCATAGATTTATTCGCAAACTCACTTTAAAAAGATACTTTATTAAAGAGCAGAGAGACATTGCCTCCACTCAAGCGAATAAGGCAAAAGAACAGCAAGATAAATATACCCACACGGACCTAAAGAATAAGTCCACTTTTTACCCCAACTGTCTGAAAGGGTCATTTATTACAACTTTTCAGAAACTTGTCGAAAATGACCTTGAACTGCTTAAAGTACAAAAGAGAGGCTCTCACTGTAACATCAGTAGAGCAGAAACCAAGGCCATTAGAGAATTGAAGGACAATCGTGAGATTGTCATTAAGCCAGCAGACAAAGGGGGGGGATCACTGTGCTTAACACCGCCGATTATCTAACGGAGTTGGAAAGACAATTGGAGGACTCTAACACCTATGAGCGCCTTACAGGTGATCCCCTGATCCACTACCAGAAGGATTTAATGAAATTGCTTAACAGTGCATCAGAGGAGGGAATACTTAACAAAACGGAACTAGAGTTCTTAAAGATCAAGAACCCTAGGTTACCCGTTATTTATCACCTTCCTAAGGTACATAAATCCAGAACCAATCCACCAGGTAGACCTATTGTGTCTGGGATTAACTCGCTCACAACCAACTTATCTAGCTACATAGATTTTTTCCTTCAACCACTTGTGACCCAGCAAAAGAGCTACTTGAGGGACACAAGTCACGCATTGGATGTCCTTAAGGACATCCAATGGGAAGAAGGCTTTATCCTTCTTACGTGCGATGTAACCTCACTGTACACGATCATTGACCATGAAAAGGGCTGTCAGCATGTGGGATCCATCCTTAGGGAGGAGTCTGACCTTCAAATGGAACAGATAGAGTTTCTTCTACATAGTATACAATTTGTTTTACAACACAACTACTTTTGGGCAAACAGTGGATATTACAAACAAATTCGCGGGACAGCAATGGGCGCGAAATTCGCGCCCAGTTATGCAAATTTGTTTGTGGCCCATTGGGAAAATCTGAATATATGGACCAACAACCCTTTTGCAAAGTACATGCACAAATGGTACAGATTCATAGATGACGTACTGTGCGTGTGGACGGGTACCATAGAACAACTAGAGGGGTTTTTACTTCATATTAACAGTAACGATCTCAATATGAGGTTTACGGCCCATTTCAGTAGAGAAATGTTTGTGTTTTTGGACTTGGAAATATACATTGAGAACAACAAAGTTGCAACAAAAACGCATTTAAAGGAAGTAGACTGTAACTCGTACATTCCTGCCTGCAGCAGCCATCATGCCAACTGGCTGCGGAACATCCCCAAAGGCCAGTTCACTAGGATTAGGAGGAACTGTTCCACTTTGGAACAATATGACGTTCAAGCCGACCTGATAAGAAATAGGTTTCTACAAGAGGCTATGAAAGCACCATTGTGGACAAAGCCTTAATTGAAGTTAGAGAAAGAGACAGGGAAGACCTTTTGATTAAGAAAACCATCACGCCACCTAAACAATCAGATGCTCCCTCCTTTATCACCAGATACAGTCGGGATTCCAGAAAGATAGAAAAAATTATTTGCAAACACTGGAAACATCCTTCTGGGAGATGAGAAGTTGAGGGACATTCTGCCAAATAAACCTAGATTTATTTATAAAAAGGCCAATAACCTGAAGAACACCCTTGTTGAGAGCAGTATTCCAACTACTACACAGATACCTACAAATACATGGCTAGGGGAAGACAGGAAAGGGTTCTTCCACTGTACTAGATGTCTAGCATGTAGAACCAGTGGTGTCAGGGGCACTAAACCCGTCAGTTCATTCAATGCAACTGCCACGGGTGTTATATACACCATAAAGGACAAGATGACATGTGACACTAAGGGGGTGATATACATGCTAGAGTGCCCTTGTGGAAAGCAGTACATAGGAAGGACTGCAAGAGAACTGCACACCCGCATCAGTGAACATCAGAGGAACATTAAGAAAGGCTTTGAGGCGCACAGTGTCTCAAGTCATTTTGCCCTTTTTCATAATAGAGACCCCTCATTGCTCAAGTTTCTAGGCATTTGCAAAATAAAAAAATAATGGAGAGGGGGGGACTTTATTAGATCCATGTCACGTGAAGAGAGTAAATGGATTTATACATTGAAAACTTTAACACCACGGGGTCTGAATATAGACTTTGAGCTCAACCACTTTCTACAATAGATGACTGTGTCCACATGTACTGTTTATTTATCACAAACTATTGTATAAGCAGTGAAATTGGGCTCTCTCTTACCCTTACTCTGACTGTCTATATGTATTTCTGCACTCACCGGTGTATGGAACTAATGCAGGACCTACCCATTGGCAGGCTTTGATTAGTGCATCTGACAATTTGATAGAACAACCTATCATTGGACACCCTTTTTGACAAGACAATTATATATAGAGGCAAAACGGATCTTGCCCTCCAGATATTCCTGAGGAAGCCTTTAATTAGGTGAAACGCGTAGGTTAAAGGACCACACACTGTTTTTAAACGTGTGCATCAATTTAACATTCAGCATATTCATTATTCTACATACTATTTTCTTTTTTCGCCAAGAGGACACAAACCGGACAAGACATCACCGCATGCGCATGCGCGAGCTCAGAAACTTTTTTACTTTCACTTGACAGCTGGATATGAGACAGCACGGGCGGGAGTCTCCGTAACGGATCCTTCCTACGGACATCTACACAGCGGGTCCCCCGGGAGCGGGGTAAGTGAACCTTTTCTCCTCATGTACATTCTCGCAATTGCTGACATCCCCAAAATATCAGAATGAATTAACTTTTTCCGTGGGACTGCAATTGACATCTGCTACCTGCACAATTTTGTGTACTACAGGAGTGATTCACGGACCTATGTTACCTATGTTCGTTTGTAGAGCATTGGAATCTCGCTGTCCACTTGTACTTATATACATTCAATGCCATTTTATAGATACTGAAAGAGTGAACATTTATCCGTTTTTCAGAACTTTTTTCAGATCTTTTTTTCAGAACTTTTAAACAGCAGGGACTCTGCTGAACTTTATGCTGTGTTTATTACCTGTATACTTGCCAATACCTTGAGCTTGAAGATAGAGCAATTATATATGTCTTCACATTACGTTGTTTGTTTGTTTGCGATTTAGATATATTACAGTACATTCATCCTGTATTCTATCAGGCGCCTGGGGATTACCCTGAGTTTACTTGAGGTTTTCTGCACTCTAACAGGGGGAGGGATCCTTACAAAGGGTGGACCTATCTGCGCTGACTAGTATACTAGCTGCCTCTATTTGCTAAAATACAACCTATCTATGTATATAAAATGACAAAACCATATATTGTAAGCAAATAGATATGGCGCTTATACTCTATATATTCTCCAGAGACATCATAAATAGTCCAGAAATATAGGTAAAGTTCCAAAAGAAAAGAGTTGTTCAAAAAAGAAAAAAATAATGTCTTCAATGTTTATACATATCTCAGTATAAATGGATGTGTATTCAGATATTGGTTCTCCACCGATGTTCATATATATAAACAAACAGAAAAAAATTGGATTGAGTAATTTCATATATATTGTATACTCTGCCACGATCGATCACCTCTTAACCCTCGTGTGGTATAGAAGATATTAAATTACCACCACATGTGACCACTAACTCCCAATTGAATAATACACTTACATAAAAGTGTTTCTGTGATTTCAATAGTGGGAGTAGATTATACTTGCTGCTCCTCAATCAGATCCACATCATCCTCTGAGTAATTGCTCAAAAGAAAAAATAAATAAAGGTGCTCCAAATGGTGCATTATCTTAATAAAACAGATTTAATGTAAGCACAACATAAAAACATATATAAAAAAAGTGAGGTCATGGTGAAGTCGCTGAAAATTCTGAAAACAGTTGGACTCTTACCCCATGTGGGATGGTCTTAAGCATGTAGGGAAACCTTTTGTCCCTCTCCAAAAGATCGGGTTGCCGGCTGGTTACCGCTGCATACTCCACATTAATCGGGTTATGATTCCTCTCCTTTCAGGTGATCTGCGTACTTCCTCCTCCTAGTCACCGCCTCTGCCAACGCGTTTCAATTTGAAAAAATCTTTACATTATCCCCGTTCTACGGCAGCCAATTCAGACCTACTGGATATTAGCGCAGATATTACCCCCATTTGGTAACCTATGGGATAACCTAATGTGGCTGAAGATTGAATACATCCTCACAGTCTACGGGATATCCTACAGATAAGCCATTGAACAATTGGCTTCTGGTACGCATACATCTTCATTGGTGTGACCTGTTTATACCTTTTTGAACGTCATCTGGCTGTGTGTGACTTTCTATCCTATGAGCTATACATATCTATTTTAGATACTGTTGATACCCACATGGTGGGAAGCTCTGGCTCACTCATTTCTGGTGGTTTGGTTCCTTTTTAGGATTTTTTTACTTGCCATACTACACTATTGTATGCCTCCTCTCATTTACTTTTAGATTTATTCCTGCTACACCGCTTGCTACAGAGGATTGGCAGCCGCCCGCACAGGGAAGTGTCATATAAGAAGGAATCATCTTAAGACATTGGACTTTAATACTACTATACTGGTGCAGTGTCCTAGCGCCTTTTTGTATCTATTTTGTGTCACATATATATATATATATATATATATATATATATATATATATATATATAGACATTTGGGGGCATATTCAATTACGATTCCGGTCCGCGGGATCGCGCCGGGACGGGCCATGAACTTAATCCACGGTACCGCAATAACGTGGATTTTCGCAGCCGATAGGGTTGCGTACGAAAATCCGCGGAACCCGGAACCCTAATTGAATATGGCCCATATAGTCAAAATTGGTGTTAAGTTATCAATGTTTATTTTTTATGTTAGTTTAAATGTGCGGTATCATTGCTAGTTTTAATGTGTGGTGTCAATACACATTGTAATGTGGGCTTTTGATGATTGTTTTAATGTACAGTATTTTAGTTTTGTGTAAGCAATGATTTGTCTTATGCAGACAACCTAGGCGAGCCCCACTGGGAGAGCTGTAAGTGTCATACTGTGGGCTGTAGGTGATGTAGGTGTGTCAATGCTTATAGACTTATACCCAATGGCATTATTTTATATGTGTTTTATACAGAGGTGTTTGTACATTTTACAAGTACCTGTACTAATATAAAAAAATAATAAAAATAAATAAATATATATATATATATATATATATATATATATATATATATATATTACATCCAGCCATTATACCTTCAAATCTTTGTGGACCTAACCAGCTTTTCAGAAGGAGATCTCTGGATCTGAGTAGAGGCAGCCAGCTGTAAGTAGTTGTAACATATATACATATATATATATATATATATATATATATATATATATATATATAGTGTGTGTGTGTGTGTGTGTATATATATATATATATATATATATATATATATATATATATCACACATATATATATAATATATATTCTACAGTGGTGGAAATGCGGGTATATATGTTGGCATGGCATACTGCCACCTCCCCAAGTGCCTTCATTGTAAAGCTATCATACTCTATGCACTTACTTTCCCATTACATTTTTTGCGATATCATTGCTAGTTTTAATGTGCGGTTTCAAATTATGGAGACTCTAAGTGTGCCGCAAAATACAAAAGTTGACCACTGTCTTAATTTTAGATCTTAGGGGCCCCCCTGTCTTAAGTGATCCGGGCCCCCCGAAGCCTTAATCCAGCTCTGCCTCTGGTACTGTATACAGCAGAGGCGGAACTAGCGAGCTGTGAGCCCCGGTGCAGGGAAGCGGGGATGAGAGAACCCGGCCCCACAGCTCGCTAGTTACCCTTAAAGCTGGCCCCGTTTCCTCCATGGGCCTCGGTGTATCGCACCTCCTGCACCAATTGTAGTTCCACCATTGGTATACAGTAGGGATGTGCACCAGCCAGTTTTCGTGTTTTGGGTTTTGGGTTCTGATTACCTTCAGGTATTGGGTTCTAATGGGTTTTGCCAAAACACCCCCTCAAGCTTTTGGGTTTTGGGTTCTGATTTTTTTTTTTAAAAAGCATAAAAACTGCTAAAATCCAGAATATTTTTTTTTTCACTCCTACGCTATTATTAACCTCAATAACATTCATTTCCAGTCTATTCTGAACACCTCACATCTCACAATATTGTTATTAGGCCAAAAGGTTGCACCGAGATAGTTGGATGACTAAGCTAAGCGACACAAGTGGTCGGCACAAACACGTGGCCCATCTAGGAGTGACACTGCAATGGCAGACAGGATGGCAGTTTGAAAAGCTAGGCCCCAAAGAGCACATAATGCCAAAAAAAGAGGTGCAAGATGGAATTGTCGTTGGATATGTCACACCCACCCTTATGTTGCGGAAAAAGGACATGCGCACTTTAACAAACCAATAATTTCAGCGACAGGGCCTACCAAACTACTGTGGCTGAAATGATTGGTTTGTTTGGGTCCCCACACAAAAAAAGCTATTCATCTCTCCCTGTACAAAGTAAACTGGCTCTACTGAGGCAAGATGTCATCCTCATCCTCATCCTCTGATTCCTCGCCCCCTTCAGTGTGTACTTCCTCATCCTCACACATTATCAATTTGTCGCCGCTGGACTCCACAATCACAGGTCCCTCTGTAGTCTCTGGAGGCCATTGCTGGTCTTCATTGAAGAATTGATAATTCATTTTGATGAACATCATCTTCTCCACATTTTGCGGAAGCAACCTCCTTCGCCGCTCACTGACCAGGTTCTCTTTTGGAGTACACACTGGAGGGGGGACAACTCAGGTAAAATAGAGCCAGTTTGTACAGGGGCTTCCAAGCTGTTTTTTTTTCCTGCCAGTACAAGTAAGGACTGTCTGACATGTCTACTTGGATGGTGTCAGCAAAGTAATCCTCCATCATTTTTTCAATGGTGACAGCATCCAATGCAGCGACAGTAGACATGTCAGCAATCGTTGGCAGGTCCTTCAGTCCGGACCAGATGTTCTCTGCATCCCCGTCAGTGGGTCGTTTAGGAAATCTCAGCTGTTTCCTCGCAGCCACAGGTGTGGAAGAAAATGAAGGAGGAGCTGTTGGCATGTCACGGTCCTCTTCAGATGACAATCTCCTGATCAGCAGGTCCTTGCACCGCTGTAGACTTGTGTCCGCTGGAAACAGAGACACAACATACGCTTTAAACCGAGGATCGAGCACGGTGGCCAGAATGTATTCCTCTGACTTTAAAAGACTGACCACCCATGGATCCTGGCAAAGCGTACGAAGGGCTTCATCCACAAGAGCTACATGCTTTGTGGAATCACAATGCTTTACCAGCTCCTCCCTCACTCTCTCCAGCTGCTTCTGCAACAGCCTGATCAGGGGAATCACCTGACTCAAGCTGGCAGTGTCGGAACTGACTTCTCGTGTGACAAGTTCAAACGGCTGGAGAACCTTGCACAACATGGAAATCAGTCTCCACTGCGCTTGACTCAGGCGCATCCCCACTCCTTTGTCTATGTCGTAGGTGGCTGTGTAGGCTTTAATGGCCTTTTGCTGCTCCTCCATCCTCTGCAGCATATAGAGGGTGGAGTTCCAGCGCGTCACAACCTCTTGTTTGAGGTAATGGCAGGGCAGGTTCAGGCTTTTTTGATGGTGCTTCAGTCTTCGGTAGGCAGTAGCAGAATGGCGAAAGTGTCCCGCAATTTTGCGGGCCACCGCAAGCATATCCTGCACACCCCTGTCACTTTTAAGATAATGCTGCACTACCAAATTTCTTGTGTGGGCAAAATATGGCACGTGCTGGAAATTGCCCATATGTAATGCCCGCACAATGTTACTGGCATTGTCCGACACCACAAATCCCCAGGAGAGTGTAAGTGGGGTAAGCCACTGTGAGATTATTTCCCTCAGTTTCTCTAAGAGGTTGTCGGCGTTGTGCCTCTTACTGAAACCGGTGATACACAACGTTGCCTGCCTTGGAATGAGCAGGCGTTTCGGAGATGCTGCTACTGATGCTGCTGCTGCTGTTGCTGCGGAAGGCGATGCATCTACCCAGTGGGCTGTCACAGTCATATAGTCCTTAGTTTGCCCTAAACCACTTGTCCACATGTCCGTGGTTAAGTGGACAGTGGGTACAACCGCATTTTTCAGAGCACTGAGGACACTTTTTCGTACTTCTCTGTACATCCCGGGTATCGCCTGCCTAGTGAAGTGGAATCTAGACGGGATTTGGTACCGGCTTACACAATATCTCCATCAACCGCCTAAATCCCACTCCACTGATGGCGGACACCGGACGCACGTCTAACACCAACATAGCTGTCAAGGCCGCAGTTATCCGCTTTGCCATAGGATGAATGCTGTCGTACTTCGTGCTCATGGCAAACGACTGTTGTACGGTCAATTGCTTAGTGAAAGACGTAGCGGTCTTACGACTTCCCCTCTGGGAAGATGACCGATTCCCAGCAGCAACAGCAGCAGCGGCAGTAGTAGGCGTAGCGCTGCAGGATCCTCCGGAAGAATCCCGGATTGAAGAGGACTCAGTCATTCCGGTGACATGGCCTGCAGGACTATCTCCGATCCAGATCGAGGAGGAAATTAACGAGGAGGGTGTTGCTGGTTTGGATACAACGGCACCAAGGGATTTAGGTGTCCCTGGACTGGTGACGGTCCTAGCCACAGTTCCTGAACTAAACACAGAATTATGAAGGTTCTTCAGGTGATGTATAAGGGAGGATGTCCCTAGGTGGCCAAGATCCTTACCCCTGCTTATTGCAGCTTTACATAAGGTATATATGGCAATACATTTGTTGTCCGGATTGGGATAGAAATAATTCCAGACCGAAGAGGTGGATTTATTGGTCTTCTGGCCAGGCATGACGATGTGCTTTTTCATCCCATGGACAACAACTGTTCCCCCCCCCCGGTGCCTCATTTAAGAAAACCACATCCGCACCCTTCTCGTCAAGTTCCTCCCAGCTACATCAATATCCTCCTCCTGGTGTACAACATTGACACCTTCATTATCCAAATCTGGATCTGCACTGTGGGTGATCCTTCCAGCATATGCAGAGGGCATGCTGCAAATGGTGGAAGGAGCCACTTATTCCCGTACAGTGATGGGAAGGTCAGGCATCGCACCCACCAACACCCTTGGACTCTCCTTGGGGATTTGTGATGCCATGTCTTTAGAAGGCAGAGTTGTTTGCTGTGTTTTTGATGACAGCTTAACTCTCTTAAATTTTTTAGAGGGGGGGGGAGGAGGAGGGCGTAGATCGTTGTGTGAAGCTGAACCACTAGTCATGAACATGGGGCAGGGCCTAAGCCGTTCCTTGCCGCTCCATGTCGTAAATGGCATATTGGCAACTTTACGTTTCTCCTCAGATGATTTTAATTTCTTTTTTTTGATCATTTGAGTGACCTTTGGCTTTTTGGATTTTACATGCCCTCTACTATGACATTGGGCATCGGCCTTGGCAGACGACTGTCGAAGTCGTATAATTGGATGAACGAAAGTATATTGGTTAATATTGTTTTGCCGTGCGATTGCGATGCGTACGCCACGTAACACAGATCCGTACGTCACCTAACACAGCGCGTGGTGCGATCGCACGGTAAAATACGCACGTACACACTCGCATTACAACATTTAGTTATTTATATAATTCATATTCATATTGGTTCCGTTACACTGTAATTTATGAGCAGATAGCATTTGGTTTATTATTAGTTTATATAATAAGATTATATGTGCACTTCAGTGATATATATGGTTCAGGTTGTGGGAAAGGTGGCATGTCTGGTATCATACTGAAACCCTATTCATCGGCAGCTGTCCGGTGCAGTCGGCGAAGAGATCGCACATTGCATACTTTAGTTATTGATATTAGGGAATAAACCTTTGTATGATTCTGGCCATGAAAGGAGCAGACCCCCTAGAGGGATGACCCCCACCTTTGGATTCCTTCGCTTGAATCAGCCTATGACCTGTTTGCCCTGGAGACACCCTTTGTCTGGACCTATAGAAGCAAGCTACGTCATTTGCATTGTTCTCTGTAACACTGAATGAATATATATGATCACAGCTGCGCTGCCAGCCAGTCTACTCTGACCACAGTTATCTAACAGATATACTGTTCCATTGGGACCCATGGAAGCGCAGCGATTGCAGCGGTATGTATGCATGTATCTTTCGGTATTGGCTGTGCTGTACTGTACTGTATTATTTAATAATGTATTGAACTGTTAACTTTTTACATCTGCTAAAATAAATCACTTTGTGCTTTGGAAACACATAGAATTGATTGGGCAATGCTTATTTGAAAACAATAGAATTACTTTAATAATTTGGGGGCTCGTGAGTTTAGGAGGTTACGTTATCTGAAGGTACGCAACGCTTGTGGATTTCGGTTGCTCAACAAAGGGTGGATATTGACAGACGCGTCTCATACAGGAAAGAATGCAATGTGTTCAAAACCTGTTGTCCATTTTGTGTTGAGAAGCCGAATGTCCGCAGTTGTGTAAACTGAAGGAACGCTAACTAGAATCTAGGGATAGTAAAGAAAAATGTTTCTTTTTATTGTCGTTTTGCGTTTTAAAAGGTATTGCATTGCATAGGGTATGCGTATTTCTTGCTCAGCATATGCTAACTGCCGGTATTGTTGCCACGTGGTTAAACAATTGTGTATAATGTCTATTATATATGCATACTGTAAGCACTTGGTAAAGTCTCTGAAAAGATAGTGCCATTGTTTGGGAAAGTTATTTTCTGTGCAGAAAACTAAGGTGAATGTGTTTGGTTATTGTATGATTTTGAAGTGAAAGTTGATTTACTGTCAAAAAGACAGGGATATCGGTTGCCATTTGACGAGGCGGGCTGGACAACCGAGGTAGTATACAAGGCAGGTATACTGCAACAAAAGCCCTGTTTGAAAAGAGAACAGTTAAAAAGCTTTTGGAAACTTTCTCTCCAAGATTAATCGCAAAGTTTAGCGATAGTTAGTATTGCTTAGTGGTGCGATCGGACCGCATGATTTTACAACCGTGCTTGTGACTTGGGTTGAACGGCTGGAGGAATTACGCTGGTACAAACGGGTAAAAACTCCAGTACTACCAGTTCAGTAATACTCAACAGATTTTGTGGAGACCCAGGATATCGAGGAGCTGATATTTCCGTTGTCCATAGTGATATTTCTGTGTTAGGAGGTGTGTGGGCGTAGCTTGTGAAACCGTCCACGGATAAAAAATCTCTAGTAGGTTCTGTTTGAAAGGAGAACAGGTAAAAAGTATTTTTGCGTAGCGTTGAGAAATAGGTTGTTTTCACAATGGGTGCTAAGCAAACGCTAGAGATGGTTGATGTTGTGCTGCTTAAGGAAGGACCAATTGATTCGGCGAGGTTCCGTATGTTTAAGTATGGCGCGTATGCAACGGCATACTGCGACAAATGGGTCAAGATGACCCGGGAGTGTGTGAAACCTTTCCCAAACATAGGTGGTCTTGATTCAGAGGTGTTAAATAATGTTAGAAATAAAGTGCGGTTGATTAAATCAACAAAAACGAGAATTGCACATGATGACTGTTTAAAATTGTGGCAAATGGAAGGTAACACGTGGCAGAGCAGCAAATGCACAGCGGAAATCAGCGTACCGGAAATGAGCGTTCCGGAAGTGTGCATTGCAAAGCGTGGAGAACTGAGCGCAAGCACGCCCCTGACAAATTCGGTCGGGGCGGGAAGTACAGCCAATACCAAAAATATAAAAACTGTAGCTAGTAACTTGTATGTTGTTTTTTTTTTTTTTTCTCAAAAGGTGTTTATTAAGTTTTTAGTAAAAGAATATGTAACAAACATAGCAGTTACCACAGAGTACAGTGCATAATGTAGATCCAATAAATCAGTCAGAACTGCCTATAAACCATCAAAAAAGTAACAAAAAACAATAACACAGGAAACATTCAAGTACACATAAGACAAAGACTTCAATGGGGAGGAGGAGGGAGACAGACAGGGGGGCAGGAGTCGGAGACTGGCCGTAATGACCCCAATCAACCGTAAAGGCACATTTTGAGAGCGGGACATCTACCCTCCAGAGGGGTATACATCATGGGAGATTTAGGTGGCAGACACAGGTCTATACTTTGAAAAGAATTCGTACCATGTGAACCATTTAACCAGGGGCGAGGAAGCTCTTGAGGAAAAGTTAAAGCCTATGGTTTCCATCTCATAGCTGTGTTGTACTTTGCTGATGATTTTGGTAAGAGATGGAACCAAGGGGGATTTCCAGCTTTGAGCTATTGAGGCTCTGGCTGATATGAGTATGTGCCCAGCCACATAGTGATTATGACGCTGAAGATGAGGGGGATATAGGTGTAAAAGTGCCATAGCCGGACATGGGGATAAATCATCCTTAGTGACCTGGGTGATTAGCTGGAAAATTTCAACCCAAAGAGGTTGTAGCTTTGGGCAGTTCCAAAAAAAACGTGTATAAGCGTACCAACTTCCCCAAAATTTCTCCAACAGTACTTAGTTTCTGACGGCCAGATTTTATGCAGTTTGTCTGGCGTGAGATACACCCTGTGAATCATTTTAATAAGCATTTCTAAATGGTTAATACACTTTGACATTTTGTATATATTCTGATTGATTTTCGACCAGACCTCTGGTGAAATATCTAAATTTAGTTCTTTCTCCCAAATCCCCTGCACCGAGAGATCTCTGCTGTCCACAGGAACCATCAAGAGTCGGTACCAAACCGAGATGCCTCCCGCGTGAGAAGTGGGAGAGAGAGACGACATAATACCAGGGGGAGCCGGTTTTAAGACCGGAGGGAGTGAGGGATGAGAATGCATCCAATGTCTAATTTGGAGGTACTTGTAAAAGTCACGGACTGGGAAATCATATCTCTCTTTAATTTGGGAAAAAGAGAGAAGTGAACCTCCCTCCATGAGGTCCCGCACCCGGCTAGCCCCCTGCCTGTCCCAAAAGCCAAGGCGCAGATCTGGAATCAGTTGGGACAGTGCAATTGTAGAAAGGCTAGAGGAGGGGAGATGAAAATCTGGCAGGAGAATCAACATCTTGTCCCAGACAGAGAGAGAGTCTCTAACACTTCTCAGGGCTTGTGAAGGGCTCGGTCTACTTGGCTTGTCTAACCATAGCAGGTCTAGAAATGGGAATGGGAAGAAACTATGTTACTTAATGTCAACCCAAGGCTTCCTTAGTTGAGGAGGGGCATGTCAATCCCTAAGCTGATCTAGGATAGCCGCAAACTGATATGTTTCTAGCTTAGGGGCAGCTAATCCACCTTTTACTTTAGCTCTAAACATCTTATCTCTTGATAGTTTGGGGCGTCTATTGCTCCCGATAAATTTAAATGCAATAGAATAGAATTTTTTAAGCAAAGACATAGGCACCAGATAAGGAATACAATGGAATAGGTATAGTATCTTTGGAAGGAGCATCATCTTTACGGCTGCTACTCTCCCCACCCAGGATACCTCAAAGTTATTCCAGGATTTTGTGAGTTTATCAAACAAGCCTAACAGTGGTTGGTAATTAAGTTGGATAGTCAGGTTATGGTCAGACGGTATACATATGCCTAAGTAAGTTATGGAGAGGGAACACCAATGAAATTTATATGTAGACTTAAGGAGTTTCAAAGTATCTTGTGTGAGGGCCACCCCCAAAGCTTCCGATTTGGTAGTATTAAGTTTATAATAAGATACCACTGAGTACTCTTCTAAAATGCGGGATAGGGCGGGTAGGGAAGACTCAGGATTTGAAACAAACAAAAAGACATCGTCAGCAAACAAACAAATTTTATGCTGTTGAGAACCAATGACCGTCCCCACCACATTTTGATCCATTCTAACTTTAGCCGCCGGGGGTTCCATGGCAAGGACAAAAATCAGGGGGGATAATGGACAGCCTTGTCTGGTACCATTGCTAATCTGAAAGGCAGAGGAGAGGAACCCATTACTAAAGACTCTAGCAGAAGGAGAAGTATATAAGGTAGCTATGGCTTGCAGAAAGGAACCCCCAAAACCAAATTTAGTAAGAACCGCCATCATATACTTCCAGTGGATTATATCGAATGCTTTTTCATCATCCAAGGAAAGCAACAAGAGGCGCACAGAGCCAGCTGAGTGTGTCTCTATAATGTTCAGAACTCTCCTTGTATTGTCTGGAGCCTGTCTACCTGGAATGAAACCTACCTGATCCATATGGATTAATTGTGGGAGAATAGGGTTTAAGCGGTTAGCAATCAGCTTGGCAAATTTTTTTAGATCTAAGTTAAGGAGCGCTATGGGCCGGTAATTAGGACATTGTGTGGGGTCTTTCCCTGGTTTTGGAATAGTGATTATCTGTGCCTCTAACATTTCCGCTGGTAAGAACGTGTCTTTAATGGCCAAATTAAATAGATTAGTGAGCACCGGGGACAATTCAGACCGGAAAGAGGAATAGAAATCTTGCGTGAACCCATCAGGGCCTGGGGCCTTCCCATGCTTCATGGATTTTATAGCAGCGTGGACTTCGTCCTCTGTCCAGTCCGAACATAAAGCCTCGGCATCTTCGGGAGGCAAAACAGGAAGCGAAATAGAGGCAAGAAAATCATTAATAGCCTCTGGGGAGGGTTGGGTCAAAGTTGTATCTGACTTTAGATTGTATAAACTTTCATAATAAGAAGCGAATCTGTTTGCTATAGAAAGAGGATTAGATATATGGGTACCCTGTGCACTGCATATAGATTTAATTCTGTTAATAGCATTCTTCCCACGTAGTTTACGAGCAAGCAGCTTACTAGCTCTGTTACCTAAAGTGTAAAATTTCTGGTTGAGCTTAGCTATTGCGTTGTTAATTTGTAACATAGAGATTTCGCTAATTTTCCTACGGAGAGTTACTAGGTCAGCTTTAACTTTAGTATTCTGAGGGGTACGTTTATGAAGAGTCTCTAACGATGCCAGCTGTGACTCATACGAGGAGAGCACTTCGGACTGTGTTTTCCTAATTATTGCTGCTGCCTGAATTGCCGCCCCTCTCATTACTGCCTTAAGGGCACACCAATGGACATATACTGAGGTGTCCTCAGATTTGTTGGTCTCCAAATAAGAATCCAGAGCTACCCTCATAACTTGATTACCACTTGTATGTTGTTTTAAGTAATGTTAAAAGTAATGTTTCAGGACAAAGAAGAGGAACGATCCCACCAGCAGGGGCAGCGGCTGAAAGTGGTGAGAATAATGTAAAGGTTAATACAGGGGAAGACATCCATTGTACTGCAGCAGCAATTTCAGCAACTAGTTATAGTGATTTGGTAGACTTGCATCCTGTCTGCACAACAGCAGTTCCCAATGGGAAAGCGGACAGAGATAGTGATGTTCCCTTAAAACATGTAGCAAAGCATGATCCATGCACTAGGTCTGAAACATTTTCAATTTTGTCTGATTTCCCTGATCCTAGGAAGGATTTGACCAAATGTCAGAAGTTTATTAGATATTATGGTAATGTGTACAAGCCAACTAATAACGATTGGCGAGTATTTTTGAAGACCTGTCTTCCTCCCAATACTGATATACAAAAGTTCATTAAGGATTGCATGTTGGAGGAGGATGAATCCTTAACCGAGGATGATAATCAGGACAATATTAGACATATAATCACACGGTTGGCTATATATTTTCCAGTGATAGTGGACTGGAGTGAACTTTTTACTATCAAGCAAAAAGATAGTGAAAATGCAACAGACTAGTTTTGCAGGGCTCTGATAGCGATGGCCAAATATACTGGGGTATCAGACATAAAGGATAATATGCACTACAGAGAGGTTGCTGTTAAAGTTCTAATGGATGGCCTCAGGGAGGACTTGAAAAGAAGGGTGCAAACTTCATTACCAAACTGGAAAGGAATCACTGTAAGTGCTCTCAGGGAGTCAGTTATAGGACATGATAAAAGTATAAATAAACAGAAAGAGACACTAAGTGATAGGGTAATGATGGTAAGTATCCCAGCACTAGAGGGACTGCACACACGACCACCAGCATACAACCCACATAACAGGAAACCCAGAATAGTGAGATGTTACAATTGCAGAGAAGAAGGACATATTAGGAGAGATTGCAAAAAGGAAAGCCACAATACACATAGGGGTGGGTCACGTAGATATCCTCTAAGGAGGAATTCACATAGACTAGAAGACTCACACCTGCCCGCGCATTTTATAGCAGCAAATGCTGCGCGGGAAAGCTATAGTCAGCGCTAGGAGTCAGGTCACACCTATAGTCCTACAATCAGGCGGGGTAAATGTTAATCTGTGGTAAGTAGTAATGTGCAAAGTGTAGAAAGAAACTTATTTAAAAGGTAATCTTTGTTGATGTTGCTTGTTTGTTTCATGTTGTCACATGTTTGTTTTCCTAAATCGCTGGCCGATGGTAAAAAATGAGAATGTTTGGTTTGTTTGTTGTTTAAAGATAACTATCTTGTCTTTTCTTCACAGATAAAGGTAGACAAAAGAAATAAAGACTTAGGGCTAGTTTTACTAAACTGCGGGTTTGAAAAAGTGGAGATGTTGCCTATAGCAACCAATCAGATTCTAGCTGTCATTTATTTAGTGCATTCTACAAAATAACAGCTAGAATCTGATTGGTTGCCATAGGCAACATCTCCACTTTGTCAAACCCGCAGCTTAGTAAATATACCCCTTAGTGTTTAAAGGGGTGAGGTAGAGAAATAGAAAGATTACTCTTGCAAGACTAATTAACAATAGACAATTGGAACACTCTTTGTTTTAAGCTGCAGTGTCTCATGATAATTTGTTTGGCTGAGAATTATTATCCAACAATGAAGTATGTACATACTTTGCTCCAAAATATCGTTTTATGTATCTCAGATGAGTCATCAACAGTTAATTTTTACATTTCTCTATCATAAGTTAGGAGAGTCCGTTGAAAAGGTATGTAGTCAATGTGATACCGAGTTCTTAATGAACAAATGATGGACGACACTGGATTGCACGGTTAAGACCCACTAGTCAAGTATGGGGAGGGGTCATAGTTAGCAAATAGCTAAGGGGAGCAGTGGAATGAATTCAGCCATTTCCCCATAGAGTCCAATCCAGCTGTCATTTTTGCTGTAAAATCTCCCTTTCTACATGCATGTTTGTATTCAAATCTTTGTATTCCCATTATTCATTGCTTTCTTATTTCTCATTCTTTACACAAATGCTAGTACCTATCTATCTTTCTTTTTCTCTCGCTCTCTCTTTTTCTCTCTCTCTCTTTCTCTCTCTCTCTATTTTTCCCTCTCTCTCTCTTTGTTTCTCTCTCTCTCTCTGCTCTGGGAGAGATAAAAACAGACACAGTCTCATCAATGGGGCTAAGACATATTTTTATTTTTTTACATAAAACAAATTCAGAGATACACACACTAGATTGACATGAGTTACAGAAACAGTCAGGGGTTTTGTTTTCATGTGTATAGAAAGGTTCTCTTGTGGAAATACGATTCATGTTTTATAGATTGCATATCTGTTTTGTTTTTTTTGTTTTATGATTCGTGCCTCCTGTACAAAAATGTGCCTTTATATGGATGCACAAAGGGTGGATAGGAGATTGCTGGAGGTTAGGCATACAGATATGCATCTCTGTATAGAACATTGGAGTAGGTCTCTGTATAGAACATTGGAGTAGGATTTGTGCCACAAGATACGACATAATGTGAAACCCTAGAAAATGTAGAATTTTCGTGTTTTATATTTTTTCACTGTTAGACAGACATGTACTAGGTACTGTTATATTTGAAGAAAGTGTTATAGAAATAGACCCCTTTGTCTTTCTCACATAGTCAAGTAGCTGAATGTGAGGTACTGAGAATGGCATGTGAGTTGGTAGAGGGAAAATCGATTGATATACATTGGTCTTCAGCATTTTTCTAGTCTAGGGGGCGATGTTGAGTTGACTGAAAAATCTTTTGTAGCAATACCAGCACATGAGTAGGACACTACATAGAGGACTCTATACAGTGACACAGTTACCAACTGAAGTAGCTGCTAGTAAAGTCCACACTTACACACACGAAAATACATGGCTGTCACACCAGGGCGAACATAGCTGTCAAATAGACGGCAGGGTTTTACGTGACAGCTAACAAATCTATGTTTTGTTTTGTGTTGTATTGTTTTAGTTTTAAAATGTGAACACACACACACACAAACATGCACACATACACATATTGGTTAATATATAAAGATTTGTGTTACCTGAGGAATAAACTGTCTGGAAGGTGAAGAGATGTGGTGAGGAGTCTGGTGGACTCTGGAAAGATGGACAAGGTAGACCAGTAGCTCCCAGAGTGTATCTTCCAGACCCAGCGGAGGCAGCAAATGGTCTGGCTCAGCTGGGTACAGAAGGTATGTGCAAGCTGGTAAGAGTATATTGGGGTGCACCAGATATTTCGTCTCAAGCTAGTAGGACGGCAACGTCCTATCTTGATTAAGAGAATGTCAGGAAAATGATACCAATAGAGCCATCCCATATCCCTCCTGCTGATGGGTTTTCCTCCAGGTAAAACAAATACACGTCATCCAATTACCACCATGCAGGATCCTCAAGTATACACTGGTGTACCAATGAAATATGTCTGGGTAAAGGTATATTGAAATGTGTCTAATGTATTACTGTGTCATACTCAAAGCTTTTTTTCTTCAATGTGATAGTCCTAGAGTTATAATAGATGATAGGGGTATTCATGTTATTAATAACAGATGTATAATGTATGAGTAGTGGTAACAAATCAAATACTTTCAATTAGCCATAAACCAGTGTGAACATAAAGTAACGGTACTCGGTAGAACGAATTGAATAGAATAAGAGTTGGAACTTGATTGAAGAGACTGATAGCTTCGGCCACTAGTCCTTTCCTGCTACCAAAAGATCACTCCTGGGCAGACTCTTAACCTGTCAGTTTTTGAAATGTTCTTGACCCCTCGTGAGATGAGATTGTAACTGGGAGGCTAGGTTAGACCTTGAGAGAAGGTAAATAGTGAGACAGCAACCGAGAACGTCCAAAACACTGTTTCCTGAAAAGTCACACTAACTGTCAGGATGTTGGTTCGGGAGAGTAAGTTGTGGAGCAATAATTTCTTAGGCTCAGGTTATTTGACAAACAGGTACCAGGTGTAGGCTACCAGCATCACGGCTTCAAGGGTAGCAGAGACACGCTGGTGCCCATTCCACCCACTGCAGAGGGGCCAACACTCAGAGACGGGTCCAAGGGTACTCATGAGTCTGTTTTGGAAGGCCTCGAATGCAGTTAGTAGCACCTGAGCCAAAAGCTAAGACAGTTGTCCAGCATGAAGTTGTAGTTTTCCTGTTTTGTGTTCTCTCATTTCATTCTCTTCTCAGGACGGTTAATTCTTTTGATTATTAGCAGGTGACAGAGGCTGGTTCAGGTAATGATAAGGAGGTATTGGGGATGAAGGAGAAGTTAGTAGCATAATCGGTCCAGCCAATTACTCTATTCAATTCAGGGGTAAAGGAAAATTTGGAAACCTTGGAGAAAGTGCGAGGGGCTATTGTCTGAGTAGCATTACGTCCGTAAGTACGGTGACCCCATAGTTAAAAAAAGAGATACACCCAGCGATGCCAGTCCAGTAATATTCGGACTTGAGCAGGCATCCTTGAGAATGATTATCATTCTTGGGAGGGTAAGGTTTTAGACCAAACAAAGTGCTGGGCGTGCTCTCACATACCTCAGTGATTATATCAAGTGGGACTAGTTCTCTTCCCACTAAATATTCTTGGGGTACCCGAACTATGGGTGGGAGGTCACTAGGGGAAAAAGTACGACACCTAGTTCCCTTAGTCTGAAGTCTCCCAATGTTTTGCAAGCCGATCACTGTTAAATCTGAGTATCGGGAGACTGGGAAGAATGAACAGACAATAGCCTGCCCACAAGTGTTGATGAAAAGAACTGATGACATTATTAGAAGTGTGTATATTAACGCAAGCTGAAGGAGATTGTATATGACATTATTGATAGACATAGGATGATGCTATCGATGAACATGAAGTGTTTAAATGTATTCTGAGCTTAAAGACATGCGTTGGACAGAAGAACCTGTTAAACTTGAAGAACTGTAGTAGAGTATTCTGTATAGCTGATACATGTTCTATTGTACCTTGTACCTTTCAAAATAATGTATTACCTGTTTTATTGCACCCTTGAGGGGCATACAAAAGGTTATCTCCAAGCTCCAGAAATGTACGGTCTATAGTAAAAGAAGAAATCGTTTTGAGGATTAAGACTCTCTCTTATGATAACTTGTTTAGATCTACACACAGCGTGGTCATACACCAAGGGGGACTTGTATTACATAACAATGAAACGTGGTACTGGGATCCTGCATATAACATCTTGAAGGTGATAGCTTATTATACTATCAAAGGGTGGAACTGTCGAAGTCGTATAATTGGATGAACGAAAGTATATTGGTTAATATTGTTTTGCCGTGCGATTGCGATGCGTACGCCACGTAACACAGATCCGTACGTCACCTAACACAGCGCGTGGTGCGATCGCACGGTAAAATACGCACGTACACACTCGCATTACAACATTTAGTTATTTATATAATTCATATTCATATTGGTTCCGTTACACTGTAATTTATGAGCAGATAGCATTTGGTTTATTATTAGTTTATATAATAAGATTATATGTGCACTTCAGTGATATATATGGTTCAGGTTGTGGGAAAGGTGGCATGTCTGGTATCACACTGAAACCCTATTCATCGGCAGCTGTCCGGTGCAGTCGGTGAAGAGATCGCACATTGCATACTTTAGTTATTGATATTAGCGAATAAACCTTTGTATGATGCTGGCCATGAAAGGAGCAGACCCCGTAGAGGGACGACCCCCACCTTTGGATTCCTTAGATTGAATCAGCCTATGACCTGTTTGCCATGGAGACACCCTTTGTCTGGACCTATAGAAGCAAGCTACGTCATTTGCATTGTTCTCTGTAACACTGAATGAATATATATGATCACAGCTGCGCTGCCAGCCAGTCTACTCTGACCACAGTTATCTAACAGATATACTGTTCCATTGGGACCCATGGAAGCGCAGCGATTGCAGCGGTATGTATGCATGTATCTTTCGGTATTGGCTGTGCTGTACTGTACTGTATTATTTAATAATTTATTGAACTGTTAACTTTTTACATCTGCTAAAATAAATCACTTTGTGCTTTAGAAACACATACAATTGATTGGGCAATGCTTATTTGAAAACAATAGAATTACTTTAATATGACATTGATGGCATTTCATCGTCTATGTCATGACTAGTGGCAGCAGCTTTAGCATTAGGAGGAAGTGGTTCTTGATCTTTCCCTACTTTATCCTCCAAATATTTGTTCTCCATTATATGCAGCACAAGAGAGCGTACCCCTAAACCACACAAACTCAGCAAAGCCTTTAAAAATTATATGCGGCACAGGAGAGTACCAATGGACTTATACGGCAGGATCAGTGAACTTATATAGCAGTGCCAGTGGACTTATACGGCAGGATCAGTGGACTTAAACAGCAGTACCACTGGACTTATACGGCAGGATCAGTGAACTTATATAGCAGTACCACTGGACTTATACGGCAGGATCAGTGTACTTAAACAGCAGTACCACTGGACTTATACGGCAGGATCAGTGGACTCAAACAGCAGTAACACTGGACTTATATGGCAGGATCAGTGGACTTATATAGCAGTACCACTGGACTTATACGGCAGGATCAGTGAACTTATATAGCAGTACCACTGGACTTATACGGCAGGATCAGTGAACTTATATAGCAGTACCACTGGACTTATACGGCAGGATCAGTGAACTTATATAGCAGTACCACTGGACTTATATGGCAGGATCAGTGGACTTATATAGCAGTACCACTGGACTTATACGGCAGGATCAGTGGACTTAAACAGCAGTACCACTGGACTTATACGGCAGGATCAGTGAACTTATATAGCAGTACCACTGGACTTATACGGCAGGATCAGTGGACTTATATAGCATTACCACTGGACTTATACGGTAGGATCAGTGGACTTATACAGCAGCACAGCACAGGACAGCACCACTGGATTTAAATGGCTGTACCACTGGACTGGACACAGGACAGCACCACTGGAATTATGGCAGCACCACCACTGGACTGAGCAGGACAGAGCACAGGACAGCACCACTGGACTGAGCAGTATAGCACCACTGGACTGAGCAGGACAGAGCACAGGACAGCACCACTGGACTGAGCAGGACAGAGCACATGACAGCACCACTAATGAGCAGGACAGAGGACACCACTAACACACCCTCCCTCTTCCCTCTCCAATGCCCGAGTAAAGATGGCGGCGGCAAGCGGGGGAATAATATGAATCCGGATCTCGCGAGATCCGACGGCGGGATGATGACGTTTTGCCTCGTTCTGAGTTTTGCGATCGGCGGGAATACCCGAACAGTGCTCGGATCAGGCTCGGATCGGCACTGTTCGGGGGTGTTCGGATTTCGAAAATCCAAACCCGCTCACCCCTAGTATACAGAGATATTCTGTATGTTCACATGCACATTCGCTGCCAAATTTTTGCCATATGTCTAGCCACAGCTCAGATTACTAAAACTAAATGCAAACCATAACATCACACACATGAACTTAATATGATGACTTGAAAATACACCATTGCATCTGCTACAGGACAATAATATAAACTTGAAGTGTGCAAATTCTTGAAAGATCTGCATCAATAAACATGGCAAAAACCATTCAAGATCTGTTGTAACTGTGGCTGGATCACCTATAAAGGAGTTATTGTAATAATATATTTAAATTATTAGCACAGTGTGCCAATTTATATTTTTGCAAATGTACTGATTCTTGATACTGTGCATTAGAAATGTACTTATGTTATTATATTGTGTTATATTTCTGTGTAGGAATTGCATTCATTTCTGATGTATATGTGTGATGCAATGAGCATTTATTTGAGGAGTCTGTTGTGTAGCTTTGAAAGGAAGTCCTCATTAAGGCTAATTAAGTATATTCATGTGAATAACCAACATGTCCTTTTTAGTCAAAATGCACCACAGGAGGTCATTACTGGTGTTCCGGAGTGGTCTTTTGTCCAGAGTGTTAGAACCTGTCTGAACATTGTAAACAGCATGTGATGTAGGATATCACAGATAAGTGTAATCTTTGTTAAGTATAAATTGCCTTTAAATCCATGTTTGGGGAAACATATTGCATACTGATGCTAAAAATAACTCATACTTCTTGGGGCCAGCAAAGAGTTCAGGGGACTAGCTTACTCCTGCTAGGCTGTGTCCAAAACTGTATAAAACAGCACTGGTTTGTATTGAAATTTATCATTATTGTTCCATCTGATTTCCTGATCACTGGGACCTTCAACCAGTGTGGACTGTCAGGACACTGTAGCTAATAAACATCACTTGCTTCAAGATCCTGCTTTGAGAACTTATTCCCTGCTGTATTTCCTGTGACCTACAGATTAGACCCAAAACTAGTCCATTTCCAAATGTTCTGAGGTTTGGAATGGCTTTCCAGTACCACCGCTTTGCCCGCTACCCAGCAGCTTTGGCCAGTGTGATAGGTCAGGGGGGATCCATCCACAGCAACCCTGATCTTACTAGCTCAGGTACACCAGAAAGGGGGTACACTAGCAGCGACAGGTCCCCAGAAGGAATGCAGTTCTGGATGCCGTTAAAGAGTCCAGTGGTGGCAGCAGCTTAAGCCCTACTAATGCAGTTAGAGGTTGCAATTGGGATAAAGAAAGGGAACCATGGCAAAGTAAGTCCAGCCGGTTCCCAGCAACAACAGACAGAGTGGCATAGGTGGTCCATCCTGTAACAGTAACCATTGTGACCCTTCTTTTAGTTAGCACAAGAGGTAGGACTACTATCTGCTAGCCATTGTATCATTACTGTGGTCCTGAAAAGAAAGTATGTGTTAACAACAAATTAAAACACAAGCAACTAGTGAGCATATCCTTTTTTATAGCATGCAACAGGCGTTCCTGACCCAGAATGCAGTAACCACGCCAGTTCCACCCCTGCTAACATCGCCGCAAGGCATACGTTCCAGTATCCAGCTTTTGCGACTATATGGGAATGCAAATGTTTGCATTCTGTAGACCTCTGATATGCCCTCCCTAAGGACCTTCAAACATAACTGGCTCTGCTTTTTTCTGCTGTTTGAAGCTGATTTTGGCATAATTGCAAATTCTGTGCAGCTGTGTGAGAAGCACTGATAGCTGTTCTGTTATTAGGAAGCAGAATTATCTTAGCCATTAAAATATGTATTGGGCCTTTTTTCTAACCCTTTCTAATTTGTGACTTTGTTCTCCTTTCAAGTCCATGCAGAGCTGGGCTATAAAATTCAAACAGTTATTGACTTTACATTGGACAGCAGGATTTTGGAGGCTATTTTATCCAGATGTCATGGATCAGAGCCACAGACGGGTTTAGAAAATATTAAAAAATCCATAAATATATTATCAGTGTGTTTTTAATAAGTTGCCCTGTGAACAATATGATTGACTCATTCGTCGAACTACTTTGATTCACTTATCTGTGCTAATGTGGATAAAATATAAAATGATTGCACTAGGTATCTTTTTGCTGAATTATTATGTAACCATTTCTAATTTCAATTTTGTCCCACAAGTGCATGGCATTTATTAAGCTATTAACAGCCTATGCATTAAAATGAACGAAATTAAATTGAATGAAATAAAACATTATAATTTAACGCTGCTATTAATAATGATGTCTATAAACAAATAGATTTATTGCACTGTCGATGTGAAAAAAACAGTCATCTAATTTTCACTTAATGTAACATGTCCTCTTAGGAATCATACATATGGCCATTCTCTAAGAACTCATATACATGTACATTCTCTAAGGACTAGTGCAGGCCTGGCCAACCTGTGGCTCTCCATATGTGGTGAAACTACAGGCCCCAGCATGCTTTGCCAGTGGATAGCCAGTTGACAGCTGGCAGGGCATGCTGGGACTTGTAGCTTCACAGCATCTGGAGAGCCACAGGTTGGTCAGGCCTGTACTAGTACACATGGGCATTCTCTAAAGGTTTGCACACATAGGCATTCTCTAGGGACTATTACACAAGGACATACTCTACGGTCTAGTGGAGTTTTGGACCTTCATGATCTTCTAATTTCTGAAACAGCTCTAGGCACTCTCGAGCCTAGTTTCTTCTGGCTTGTAGACGATCTATAGGTGACCCTCCCCTGGCAAGGATTTGGCGGGCTTCACATAAAATTACAAGTAAATCTGGTTACGATCCTAATACTGCTTCGTGGTAAAATCCAGATTTTAGTGAACTGGTAAAAATGGGGCGAGATGAGGCCTAGCGCTCATAAAACATCCTTTACCTTGGGCAATTGCATGTAGACAGAGAATTACACTCCTTTAAACAACCTCATAAATTGTACAGATTACCTTGAAATTATTCCTTTAGATACTTGCAACTAGACAAGCCTTGGTCTCAGAGTTGTGGGGGGCCTAACCCGAATTCCCTTGCAGACTCCCTGCGGGTACAATTAGAGAGACTAGGCACAAAACACCAAATCTCATCTATCTATTCAAATCTCTTGGAAAAAGAGGGTATAGACAGACTTCAGAGATTACAACACACATGGGAAGCTGACCTAGAAGAGATTAATGATAAGGCTTGGGGAAATTTGCTGGAAAGTTCTTATCAAGTCACTGTCTCTGCCAGATTTCGTCAAATTTAATTTTTCTTCCTGCATAGGGCATAGTTCACTCCCCTCAAACTCTCCAGGTTTGATGAGAGACAGGTTGTTCTTTGCTTCAGATGTGGGAGTGCAGGAGAGGACTATTGGCATATGATATGGAGCTGCCTAGTGGTGTCCTCCTTTTGGCAGGAGGTGGGAAAATGTGTAATACAGTTGGATGTGGGAATATACTCCATTAATCAGAGATTATGTTTATTTGGCCCGGGTCTGGATAAAAATAAACATAGATTTATTAGATTATTTGTCACAACCCTGTTTATGTTAGCAAAAGTGATCATTGCCAGGAGATGGATGGCTCCGGATGGACTTATTCTAAAGGGCTGGATTGATAAATGATACAGTAGGACATGAACGGTTTATGTATAGTAGCCGTAATTTGATTAATAAATATGAGAAAATTTGTTACCGGTGGAGAATTTCTCCTTATGTTACGGATGGGCTGAGATAGGTAGATCTCTATTAGGAACTGTACCCTGGGCAGACATCTAGCAATTAATATTTTAATATTCAACATTATAGGTCTAAATACTTATTTTGAAAAGATGAATACTATTCTTGGTGACTAAAGACACTTCACGTACATTTTATTAAGATGTTTTCTTTATTTTTACATTGCATGTTTAATTACTAATATTTTCTAATTTACAAAATGATTAGATATTATAAGTTTAATTACGGTATATGACATTATTGCTATCTCTGCATGGATGTAGCTTTAGTTTATTGTTGTTAAGGTTTTTTAATAATATAAAAAATTTAAATAAAAATAATTTTAATGGAAAAAAAAACAAAAAAAAAAAGACAAACAAAGTACAAGGATATACATTTAGATATTAACAGGTGTTGTTTTTCAATGTCTTGTGTGTACTGTGCCTAAGTTACGGCCAATATACTGTTTGTTAAGCTATGACTATTAGACATGACAAACAAGCTATGCCTGCTGAGACATGCAAACTAGGGTAGTGTAATGTTCACATGGACTATTCCACGGTGATGCATATCCTACCCAGTGTCAGATATCTGTCAGATTTGAAAAGTCTAAGCTGGGCACATGCTACAGAAAATTTCTCCCCATGAGATATCTGTAACAATTTTTACCAAAGATTGAAAGTTCAGTTGAGCATGTCGATTCATGTGTACACACCTACAAAATTTACCTTCAGATCTGTGCTCTTAATCTGTCATAACCATCTGCTAAAAAGATTATGACTTTGTAAATGCCATAGAGATCTGCTGGTCCTGAGTGCATACACACTCCAGAGTTTAAAAAATCAAACGATACAATGTGCGTTTGTACAATAAAACATGATTGTGGGAGCATAAACACTAATGCGATAATGGGCCTAACAGTTATTTATCGCTTGATTGGCACAATACTTGGGTGAAAAACCTGCAGTGTTTACCCTGTTTAACAGTTTGGTGCTAGAGAGCACAATTAGTGCAGTTGGGAAATGACTGCCTTGTCCGACTGAATTTGCCATGAATCTAATGTTGGGTACACACTAGTGTTTTCAGCCAAGTACTGGGTCAATCAAACGATAAACTACTCTTTTGGCCCCATATTGCATTAGTGTGTACGCTCCAGCGATGAATGAGGATTGCTCCAAAGCACAAATCATTGTTTGATTTGATTGTTCAGCAGAACTATAAACTCATTCAGCTATGCAATGACGTTCTTCCAATCCTCCAGTGTATATGCACTCACAATCAGGATCTCCATAGAGTTTACAGAGTCATGATATTTTCAGCCAATGGTTATGACAGTTGAAGAGCACAGATCTGAAAGTAAATCTTTTGGAACATGTATAGTGTGTACATTTTTTTTTCCAGTCACTGGTACAATCATGGTAGATAGCACATTGGTTGGAAAATTCTGAAGTGTTTACCCAGCCTAAAAGCTAGATACACACTACAGTGATTTCAGCCGATTATTGGGTCAATCAGACAATAAGCGATAGTTTGGCCCGATATCGCATTAGCATGTACACTGAAATGATGAACGATTGTCATGTCAAAGCGCATGAAATCGTTGATCGAGATTTTCAAACTGACTTGAAAATCTCGTTCAGTAATGGAACAATGTTGTTCCAATTCTGCAGTGTGTATGCACTCACGATCAAGATCGCCATAGGGTTTACAGATATATGGGGGTATCCAATCAGATTCTAGTTACCATTATTTAGTACATTCAAAATGTAGAAAATGATAGCTAGAATCTAATTGGCTGCTATATGCAACATCTCCACTTTTCAAACCCACCGGAAACTTGCAGCTTGATAAATTTACCCCATGATCTTTTCAGCCAATGGTTATGACAGATGAAGAGCACAGATCTCAAGGTAAATCTTGTAAAACGTGTATAGTGTGTACACATGGATCAGCATGTTGATCGGGACTTTTTTTCTCAGTTGGTAAAATTGTTATAGATAACACATTGGGAGAAAATTTCTGCAGTGTGTAGCTAGCCTAATGCTTGACATCTTAACAATTCTTTTCGATGTTGATCAGGATCAGTAATCTTTTTGAGCCCAATTTGCAAACAATTGTGTGCATGGGCACCTTTAGGGCCATTTATCAGAACACGGGGAAAATTAAAATTTGAAGGGATACAATGACCACCTGATTACACTATGTAGATACATAGCAATTTGTTATCTTTGGCTTGAGTTCACAAACACCTTGTCTCAACACTTTATACCCCAAAATATGAATTTTGAGATAAGTCTATTAATCTGTCTGCACCACTAATTAACTAAACTGTGTTCAAATTGACAAACTTTACAATGTGTCACAAGAGATCAATGATTAGTAGCAATTAATTATTATTTAGTTTACTTTAAGCTACTTTATCCTGAGAATCAATATTTAAGACACTGGCAGTAAACATGTAACATTTTTAAACTGATTCACTTTATTCCCCTTCCCCAACCCCCAAAATATTTCTGCCTCAAGCTACCTTATTTATATATGAGGTTTACCAACACTGTGCGTTTCTCTCTCCTCTAAGTCTAAACTCCTACTACTGAGAGATGGTATCTGGATTTCAAAATCATCCACATACACTCAGTTGCCGCTTTATTAGGTGCACCTGTACACCTGCTTGTTAATTCAAGTATCTAATCAGCCAATTATGTAGCAGAAACTCAATGCCTGCTGACATAGTCAAGCAGTTCAGCTGTTGTTCAGACCAGACACCTGAATGGGGAAGAAATGTGATCTAACTGACTTTGTAATGATTTTTAGCGCCATAAGGGGTGATCTGAGTATCTCAGACACTGCTTGATTTCCTTTTATTTTTACGCACAGCAGTCTCTAAAGTTTACAGAGAATGGTGCGTAAAACCAAAATCATCCAGTAGGCAGCAGTTCTGTGGGTGAAAACGCCTTGTTAATAAGAGAGGTCAGAATAGAATGGCTGGCTCCAGCTAACAGGAAGGCCACAGCAACGTAACTAACCATGCCTTAGAACAGTGGTATGCAGAAGGCTGTCTATGAATGCACAGCAAGTTAAACCTTCAAGTGAATGAGCTACAGCAGCAGAAGACCACACCAGCAAAGTTGAAATGACACCTATTAAAATCATATTTGTCTCTGTAAAGGTTTCCATTATAAAATTCCATAGAAACTGTGTGCTTGCCCCTAATGATTACAACCTACCTTTAAGCAACCAGATTGGGAATTTAAAATTCTATTACACATTGACTGAAAATGGTATAATTTTATCCTACTGAAGGAGCTAACACACTTATACACAATATAATCATAATTAAAAATAAATTTCAATCTTCATATTTTATAGTTCAGATAATATTTTTAGAGTGATGCAGGATTGGGCTTCACTACAAGGATGTGATTGACAGAAAGACGTCTGCACAAAGGCTGCCATTCACTGAGGTCTAAAACTCATGCAATCCATTACTGCTAGAGATGACGGGCTAATGCAATAAAGGCTCTGAAAAGACCAATGATCATATAGGTTCTGTTGGCAAATGAGAAGGGAAGACCAATAGGTCAAATGACTTATGTATTCCTTTGACAGAAAAACTATACTGATTATTCTATGTTTGTTGAGAGTAAGTCTTAAGCTCAGACATATGTTCCTTGGTACCACTCACCAATCTCGTTGACTTCAATCTCTTTCTGTCCAATGAAGTACCAAACACAGGCCATCCAGTGGGCAAGTAATGCAAACATAGACATGAGAAGGGTCAGTACCACTGCACTGTACTGCGAATAGCGATCCAGCTTTTGGAGTAAACGGAGAAGTCGCAATAGACGGACTGTCTTCAACAGATGAACTCCAAAATACTGAGGAAGACAACAAGATTGAGACTTTATGGCAGCATTTAAAGGAATATAACATGGAGTTAGCGGCAGAGTATTCAAGTACAGCCCATTATTCTATTGTGGTTCGGTTTTTATTACTTAGGTCTTTAAGGGAACACAATGAAATCTGAAAATGTCAGAAGTCAGAAATTGGAAACTATGGGCCTGATGCAGAGTGAGTACTATGCCAGTTTGTTTTAACATATTTTGTGTGAAATTGCTCTGCTCATGCCCAGAAACGTTGGCACATGCATATGCGCCTATGAAGATTTTCGTGATTCTGGAGAGGCGGGATGGGAGAGGGAGTGGCCATTCTTACATGGGCCAAGTACAGTAAAGGCATGTTCATGCAACTGCAAACAGATGCAGACCAGGACACAATGCACATAGGGGATAACTTTCTGGCCTCATCCCTCTATCAGAAAAGGAAGCGTATGGATTTTTAGAGCTATGTAAAGTCTTCATGCTGTTCCAGAGTTTTACCTGTTATATCTGGGAACAGATAAGTGTTTATGTCAAGTCTATTTGTCCCATAGATTGTAAGCTTGCGAGCAGGGCCCTCTTACCTGTATGTCTGTCTCTATTACCTAGTATTTTTTATTACTATTTGATTCCAATTGTAAAGCGCTACAGGATTTGCTGGCGCTATATAAATAAATGTTGTTGTTGATGATGATGATGATGTACATGCAATATTTTTAGATTTTGTTATGAATAAATGTTTCTAAGGATATCACACTATGTTTTTTCCTATATAATTTTTTTTGTGGAAATCACCAATATATGTAACAAAGTTTACCAAAGAAGATTTCTGGAGCTACAAAGAAGTCCTAATTATGATGAGATATGCACTTTTGGATTTAAATGTTGGTATGTTAGAAATTTCTACTTTAATCACTGGTGAATAGTGGAGTGATTTGTCACAAATCTTTGGTGGTGTTAAAGGATATACATAAATGGTTCTTGGAAATGTGCTACAAAAACAAGATTTTCTGGTACTTATTAAGCACATGGTGTTGAAAAAAGCAATATTGCTCTATTATGTGTTTTTTCTATTGGTTCTATGTGATCATCTCTCGGTATACGAAGCAAAGATTTAGGAGACACAGTGGAGCATCATTATTACAGATGAGCGTATTCTGATTATCTCTGTAGTATGTGTGCTTTTACTGGAGGCAACATTTTCTTTCTTATTTTATTCACAGAGCATATATGCTAGTCCAAGCCGTATTATTTATGGGTGGTCAAGGGTTGGTGCAAATAGTGGATGATGATGATAATGGTTGCCAGAAATAGCAAACCGCTTGTGATTGGCTGTTTGTTATTGGTCCACTGACCCTGATAGGTGCTTTCCACGTTGCATGTGCATATATTATGTGTTTGTGTGAGTGTTTAAACAAGTTTTTTATGTATGACTGGGAATTGTTTATCTTGTATAACAAAGTTATGAAGTTTTATTGATGCCATATAGTTAATCCATATTTTGCAAACAAAACAAATGGTTATCAACATGTGTGTAAATGTATGTGCTGTGTGTCTCGTGTAAACCGGCAGCATATGCTACTGGTACAGACTTGTACATATCTTGCAGCTTTATGTATGTCCGCAATTGTGGCTTTTTTAGTGAGCGCAATTTCACCTGCGATTTGGGGCACAATTGTGATGTGAGCAACTCCCAGCATCAGGCTCTATATCTAAGGTCAGTGACAGAAAAAGCTGCAGCTTTGAATATTGCAACTGTGAGTTAATGTACATGCTTACTGGACTTCCATTATTTCATTTCTATTTTTCTCTCTTTTCTTAGGGTATGTTTGTTTTCAAGCAATAAATGACTTAGTACAATCTAGAATGCTCTTAATAGCCATGAAAATGTACAGTTTGTATGGAGGTAGAAAAGACCTCACCAAAGATCAGCAGGTCTACTTACCACATTGACACTAAATGCATAGAGCAGATCAAAGGGAAGGGCAGCAATGAGGTCCACAAAGAACCATGTGGTTGCATAGTGCACACAAATAGAGCGGGGGTCGTACACCACCTGACCAGACTTGCTGACGTATGTTGTCCGAAAATTCAACAAAATATCTAGAGAGAGAGAGAGAGAGAGAGAGAGAGAGAGAGAGAGAGAGAAAGTGATTAAGATCAGGAGAAACAATGGAAAAAAAATCCAGATATTTTGGTCTCTTAAATGTATGCCAACGTACTTCTGGATGGACACCTACAATACAATATGTCAGAGTTCTCTGCTGCAGCTACTGCTTTGAATACATTTCAAGATGTCATTGTTATTTCTCAACACTTACTACCTTATAATTTGACCCACATGCTATCAAATATTTGACACATTTCTTATCCCAAAGTCATTTTCTTCCTCCCACTGATTTCTTAAAATGTAGTTTGGCTCAATAAATAATTGAAAAGATGTCTGCATATGAAACACGGGCTCTGCCATTAGCCCATCTGTGAATATCGACAGGGAAACCTTCAATACATTCTTCTCCCCAGGACATTGGTTCCACAGGTCACTTAAATATTTAGATACAGTATTTTTTGTGAATGAACATTTACTCGAGACTAACCCAGCTCTTAAACTGACAAGCTAAAAGGACAGCTCAACAGGGATCCAGTATGCCCATGGAACAGATATTTAATACATGATAATGTTGTTTGTTTTTACGGAATAGAGTAAAATGAATAGGCTTTTTAATTTTCATTGGGAGAGATGCCCAGGACTTGATAAACATCCAAACACACTTTTGGATGTATTATATAAAGGCAGTTGTTGTAAGAATATGCATAACACATACATCTATTTTCAAGGACTGCCAACAACATAGTTCCCACTGTCAGAGTATGCATTACCTTCTGCACAATGTATTATTAATTTATTCTGGCAGCAAAACATTTACTTTGATTGTGAATTTTGAGTTACTTTTAGGATTTAGCGAATTCTAAGAGACAACACAGAAATTATATACTTTTTGTTATATTTGGAAGCAAAATGTGAGTCCTCTGTAAGCAGGACAATTTATTTTCCTTGAGGAATAAATACAGTTTTGTTTTTTTTGCTTTTAATTATTATTGATTAAACTTGTATATGGTTTTTATTTAGCATCAAGACAGCCAGCACATAAGGCAATTTATAGGTAAGTGCTAAGGGAATTTAAAAGTGTCTGGAAGACACAAGCCCAATCCTCTTCCTCAGATCAGAAATATTGAATGGGCTGATACAAATCCGAAAAAAAGAAACCAAATAAATGCACTACATGATAATTTGTAGCTCTGCAGAACCCTTGCTTTGACTTCTCCTTTGCAGAGCTGTATGACTTCTTGCACAAATCAATAACTTGTACACTATGAAAGGTGAAACGTCCATTAGATCACTTGTTCAAATGGTTTATTGGAAAATATATAAAATATCTTGCAAATATATTAAATACATAAAATAAAATGTCTCAGGTTAACCAAGTAAAGAAGCATCCTTACCCGGTTATCCTGGGACATGGTGGGGAAGGCAGGTGCAAGTTTTCCAAAGTTTGTTTGTAAAACAAATTTGTAAGTGCAATTTATTTAATATATTTTACATTTAAACTGAAAAAGTGCTTAATCTATTGGAATTTTTACCTATATTTACCTATATTGTTAGCTTATGCAAGAAGTTCAACTATGTGGCAGTGATGGAAGGAGAGAATCAACTAGTTCCTCCAATACTGGTGGTGCTGCTGATACAGTCTGATCCTGGCAATGAGTGTATTCAGACTTTGAAAAAAAGAGGAGGAGAAAGAAGGAGAATGACAACTCCACCCCCCAATTGCAGGTTCCCATCACATAGGATTACTGGGGCTCAAGGAACGCTTTCTATGGTGCTGATCGTGGGGCCTGTGGTCTGTTCCATTGAAGTGGAGGAAAGCGGGAGCCTATGACATGCAATTGAAGCAGAAGAAAAATTAGGCTGAAATCAGTGACCTGGGCCAGGTAAGTAGCTACTATGGCTGGAACCCTAAAGTTTTAGGTACAGGTAGGCTGAGACAATGTGATTTATTTTTTTCTTTTATACTGCTAGTGAGATTTTAACACTAATGGGCGGTGGACAGTGGATGAGTCCCCAGTGAGAATGATCTATCTTATAGTGACAGGACTTCATGCATCAGCAAGGACTTTCCAGACTACTATCACTTTGTATTCCTGAAAACGCCCTGCTGCTGGATTAAGCAGCACCACTCACATAACCAATGTGTGCATTACACTCACTAGTGCGCTGACTTTGCTCCACCCATCAGTGGAATGCTTTAGCTACTTCTGTGTTAGCAGGCTCCGCCTAATGTTGCTGTGACACTGCCTACCATGGCGGATTGCATTGGTCTCACCTATCACTGATGGCCAGGGCCGGATTTACCGCTAGGCAACCTAGGCACCCGCCTAGGGCCTAGCGGCTCTCGGGGGGCACAGCTGGGGGGGACAGGAGCAATTGAAAAAAAAAAATTCAGCCCCTCCCCCGACTCGCGGCACCCCCCCGCACGGGTTGGGGGAGGGGGGGGGGTCGGGTGCCGCGAATCGGGGGAGGGGGGGTCGGGTGCCACGAATCGGGGGAGGGGGGGTCGGGTGCCGCAAATCGGGTCCCGGCAGCCTCTTCTCCTCTCAGTGTCTCAGTGATAGAGAGAGGAGGAGAGGCTGCCGGGACCCAATTTTTTTTTAAAATCTGGACTGACCGAGGAGGAGCAGCGCACCGGAGAAGAAAGGCAATAGAAAGGTAAGTAAAACAACGGATGGACAGAGGTGGTGATGGTGAAGGGGCACAGAAGTGGTGATGGGCACAGAGGTGGTGATGGGCACAGAGGTGGTGATGGTGAAGGGCACAGAGATGGTGATTGGCACAGAAGTGGTGATGGTGATTGGCACAGATGTGGTGATGGTGAAGGGCACAGAGGTGGTGATGGTGAAGGGGCACAGAATTGGTGATAGTGATTGGCACCGAGGTGGTGAAGGGGCACAGAATTGGTGATGGGGCACAGAATTGGTGATGGTGATTGGCACAGAGGTGGTGATGGGCACAGAGGTGGTGATGGTGAAGGGCACAGAGGTGGTGATGGTGAAGAGGCACAGAGGTGGTGATGGGCACAGAGGTGGTGATGGTGAAGAGGCACAGAGGTGGTGATGGTGATTGGCACAGAAGTGGTGATGGTGAAGGGCACAGAGGTGGTGATGGTGAAGAGGCACAGAGGTGGTGATGGGCACAGAGGTGGTGATGGTGAAGGGCACAGAGGTGCTGATTGTGAAGGGGCACAGAATTGGTGATGGTGATTGGCACAGAAGTGGTGATGGTGATTGGCACAGAAGTGGTGATGGTGAAGGGCACAGAGGTGGTGATGGTGAAGAGGCACAGAGGTGGTGATGGGCACAGAGGTGGTGATGGTGAAGGGCACAGAGATGGTGATTGGCACAGAAGTGGTGATGGTGATTGGCACAGAAGTGGTGATGTGAAGGGCACAGAGGTGGTGATGGTGAAGGGCACAGAGGTGGTGATGGTGATGGTGATTGGCACAGAGGTGGTGATGGGCACAGAGGTGGTGATGGTGATTGGCACAGAGGTGGTGATGGTGATGGGCACAGAGGTGATGGTGAAAGGGCACATGTGATATTGTAAAATGGCAAAAGTGACAATGAAGGGGCACAGTGTGATGATAGAGGGACAAAAGTGACAAGAGCACATACTTGGATGGTGATTGGCACAGAAGTGGTGATGGTGATTGGCACAGATGTGGTGATGGTGAAGGGCACAGAGGTGGTGATGGTGAAGGGGCACAGAATTGGTGATAGTGATTGGCACCGAGGTGGTGAAGGGGCACAGAATTGGTGATGGGGCACAGAATTGGTGATGGTGATTGGCACAGAGGTGGTGATGGGCACAGAGGTGGTGATGGTGAAGGGCACAGAGGTGCTGATTGTGAAGGGGCACAGAATTGGTGATGGTGATTGGCACAGAGGTGGTGATGGTGATTGGCACAGAGGTGGTGATGGTGAAGGGCACAGAGGTGGTGATGGTGAAGAGGCACAGAGGTGGTGATGGGCACAGAGGTGGTGATGGTGAAGAGGCACAGAGGTGGTGATGGTGATTGGCACAGAAGTGGTGATGGTGAAGGGCACAGAGGTGGTGATGGTGAAGAGGCACAGAGGTGGTGATGGGCACAGAGGTGGTGATGGTGAAGGGCACAGAGGTGCTGATTGTGAAGGGGCACAGAATTGGTGATGGTGATTGGCACAGAAGTGGTGATGGTGATTGGCACAGAAGTGGTGATGGTGAAGGGCACAGAGGTGGTGATGGTGAAGAGGCACAGAGGTGGTGATGGGCACAGAGGTGGTGATGGTGAAGGGCACAGAGATGGTGATTGGCACAGAAGTGGTGATGGTGATTGGCACAGAAGTGGTGATGTGAAGGGCACAGAGGTGGTGATGGTGAAGGGCACAGAGGTGGTGATGGTGATGGTGATTGGCACAGAGGTGGTGATGGGCACAGAGGTGGTGATGGTGATTGGCACAGAGGTGGTGATGGTGATGGGCACAGAGGTGATGGTGAAAGGGCACATGTGATATTGTAAAATGGCAAAAGTGACAATGAAGGGGCACAGTGTGATGATAGAGGGACAAAAGTGACAAGAGCACATACTTGGAATTATGCGTATTATTTTTGCAAACAACTTAAGTAAGTATTTTTGCCCTGACTTCAATATTTATTAAGTTGTTTTGACCCAACTACTTAAAAAAACGGGACTGCTTGGTAATTATTTAGGGGTGCCTTTTTCTGCAGCAGGGTGGCCTTGCTCTTTTCACATGTTAGGTACGCCCCCAAAGATGCAAGCCACGCCCTCACCTCCTTTGGCGGTGGCACATACTTTCATATCTACTTAACTATAGGGGTATATGGTAGGCTGCAAAAATATAGTGCTATGGATTGTTTCAGGGAGGGGGCCCAAAAACTTTATCCTGCCTAGGGCCCTATGAGGTCTAAATCTGGCTCTGCTGATGGTTAGCTATAAAAGTGTGCCAAAACATGCTTACTTTTGTTTTAGCTCTGTCTACAGTTAATTTTGTACCCCCTACATGAGGCTACTTTCAGAATGTTTTCTAGGGACACTTTAAATTCCCAATCTCCCCTGGCTGTGCCACAGAATTGCGAAGATGGGAATGGGCCAAAGGAGTGCACTCATTTCTAATTAGTACCATGCAATGCTAAGACACATTACACAACAATGACCAAAATCCACCCAATCATCTGCCCCATGATCATACCAAGCATAAAAAGGATCTCAACAAAGATGTCGCTAACACTTGGTGGGCTCCGAAATGAGGAGCTGTCATCTCGATTGATGGCGAAGCAGACATTGTAAGGGACTGTCACAGCAACGTAGAAAGTGGCCAAAAGGATCAGCCAGTCCCAGCCAGCTTTAAAAGTGCCATAGTGTAGTAGAATGAAGCGTGACTTCTGGATTGCAGCAACCTTGTATTCTGGAATTGTGCATTTCTCACCGAACACGTTCTGCAGAACACAAAAGAAAACAAGTCAAACCCTTGAAACTGTGAACATGATAGTAAAAAATATGTTCAGATTTATAGGCAGAGAATGAATATTCATACATCTTAAAATCCATTTTCTCAAACAAAGCATAACAAGCATTAGACATGAACCATGGGAGACAAAAGAGATAAGTTTAATGCGGTAACTCCTAAACCTAAGGCAGGACTTGATCCTTTGGTCGCTAATGACTGTGGTGTTGTACTTGTAATACCGTACTCCCATTAGAAGTGCTGCTTACCTTAGACTTCTGCTGTTCCAGCAGCTTAGCAGTTAATTAACTCCTCGTGCACTGTTCAGCAATTAACAGACTGCACCTGTTATTTGGCTTTCCTCATAATCAGGGACAGATCATTGTTGAACTTATTCTGTTCCACAGTTGTAATTCTGCTATTCTGGTCCTGTTCCACTTTCCGGGTATCCCGATACCAGTCTGCTATCTGAAGTCCTGACACTTTGTCATTTGTGTGTCACCATGAGTCCACACATTCTGCCAGTTTTCTAAACCTTGCCCATGAGGATTGCATCTCTGTGTATGATCTTGAATTGTATGACAATTCTCCATCTCTTATTCCTTTGGCTTTGCTTATTTCGTTCACACCACATTCTAGTACCAAAGGGACAGCCTTTTCTGCTCATTTATACTTGATTGTGCTGTTGATGTTGGTTTGGAGAATACCTGTGTGCAGTCTTTGGCTACTGTTACTCTGTTACCAGTGTACAATTTTCAGCTACAGTTACAGTGCTACCAGTGTAAAATCATCAGCTACTGTGACTTTTCCACCAGTGAGTAATCCTCAGATACTCTGACTTTGCTACTAGTATGTAAACCTCAACTACTGTGACTTTGTTACCCATGTACAATTCTCAATTCCTGTAACCCTACTACCAGTCTGCAATCCTCAACTCTTGTGATTCTGTTTTCAGTGTGTTATATTGTACTACTAATGTGCAATCCTCAGCTCCTGTGAATCTGTTACCTTTGTGCAATACTGACTTTACAGCCTAAAAGACTACAATCATGGTCTAATGATGCATGTCCTCAGTTCAATAAAGATTGCTATATTGTCATCATCCTCTGACTGGTGACATAATCCTTCACACATCCTCAACAACTGTGGTGCAGTGGTCAGCATTGCTACCTCACAGTGCTGGGGTAATGAGATTTGATTCTCACCAGCTCCCTCTCTGTCTGGAGCTTGTTCTCTCAGTGTTCACTTGGGTTTGGTACTCCGGTTTCCTCCCACAATCCAAGAACCTTATTGGTAGGTTACTGCTAAAATGGACCCTGCGTTTCAATGGGGCAGGGACTTATGTGAATAATTATATATTCCCTGTACAGTGCTGCGTAATATGACTGTTGCTACATAAACAATAATAAATAAAACCAAGGACCAGCATTCATTTTTAGGACTCATGAAGACATATTCTTGCAACATACTATGGAGCCTGGAAATGTTTGAAAAATGATTAAGGATGTGATGCTGAAGGTTGAATCCCATAATTTAGAATGGTTTTGTTGATTCTATCAGTCCTAATAATTAACAAATACATTGGAAAATCAAATAGAAGCCAACCGATCCAGCATAAATTGTGCAAAATCACAACTCAATTGCATCTAAAGCAAAAGTTCACTGCTTTTGAGTTTAATTTTAATAGACTGTGTAGAAATACATTGTTGGTTTTGTTATTGAATAAGTTTTTAATGCTGTTAATAGTCTCCTACATTATCAAATGAATGTATTAACCCTTTCTCTCTAATTTTATTCCCTCATAGACAAGTAGCTGCCAACTGCCGCCCCTCCAAGTCAGCGGCCAGCTCTCAGTGCTGGTGCACTGCTGGGAAGGGTGAAAACACTGATCACCAGAGCTGAATTAAGACTTTGGGGGGCCCGGGACACTTAAGACAGGGAGGAAGGGGGGAGGGGGTGGCCTTATGGTCTAGAATTAAGGACAGTGTCATCGTTCATGGAAAAAAAAAAAGAAAAATTGTGCTATTGTTAACCTTATCTCTTATTGCAGACCCTTCCCTATAGTTCTCATTGCGGCCCCTTCCCTATAGCTCTCATTGCAGCCCTCTTCCTTGTAGCTCTTATTGCGGCCCTCTTCCTATAGCTCTTATTGCAGCCCCCTCCCAATAGCTCTCATTGCAGCCCCCTCCCAATAGCTCTCATTGCAGCCCCCTCGTAATAGCTCTCATTGCAGCCCCCTCGCAATAGCCCTCATTACAGCCCCCTCCCAATAGCTCTCATTGCAGCCCCCTCCCAATAGCTCTCATTGCAGCCCCCTCACAATAACTCTCATTGCAGCCCCCTCACAATAGCTCTTATTGCAGCCCCCTCCCAATAGCTCTCATTGAAGCCCCTTGTAATAGCACTCATTGCAGCCCCCTCCCAATAAATCTCATTGCGGCTCCCTCCAAATAGCTCTCATTGCGGCCCCCTCCCAATAAGCTCTTATTACAGCCCCTTCCCAATAGCTCTCATTGCTGCCCCTTCCCAATAGCTCTCATTGTGGCCCCCTCCCAATAGCTCTCATTGCAGCCCCCTCCCAATAGCTCTCATTACAGCCCCCTCCAAATAGCTCTCATTTCAGCCCCCTCCCAATAGCTCTCATTACAGCCCCCTCTCAAAAGCTCTCATTACAGCCCCCTCACAATAGCTCTCATTGCAGCCCCATCCCCATAGCTCTCATTGCAGCCCCTTTCCAGTAGCTCTCATTACAGCCCCTTCCCAATAGTTCTTATTGTTGCCCCCTCCCAATAAGTCTCATTGCAGCCTCTTCATAATAGCTCTCATTACAGCCCCCTCCCTATAGCTCTAATTGCAGCCCCTTCCCAATAGCTCTTATTACAGGACGCTCCCAATAGTTATCATTGCAGCCTCTTCCCTAAAGCTCTCGTTACAGCCCCCGGTCATGTTGCACTCCGCATCATCATGAGTTATATAAATATCAGCTTCCAACATAATAACATATAGAGGAATTCTAAAATGCTTAATTTCATAGACATGTTTTTCTTTTATAAAAGGATTATTCACTTTCTCTCATTATCTAGTTGCTAATAACTGGAGTTTCTCACTTTCTAGGATACCCACTACTACCGTTGTATACAAAGTGAACTTATCAACAGATGTGCATCAGTTTTAGACTTTGATAATGTACCATAAATGATTAAAATAATAATATCAATATTTGTACAGTGAATAAAGTAAAACATATGGAGCTAAAGTATATATATAAATATATATATATATATATATATATATATATATCTTCAAAATACTGTAAATATGTAGATAATTATTGACAATCTTAAGAGTATACAACCTATTATGCTTGTTTTAGATTTGAGTCCTTTAAAGATACTTCATTCTAGATTTTATTTGATGTAACGCTCACAATTACAAAACACAGTAAATATATAAAATATATAGTAAAATATATAAATATGCTAACACTACCATGGTACAGATGACTGGCACAACACAACATAGTTGTAAATCTTCCAACTACCAATAAATACAATATATTATACATGCAATACATATATACCTTCAGACACTCTAATGTACACATAGGGGTATATTTACTAAACTGCGGATTTGAAAAAGTGGAGGTGTTACGTATAGCAACCAATCAGATTCTAGCTGTCATTTTGTAGAAGGTACTAAAGAAACGATAGCTAGAATCTGATTGGTTGCTATAGGCAATATCTCCACTTTTTCAAACCCGCAGTTTAGTAAATATACCCCATAGATTTAAAGATCAGAGATGTAGATCAGAGTCATCATTAAATTTAGCAAGACAATTAGCACCTATAATTATTATAGTCCCAGAAATGTCTAAAGTCACTCCTGCATTCAACTTTGGATTACTTCATTCTACAAGTCACCAAACAAAGGCTTCTTTTAACTAGGCATGTTGTAGAAAAGTTTGCAGCAAGCTTTACCTGGTGAGATGGTAAGATTGCAAATAGCAATCAACTCTTGCAAAAATAGGGTTAACTTGATGTACACCACTTGATAATTAAGCCCAGCGTGCTGTACGCTTCTAACCAGCATGAAATTTATTGTCTTTGGAAGAACAATTTGCACAGTCTGATAACTGTTCCTGTCTTTGGCTCCTTATGTTACCCTATGAGTCTAATGTATTTACCTTTGCGTGGTGTCCATGCTATCTATTATCACGTACTTGCAAGCCACTATTAATAAGCCATCCTATACTTGCTGAGTCATAACACTAATGTAATGTATAATCGTTAGCTGTTATATTTAAATTATTGATATCTAAAAGGGCATATATAGTTAAATGCTATAAAAAGTTTATACAGATTTAATAGAAGTAATGATTTGATCATTTAAGTATTATTGTAATCTCTGTGAATCCAGTGCCTGTCACCACTATTATAACATGTTCACCTAATGCAGCAAATTAATGGTACCGCCAACTTATCATACACACATATTAATAGTAGTTATGTAAGATGTGACAGGGCAATGTTGAAATGTGTATCTTGTTTTTGCTCTCTTCCTCCCAGTTATGCACTGTGCAATTACATAAGTACACACTTACAACATGAGATGGAATTAGGGCACTGTTAGGTGTCCTTTGGGATTCAAGCACTCCTGTGTTTAACAAACTCTCCTGTGTTTAGGTTAAAGATGCCATAGACAACATGCTGCTTCCTAGCTGCAAGATTAGTAAACACATCACTGTTACACTGCCCTGCCTATACAGCCGGAGGCCCGGCGGCTGTCAAAAGTTTAAAAAAATGTTCAAATGTTCAAAAAAAAAATAAAAACAATCCCCCCGATTTTCAATCAACCAGCACTAGGCAAACCAGCCGGGGTGGTTGGCATTATAGCAGAGGGACACCCAGGCTGTTCAACGCTGGGCTGGAATCACTAGGGAGTGGGGTCTGCAAAAAAAAAAAAAGAGTGGACCCCCCTCTAGGAATAACCAGCACAGTGCTTAAAGCACTAGGGCTCTTCCTACATCCCTGGGTGGTGGGTGTAGGGTAATATCGGTGATTATAAAGTAAAAAACAAACAGACACCATTTTGTTTTGTGTCCCAGCCATGTCAGGGCGCCATAAACAATCTGGACATGCTGATGCTTCTATGACTACAATCACCAGCATACCCATAGCAGCCAGGTCATGCTGGCATTTGGAGAACCACAAGTGTCAGCATGGCCTGACACCCATGGCTAGCTGAGACCTGTAGTTCCACAAAAAAAAATGTTAAAAAAAACACCAGACCCTCAATAAAACCACACACTTTTAATAAAAATAAAAAAAACAATAAAAACATAACACAACCTCTTTTTTACCACATAAATTTAACAAAAATAATAAAACCCAAAATACTCATCAATCTGACTTCTTCTTTTGTCAACAGCTTTTAATCCAAAAGTGCTTGAAACCCATGTCCTTAAATATTTGTAGATCCAAATGTCCATGTTTGAAAATATCTCAAATAATTTTAGATCCAAATGTCCATGCTTGAAAATATTCCAAGTATTTGTAGATCCAAATGTCCATGCTTGTAAATATCTTCTGTTCTTCTGGTCATCAAAACCCCCGAGTTGCTTGCAAACTTCTTATCTTCAGGCCACAAAGGCCCCCATATTTGTAAATCCAAATCCGCAACATGCTTGAATAAAAAAAATAAATCCAACTTACAAACGACGCAACTTCTGCTTGTACACTGTACAAGCAGACCGACGCTAATGAATAGAATACAGCCGCGAGGTCTATTTATACTCTATGACTTGCGGCTGGACTCTATTCATTAGCGTCGATCTGTGGTTGGTATGTCATTTTGGCAAGGGGACCCCTGCTGCTTGTCCCTCTACTATAGTGCCAACAACCCCGGCTGGTTTGCCTAATGCTGATTGCTTGAAAATTGGGGCGACCCCATGCAAATTTTTTCCTGATTTTCACGCACCCACAGTAGGCTGGCAGCACTAGGGTAAATTTATCAAGCTGCGGGTTTAAAAAGTGGAGATGTTGCCTATAGCAACCAATCGGATTCTAGTTATCATTTATTTAGTACATTCTATAAAATGACAGCTAGAATCTGATTGGATGCTATAGGCAAGTTCTCCACTTTTTCAAACCTGCAGTTTAGTAAATATACCCCCTGGTGTCAGCACTTTTGAACTGTGCTAAGCACAACATATGCATTTATACCTATTTATACCTCAATTTATTGTCCAGTTTCAGTTTTAGAGTGCCTGCAAGAAACAAATTTAAAACACAAAAGCAAGCGCAATTATAATGCGTTAAAGCATCTTTTGCATCATACTGCTTTCTGTTGCTTACCATAAATGATCCCTTATATGTTTATCTCTACAGGATACAGTAGACATGATTAAAACAAATATATATTTTTCCCCAATACTTCAGTAGATAAAATAAAAGGAGTTTGCTATCTTGCATGACTTCATTAAATTGTGGAATGTCAGTGCTTGTTTTAGAAATTCATGTCCACCAGCCATTAGGGGATGTTTGTGGAAATACTGACAATTACAGCAACATGTTAAATAGAGCAGACTGTATTTTTATACAAGCAGCCACTATTTGTACTGTATTAAAGATAAAGCATGATTTCACTGTTGGGTAGTAGTAGTACAGATTTACAAGACCAGTGGTGGAGTAATAAGTCAAGATAATTAATAATATAGACTAATGGTACATAGGCCACTATTGCAGTGCCAGGCAATAAAAAAGCAAATATGAATGTGAGTAAATATGTGAGATTGTTTACAAATATATCTTCCAGGAAATAGCAATAGAAAGACAAAGATGAAAACACAGGGTGGTAGACTGAAAAGATGATAGCATAAAAAGGATATAAATGGATGATCGGAAAATGTCAGGAGGAATGAGATGGTGGAAGTAAATAGAAAATACAACTTAATAAGGGGCGTATAGAGAGTACATATTGTGAGGAGAAGATGCAGCAACAATCCGCTTGTTATCATGTGAGAGGCAATGTAGCCTAAGTATTGCCCTACAGACCTTGACACTAAAAATTCACTCAGATGAGCAAGCTGTCAGTCACATTGAAGTGAACCTTACCCACCAATGGCAGATGTAGGGTCAAGTTCTCCCTATAGCAAAAATATTGCTTTAGTCCTCACTTCTACACCATTCAATCACAGATTGTTATTCAAATAGATGTTCTACTGTGAGGGAAAGGTACAAGAGGCATAAGGGGTTACTTGTTATTATGAAGGAAAACATTGTCGAAATAGCTTGGGTTAGGCTAGTTACACACTGGAGCTTTTTTTGCCAATTATCGGGCCAATCAGCCGACATACGACCCTTTCAGTTGAATGTCGCGTTAGCGTGTATAATTACACGATGGTCAAAATTTGTCCCAAAGTGCCAATTGTCGGTTCATTTGGTTGGTTGTATGGATCAATAATTTTGCTCCAATCACCTTCTGATCATGTTGTGTGTATGCACTCATGATCACGATCTCCCTAGAGTTTACAGAGTTACCGTCTTTAAAGCTGATGCTGACTATGAACATGTCCTGGGGGTAAATGTATCAAAGTCCGATTTTTTTCAGCGTTTCAAAAATCGTGGCAAATTGTGGGTGATAACCCAAAGTTGCCAGATGTATTAAACTGTGATTCTTAGTCTGATCTTAAAAATCGCTGGTCATCTCTGTTGATTTGCTGCAATGTCAAACACTCCCGTCTTTAGTTAACTCTCCTGTGTTTCCTGTGTGATTAGTAAACAAATCACTGTTACACTGTTCTGCCTATACAACCAGAGGTCCTGACAGCTGTCAAATGTGTAAAAATAGATAAATGGTTTTTTTTTTTTAAAAAAAGCGTGGGGTCCCCCCTCTCGAGCACTATTAACCCTAGTGCTGCCAGCCTACTGCTGGGAGACCCCATGCAAATTTTTTCGCCGATTTTCACTTAACCAGCAGTAGGCTGGCAACACTAGGGTTAATAGTGCTCAAGAGGGGGGACCCCACGCTTTTTTTTTTAAAAAAAAAACCTTTTATCTGCTTTTAAACTTTTGACAGCTGCCACACCTCCGGCTCTATAGGCAGGTCAGTGTAACAGTCATGTGTTTACTAAACACGCTGCTAGGATGCAGCGTGTTGTATCTAGCGATTTTTACAGCACACTCAGGAAAGTTTGCTTAATCGCAGCTTCCAGGGGCGCACACAGGATTGTCAGGGGGGGGGGGGTTCCCCCCCCAGAAAAAAACAAAAAACAATGCACAGCAGCTCCGTTTCGGCAGGGCTGTCCTATACAGCAGCCGCGGCGCTGTCAAAGAAGCGTCCGCGGCGGTGCTGTATACACTCCTGAGAAAATCGCTGGTTTTGCAAAATCGCACCTTCATATATTTACCCCTCCGTGTCTAAATGTAGAGAGTTCTGTAGATGGAATAATTTGTTCCTTTGTTCTGAGACTGAATGTTTTGTTTTAGAGTCACAGAAGCTAACGAAATTCGTTATGACATGTGGATAGCTATACCTAGGTGGTTTAATCAGTGTGACAGGAATGAATGAATGAGTGGCTTTCTCTAGTCATTATCTAAATGACTAGAAGACCAGATGAATCACACAGATCTAAAGGTAATTCGTGTGTAGCGTGTGTATCGGTCGGACCTTCAGTTGTTAGTAAAATTGTTGTTAATAATATGTCGATCGGCAAATTTTTCAGTCTGTACCTAGCCTTAATTAGCTTGTAGATGATCGTTTGCTATAGGACAAATTACGCATCTGAGATTTGGGTAAAGCTGGATTCTGCATTACTTTCAGTCTAAAGTACAGGTCCTCCAGTATTTAGACTTGTAACATCTGAGAAAATCAAGTAGTAAATATTTGAGGTAACTAGATCCTTATTACCACATTAGGAAAGATAGAAATGATGAAACAGGTGGAGTATTCAAGAGTATAAAAATACTTCTTCCTACGTTTCTAAGTAATCAGCACACTTGTCAGGATGTTTCAGAATTAACAAAGAGGAAATGTATGCATTTGAAAGAGGAATGCTCCACTGATGTTAATGAGATCCTCTGAATAGTTCAACTCACACAACATAAACATCATCCTTGCATTCAGCAACAGCAATTAGAGAGAAACTATGTCACTGTATAAGAAACAAGAAAATATATCAACATTTTAGTATATCATTTAAAGGAAAACAAACCTAAATTTAAAGAATGAAGTGTTATTTATAGAAAATAAATATATCTATGATAAATTTTAATTTGAAGTTATGTTGACAAAATAATTGGAGTAAATACGTACAGTCTGGGATCTGGAATTACGCCACACGGGTCTGGGTATATGGTGCCCCTTATGTTCCCAACAGTGACTTGTAATACAAAATCTTTTACATTTTCTATCTTATTTTATATGTATGTGTAGTTCTGGGGGAGCTGGTATGTTGGGGCTAATGTTCCTAGTGACATAAAAAATACTGTTATTATATTATTTCTAAATACTGCTAGAATTTATGAATTTCTTTTATACAAAGGGAATATCTTAGAGGTTAGGACCATTAAGCTCTGCAGTGATGGGCCACGGTGAATGCTGTCAGAGGGACATAAAGTATAAATCTGTGTCTGCATACATAACATGCAATAAGAGGCAGGTGTATAGAGGAGCACATAAACAATTTCATAGTGGTATTCCTCATACAAAATATAGTATGCACCAAATAAAGATAAACAAATAAATATATTTGAACGTTATGAATAGGTGCTAATATAGACACGTTTTACTTTATGTGATTATAGCTAATGAGATCATGCAATTGTCACCGACATCCAAACACTGTGATGTAATACAAAAGACCATCTCCGTTTGAACATTTTGATCAGTTATTATAAGTTGCTGTGTGCGTGGGCAGACTGGATGCTTATAATGAAGCAACCTACATTCTGTGCAGGCTCAACATGTTAAGTATACAGTCGATTATATTGTTATCATTCTGTTGATTATAAGATTAAAGTGTTTGTCAAGTTGGCAGCTTTAAGGATGGATGCAGTGACTTTGTAGTTTTGATATTCAGAAAGAGGGAAAATTAAAAGATATGTTTAGATCAAGGCCAACCAGTAATTCCATATGGCATATTTTGTGACTACAGAATACCACTGCTGCCCACAACAAGATGGGTTTCCACATTCTGGAAGCATGTGAAGGTATAATAAACCTAAACCAATCATATCTTAGAAAAATGTGCAGTACATCAAGACGTTGTAACAGTGGTACTTGATGTCTTCCAACCTATGCAATATCTTACTAACTGATGGTGATGGTGCTGCCCTGTAGTACAATAACTCACCTATGGGCAGTTGGCCAAGGATTTGTCAGTATCCTCTCTGTGTATGATAGCTCATCTTTCTAAGTCCCCCAAACTTGCCTGTGCCAGTATATCCAAAGTGTAAGTAAAGAGCTACCCCCTTACTCTTTAAATAAAATACAGTGAAAATGAAGTTTTAGATTATAGTTGCCAAAGTTCTTTTTTTCATATCATTGAAGTCATGCTGTAGCTATATTAATCTTTGAAAAAGAGCAAATATTGAAACAGTTTAATGGTTAATACCTCGTTGCCTGATCTTGGAGTCTCATTCCCATGAGCCTCTGAAGGTGTTCCTGTGTTTCCTCGTGTATTCAGCTCCTGCTGATTCCTGTTATTTCTATTGTGGTTTCCAGACCACTTCAACTCTCCTGTGTTCATCGTGTCTACACCAGCTGATTCCTATCTGCTGCCTCCGTTGTTTCTACAGAGTTCCTACTCACTTCAAACTCTCCTGTGTTCATCGTGTCTGCAGCCAGCTGATTCCTATCCGCTGCCTCCGCTGCTTCTACAGAGTTCCTACTCACTTCAAACTCTCCTGTGTTCATCGTGTCTGCAGCCAGCTGATTCCTATCCGCTGTCTCCGCTGCTTCTACAGAGTTCCTACTCACTTCAACTCTCCTGTGTTCATCGTGTCTGCAGCCAGCTGATGCCTATCCGCTGCCTCCGCTGCTTCTACAGAGTTCCTACTCACTTCAACTCTCCTGTGTTCATCGTGTCTGCAGCCAGCTGATTCCTATCCGCTGCCTCCGCTGCTTCTTCAGAGTTCCTGCTCACCTCAACTCCCCGGTGTTCATCGTGTCTGCAACCAGCTGAGTCCTATCCGCTGCCTCCGCTGCTTCTACAGAGTTCCAGCTCATCTCAACTCTCCTGTGTTCATCGGGTCAGCGCTTCGCTGCTTCCATCTCTGCTACTGGAGTTCAGACCGCCTCAACTCTCCCGTGTTCTTCAAGGTCCAGTTCCATTTACTACTGCTTCCAGAGTATTGCCTCGTTCATGATGGTTTACCTGCCGTGCGCTGCCCCAACTTGATTACCGCTTCCACCTTCCAGTGATCTCTCCTCCTGCCGGCCTTCAGCCGTTCAGGTATCCCTGCACGTCTCTTTGACAGCCTGCTCTCCTGAACCGCGGTATGCATACTTCTCATTGACTTTGCTTGTGTATTGCATATCTAGCTGGACTGAGTTGTGTTCTCCTCCGGAGTCCTCTATCCACTGAGACTATTGCTACCATTGACTTTGTCTCCTATTTGCCTGGATTGTTATTGTGACTTTGTATACTTTAGCAGTGCTGCTCTGTTATCATTGTATTGTGATATCATTGTGGGATCAAGTTCTGTGTACCCGTGTATACTCTGCATAGCATTCATCTCCTTGTGCCCTCCTCACATATATTTTGCAGTGGTACAACTTGCTATATGCAGACCACTGCTTCCAGTTCCCTGTGACACCAGTTTCAAGTATCCTCTCACTTAGCAGTGGTACAACTTGCTATACGCAGACCACTGACTCCCTGTTATCTACCTTCACCTGGATTCCATTCCTTTACCTAGACAGTGGTACAACTTGCTATACGCAGACCGCTGACTCTCACTACCTCCTCGCTACCTCTGGACATTCCTCCTCACTATAGCAGTGGTACAACTTGCTATACGCAGACCACTGACTACCCTCACGTTTCCTTGTCCATCCAGTTCCTCGTGTTCAATTATATACTCACTACCAGTGCTGCTAGTCATAGACTTTCCTCGAGCATTCTCTCACCATCTGCTGTTCCTCCAGTTCTGTTGTCACCCTGCTACCAGAGTACCTATTACCATCTATATTACTCTGGTAAGCCAACATCTGGTGATTTCCTGGGCAAAGACTCCTAGTGCCCGTGACAGTAAGATCAGGCCATGACAAACCCAGGATCGGAACCAACAGCTATTGAGATGCTGCGGTATCTGGTTACCCGTATGGAACAACAAGATGTTCGTCAACAACAGTTGCTGCAATGTTATCAGACTTTAGTCGCCCAAGTAACTTCTGTGCAAAATGTAGCAACCACCGTTGATCCTCCCGTGTCGTCTTCTTCTTCCCCTTTGCCATCCCAGGTGTCTACTGCTTCCACGCTACACCTACCTACTCCTTCAAAATATGATGGAGACCCCAAAACCTGTAGGGCCTTTCTTACCCAATGCTCCGTCCATTTTAAGCTCCAACCTCAAAATTTCTCTACTCATCGTTCCAGAGTGGCCTATCTCATTTCCTTGTTTTCCGGACAAGCTCTCGCATGGGCTTCCCCTCTGTGGGAAAGAAATGATCCATTATTACAGGATAGTGCCAAATTTATTTCCACGTTCCGAAGTGTATTTGATGAACCAGGTCGGGTTATTTCCGCTGCATCCAGCATTTTCCGTCTATGCCAAGGATCTCGCACCGTAGCTCAGTACATCATTCAATTTCGGATACTAGCCTCTGAACTTCAGTGGAACGCTGAGGCACTGATCACCGCCTTCTGGCAGGGGCTTTCCGATAAAATTAAAAACGCACTGACCTCACAAGAAGTACCCTCCTCTTTGGATGATTTGATTTCCCTTTGCCTTCGTGTAGACATGAGGTTTCGTGAGAATGATTCTGAAAAAACAACTTCAGTTAAAGCACCTCTTCGCTCAAGTCCTCAACTTCGCCCAGCTTCATCTCCAGTAGTACCTATGGAGATAGGTCGCTCCAAATTAACTGCAGAGGAGAGAGAACGAAGAGTGATAAATAGACTCTGTATCTATTGCGCTGACTCTACTCACATGCTGAACTCATGTCCCAGGAAATGCCGGGCTCTAACCAATACTGGAGAGATAAGGTTAGGGTTTCTGGAGTCCTCTTCTTGTTCCTCGAAATTAAAAGTTTGTGCTTTTGATGTTATAGTTTCCTTTGCTACCAAATCCTTTAAGTCCAAAGCACTTATTGACTCTGGAGCTGCAGGAAACTTTATTTCCAAATCCCTCGTGAATCTATGGTCCCTACCAATGATTACTTTGAAGACACCTATTACTGTGACTGCTATCGATGGATCACGCATTATTAATGGTCTCATCACTCAGAGTACGTCTCCAGTAACCCTTCAAATTGGTGTATTACACCAAGAAGAAATTTCATTTTTAATTCTTCCTGTTACTACCAGTCCTATCATACTAGGCCTTCCATGGCTTCAACTTCATTCCCCTCAGATCAACTGGAACACTCCTCAAGTCATATCCTGGGGGTCTGAATATCATCATCGTTGTCTCTCTCGAGTTATTCCTCTTAAAATACAACAGTCGTCTATTCCACCAGGTCTTCCTCCACAGGATCCTTCATCTACGGATCTGTGCGATAAGGTTCTGTCAGAACGCCTTCCTCCTCATCGGGCGTTCGTGACGTCCTCGGACGTTGAAGATGGTTATCATGAGTCATCTTCTAAAACTCCATTCTTTGTGGTTTACGGTCACCATCCGTCTTTTCCGGAATTTCCTGCCCTCCCTCCCACCCAAGTTCCTGCTGTAGAGACTATTTGCCAAACCTTCAAAAATATTTGGTCGCAGGTCAAAACCTGTTTAAAGAAGACTTCTGCCAGATATAAGTCTTTTGCAGATAAAAAGAGACGGGCTATTCCACCACTGAAAATCGGAGATCGTGTTTGGTTATCAACCAAAAATATTCGTTTAAAAGTCCCATCTATGAAGTTCGCTCCTCGTTTTATTGGTCCGTATAGGATCATTCAAGTGATAAATCCAGTTTGTTTCACACTTCTACTTCCTAAGAACCTTCGTATTTCCAATGCCTTCCATGTGTCTTTGCTCAAACCTCTTATCATCAACCGTTTCTCGGTCCCTCCGTCAGCACCTCGGCCAGTTCAAATTCATCAAGAGGAGGACTTTGAGATTACTCACATATTAGATGCAAAAATTTTGCGAGGAGTTCTTCGTTTCCTCGTTCATTGGAAGGGCTTTGGTCCTGAGGAGCGTTCATGGATCAAAGCAGCAGATCTCAACGCTCCAACTCTTCTTAAGAAGTTCTACTCCAAGTTTCCGGACAAACCCGGTTCCAGGTGTTCTATGCCCACCTTTAAAAGGGGGGGTACTGTCACTCACCGGACTGTGAGTGCTACTTCTCGTGTGTTTAGGAACCGCGGCCGTCCGCCATCCTGAGGGTCTGCGCATGTGCAGCCCTTTCAAGCCTTCAGTATCTGTTGCTTTTCATTAATTGGCTGATCAGGCAACACTCCCTATTTAAAGCACCTGTGGTTAATACCTCGTTGCCTGACCTTGGAGTCTCATTCCCATGAGCCTCTGAAGGTGTTCCTGTGTTTCCTCGTGTATTCAGCTCCTGCTGATTCCTGTTATTTCTATTGTAGTTTCCAGACCACTTCAACTCTCCTGTGTTCATCGTGTCTACACCAGCTGATTCCTATCCGCTGCCTCCGTTGTTTCTACAGAGTTCCTACTCACTTCAAACTCTCCTGTGTTCATCGTGTCTGCAGCCAGCTGATTCCTATCCGCTGCTTCCGCTGCTTCTACAGAGTTCCTACTCACTTCAAACTCTCCTGTGTTCATCGTGTCTGCAGCCAGCTGATTCCTATCTGCTGCCTCCGCTGCTTCTACAGAGTTCCTACTCACTTCAACTCTCCTGTGTTCATCGTGTCTGCAGCCAGCTGATTCCTATCCGCTGCCTCTGCTGCTTCTACAGAGTTCCTACTCACTTCAACTCTCCTGTGTTCATCGTGTCTGCAGCCAGCTGATTCCTATCCGCTGCCTCCGCTGCTTCTTCAGAGTTCCTACTCACTTCAACTCTCCTGTGTTCATCGTGTCTACACCAGCTGATTCCTATCAGCTGCCTCCGTTGTTTCTACAGAGTTCCTACTCACTTCAACTCTCCTGTGTTCATCGTGTCTGCAGCCAGCTGACTCCTATCCGCTGTCTCCGTTGCTTCTACAGAGTTCTTGCTCACCTCAACTCCCCGATGTTCATCGTGTCTGCAGCCAGCTGAGTCCTATCCGCTGCCTCCGTTGCTTCTACAGAGTTCCAGCTCATCTCAACTCTCCTGTGTTCATCGGGTCAGCGCTTCGCTGCTTCCATCTCTGCTACTGGAGTTCAGACCGCCTCAACTCTCCCGTGTTCTTCAAGTTCCAGTTCCATTTACTACTGCTTCCAGAGTATTGCCTCGTTCATGATGGTTTACCTGCCGTGCGCTGCACCAACTTGATTACCGCTTCCACCTTCCAGTGATCTCTCCTCCTGCCGGCCTTCAGCCGTTCAGGTATCCCTGCACGTCTCTTTGACAGCCTGCTCTCCTGAACCGCGGTATGCATACTTCTCATTGACTTTGCTTGTATATTGCATATCTAGCTGGACTGAGTTGTGTTCTCCTCCGGAGTCCTCTATCCACTGAGACTATTGCTACCATTGACTTTGTCTCCTATTTGCCTGGATTGTTATTGTGACTTTGTATACTTTAGCAGTGCTGCTCTGTTATCATTGTATTGTGATATCATCGTGGGATCAAGTTCTGTGTACCCGTGTATACTCTGCATAGCATTCATCTCCTTGTGCCCTCCTCACATATATTTTGCAGTGGTACAACTTGCTATATGCAGACCACTGCTTCCAGTTCCCTGTGACACCAGTTTCAAGTATCCTCTCACTTAGCAGTGGTACAACTTGCTATACGCAGACCACTGACTCCCTGTTATCTACCTTCACCTGGATTCCATTCCTTTACCTAGACAGTGGTACAACTTGCTATACGCAGACCGCTGACTCTCACTACCTCCTCGCTACCTCTGGACATTCCTCCTCACTATAGCAGTGGTACAACTTGCTATACGCAAACCACTGACTACCCTCACGTTTCCTTGTCCATCCAGTTCCTCGTGTTCAATTATATACTCACTACCAGTGCTGCTAGTCATAGACTTTCCTCGAGCATTCTCTCACCATCTGCTGTTCCTCCAGTTCCGTTGTCACCCTGCTACCAGAGTACTTATTACCATCTATATTACTCTGGTAAGCCAACATCTGGTGATTTCCTGGGCAAAGACTCCTAGTGCCCGTGACAGGTGCACAACCACACAGTACATACACAGGTGCACAACCACACAGTACATACACAGGTGCACAACCACACAGTACATACACAGGTGCACAACCACACAGTACATACACAGGTGCACAACCACACAGTACATACACAGGTGCACAACCACACAGTACATACACAGATGCACAACCACACAGTACATACACAGGTGCACAACCACACAGCACATACACAGGTGCACAACCATACAGCACATACACAGGTGCACAACCCCCAGGGGAGGGCTGGCAAATTTTAGCCGGGGGGGGGTGAGACTCGACTCAGCAGTCTATTGGGAATATTTTAAAGAAACAAAATTTAGTTGGCCCAGAGACCCAGCCCATGATAACCCACTATGGGAACAGAACAGACCGGGGGACACATGCCCCCCTGCCCCCCAGCCCATGCTGCCCCTGACAACCCCATAACACATCTTCACAGTTTGTGTATTTGAATGATATGCACAGGGTTTTATAGATTTTCACTCCACTACAGAAATTGTTTCATTGACAATGCAAAAGTGCTATGTAGGCTTTAATTCTCACTTGAACATCCTAAATTAAATTCACCTTTTTCTTTCTATACTAAAATATGCTACCTGTTTGACCATTGTTTATGTATTATATAACATGATAGTAGAAGAAATTTGGGCATTACTACTTTTAATTTAAGAGTCACAATTTAAAATTGTTAAACTTCTTTTTCATTTAGCGAATAATGTGTTTCACTAAAAAATGCTCCAAGACTAAGCAAAAGGTGCTCCAATGAATGTAGTTGAAGAGTTTCAAATACTACCATGCCCCAGGTGTCAATTTCTTCCATTTTGTGAACCTAAACGAATTTGCCACTCGGGAATGGCAAATATCCATACATTTCTCTGAATAGCTCATCTACAATTAAAACTAGTATTCATTCGGCATATAAATAAGCACAGTAGTGCTGATCATGTCATATGAAAACATCCTTCCTCACCCATGTCCAACAAGGAGCCATCGTCATATTTGCTCAGCCTGCAATCAATGCCACTTTGCTGCACTAAATGATAAACTCAAGTCTATGGTTTCAGGTTCATATGAATGGCGGAAAGCATTAACGATCCTAAAATCTTCCTATTTACATATCCAACCTTGCAATATATTGGATGATTGCCCCTTCCTACAATGGTGAATTACCATTTAAATATGGATCTAACTATGGTTAGTGTTCATTAGTTGTCTAAAGTCATAAGAGACTTTTCAGATAACAATTTAGTGATCAATCTAACAACATTACGGGGAATCTGTTTGTTGTTGTCTAGACCTCATGTATTTAGACTGCACCTTTGTGCAAAGCAGTAGACTTGCTCGGAAAGCTAATTATTGATCTTGTGGTTAGTGGAAACAAATATTCAATACTAAATGTAATTAATGTAGTAGACTAGACTCCAACAAAAAAACTCACTGGTTAATCTAAAAACTTAATTAGATTATATATCTCATTTATAGTGCTCTTTGTTTGTGATGTAAAGTAGACTTATCAGCTACAATAACTTTATGTTTTAGTTGCTTTTCTGATACATTGTATAGCAAATATGTCAATCTGCTTTGAAAATGTGTAAGTAGTATATTTATATTTTTATAGCACTGTCTTTGAATTTGGAAACAAAGGTGTTAAATATCTGTACTCAATCAGTAGTATGGTTAATTGACATTTAAATGTTAATATTATATATAATTGTTAGCCCTTTACAAGAGCTACCTATATGGGCAGTTAGCTTGCAGCGTGGGACACCTGATACAGCATACTCTACCTATATTTAATATATTTTATTTCTTTGTTTCTATAAATTATTTTTTAGAAATGGATCAATCACTATATTCCATTACTTAATTTTCATTATTATAATTATCGCAGATTTATAAGGCACCACAGTGCTCTGCACAGTACACAGTACTGTACTGTAGGAAAAACAGGACATACATAAAACAAGGACATACAAGATATTCCCCTCCCCATTCCCCCCTGAAATCGTAGTTGTGGTCTGTGACGTATGGTCCAGTTCTAGGCATGTGCAGAGTGATTCTGCGCATTATATGCAACGTCTCACAGGTTACGCTAAATGAATCAGGCCCAGTGAGTCTGGCTTGTCAAACTTAATCTAGTTTTAATCGACTCATTCAATTTTGTTGAACATAAGGCATAAATGAATAAGTACATTTGATTTTTGCATTTATGACATAACTTTAGACCAGATATTAAATTCAGAACAAGTGAAATACAAATTAGAAGCTGTATTTGTCATCAAAAAAATGTGTATATAGTTAATGTATTTATAAGAATATGTTCTGGGGAGCTTACATTTATGTATATAAAAATATTGTGAACTGGCCTGACCCTTCTAGGGGTAAATTTATTCAAGCTGTGGGTTTGAAAAGTGGAGATGTTGCCTATAGTATCCAATCAGATTCTAGCTGTCATTTTGTAGAATGTACTAAAAAAATGATAACTAGAATCTGATTGCTTTCTATAGGCAACAGCTCCACTTTTTCGATAAATAAACCCCCTAGTGAGCTTTTTCTCCCTAAATTCTGGCACTTAAAGGGTAAAAATGTGAACTGGTTTCAGTGCATGCAAACTTCATAATCAAGGCTACTTATGATTAATTGTTAATTAGAATTTTATAACCCATGACCCTCATTAATTAATCATAATGTGTATAACAACACATAATCCTCATATCACATTAACCGCATAGCAAACATGAACACGATGAAACATGAGAATGCACCAATAATAAAATGCAATTCATTTTAAGTATTTATGACACATTTGCATTTAATCCACATTGTTATTTGAAATGTAATCTGACCATCTAAACAATTCCCTTTTATGACATTCCTGCAACTAACTTCCTCTATCTATCTATCTATCTATCTATCTATCTATCTATCTATCTCTAATTGATATTGTTGCGAAGAGCTCAGAATATTAAGGGGCAGATTCAATTCCCTGCGTTGTTCTTTAGAACAACGTGGGGTGCGAATCATTACAGTAATTTCAACGCTGATTTTTTCTTGCAGCTCCCTGAGCCGTGAGCATAAATATGTGTCAAAATTAATGGTAATGATGCGCACACCCATGTTGTTCTAAAGATCACATATCTATATATTTATCTATATATGTATATATCTATATAGCTATAGCTATGTTTACTATTTTCTATGTGGTACGCATTTTCTACTTTTTTATGAGCTATCATGTGTCAGAGTTACTGCACCGGAAGGCGAATTTATCTTTTTTATAGATTAAACAACTTCCTGTGTTAATCAAGGACCACAGCCACCCGGACCTAAAGGAGTGCTTTCAGGGCTTGAATAAAGGGTCAGGCCGATCTAGACTACAATGCCTGTAGCACCCCCTCATCTTCCACTCCAGGCTAATATGCTTACATTAAAATGAACTCGTCCTTAATTGAAATTCCAGTTTCCTCCAATCCCCCCACCCAATCAATGTTTATGTTCCTGTGTTTTCTAAACTAAGTTCCGCAGGACCTTTTGAAAGGGTCATAAACATCTTTGTCACATATTTTGTTTTATATTAAAGTCAGAACTGTATAACAAAATAAAGGCAGGACAGAGCGCTACTGAGGGTGAATTTTGAGTGTTTGTGCGAGGTGGTCGGGGGGAGGGTTGTCGCCAGTCACCATCTTTGTCTCTCCTACTCATTTGTCCTCAAGCACCCACCCAAGGATGACTCAGGCTTTAGCATGGGGATAGGCCAAAATTAAAACCTTGCTACATTTTTCTTTCATGTTTTCTATTTACTTTGGAGAACAACTATTGTCTTATATTTTAAAAATTAATTTCAGTTTATACCCTTCCCTGTCACACTTATGGACATAGTAAAATTTGTACGATATAAAAATGCACATTGATACATGGGCATGCAGAGACATAAATCAATGAGACCAGCAGAAGCGCTATAGGAGTTCACTCCTTGCTCTAGCCAATCACAATTGATGGCAGAGCTTACCTGGCTCTATTCATTTCAATGTCATTTTGTGGTGGATGTTTTTAAGAACCAGTTGCGTTTGGTCAGATTTTTTATAGTTTTTTTCAATTGGACTACATGGTGGATGAGGAATGTCATTGGACTGCTTCAGGATGGAAGATTTTGCTGTTCAATAAAGTGGTAAAAGAGGGTATTTGGGGTGTCTTTGAATAAAAATAGAATACTTGTTTACCACATGTGTGCATCTTAATTTTTTCTACTTCAGCTTTTGTCGAGCTATGTGTTCTACAGTGGCCACTGACAGCCATGGGCAAGCTGGTGCTTGTAGTTCTACAAGTTCCATCATGAGCAAACAGTCAATGGCAGGACTTACTGGGACATGTAGTGCTACAATAGTTGGAGCTGCACTCCAGTGACCTCAATGTTTTACAATTACTATTACTGTGACACGCACTTCACTTGGGATGCCAGGAAGAACCTCAGTGCTATTCAGCACAGGGCTAGTTGGGGAAACTGCATGCATGTTTCTTTGCTGGATCCCCTCTTGAGACTCTAGCCCCATACTGAACATGTTGGTGCTGGTTCACATTATGAGAAGAGGACTCCACACCGCAGGTTTCCCTGTAATAATGTGATCATGGGATCCGGCTTGGCCTGTGTAGCCTGGTGCTGGTTGCCCACACTCTGCTTTACTGGGAAACAGGTTGCAGTGATTATTGAATTGGGGGTTACATTCTTTTTATTGAATTACTATTTTTTAAAACATATTTATTTAAATCAAAAAATACTAGTGTCATCATTATGATGACTTGGGTGCCTTTGCTTAGGGTGCAATTTTATGCCAAATGCATCTTTGCTCTAGATGCATTAAGCTCTATTTTGCAGATGCACAAGTGTAAATGTCCAGGAGTATTTCTGCATTTTAGTTTGTGGTGCATTTATTGTTGAATACGAAATCAGACCTAAAATATAGAAGTTAGACGATGTCTGTGGAATGGATAATATCATACTTGCCAAATTTCCTGGAATGTCCGGGAGACTCCCGAAATCTGGGTCAGTCTCCCGCATCCGGCAAATACCTGGTCAAAATAACACAATTCACAGTGAATCGCGTCATTTTGGCTCGCCTCCACATCAAAACATCATTTCTTACTCGGGGCGTGGCCAAAATGATGCTTTGATCATGCCCCGCCCCCTCCTGCCTTCTATTCACGCCCCCTGTCCGGGATCTCCCAGACTTCAGTGCCTAAAAGTAGGCAAATAGGGATAATATACAGAGATATTTTTTATAATTCCTGAGCACTCTATAAAATGCCTAGGTCATCTATGTAATGCCTGTGTAATCTATAACATGATAGGTCATATTACATATATTGTTGTGCAATCTATAACATGTGTAGGATATATTTTATGTAATACCTGTGTAATTTATAACATGCAAATAATTTTTTATAATGCCTGCAGAGTGTATAACATTCCTAGGTCTTCTATATACAGTAATACTGTGCAATCTATATCATGCCCAAGTCTCTTATGCAAATGTCTTTTTTTTATTATGCATGAGCAATCTATTACATGCCTAGGTGATCTATGTAAAGCCTTTGTAATCTATAACATGCAAATTATGTTTTTAGAATGCCTGTGGGGTCTATAACATTCCTTGGTCATATATATAATTTATTATGCAGATGCTCCAAATCCAGCTAGGCTATCTAAAACTTCCCAAAAGCTTCAAACAATGAGCATGAGTCATAATATATGGATTTACTACACTTAATATTACATTGGTAAATAGTATAACAGATCTGACTTTAATGCATCTTTTAATGAAGAGACATTTAATTGATAGAGCCACAATTACCACCATGAAAGTTCATTGAAGGAAAACTCTACAATACGTAACTCATAGTTTAGAAAGAATAATCAGTATTATTCTTTGCGTCACTCAAGCACACAGTGGCGACATTAGCTTTTGCCATGACAAAAACATATAGGGCCTGATTCAAGTCCGAACGCAACATGCATATAATTTGCATTTTATTAAAAAGAGCATGGAACTTGAGTGTAATTCCGACTGTATTCAACTCTAAGAGGTATATTTACTAAACTGTGGGTTTAAAAAAGTAGAGATTCTAGCTGTCATTTTGTAGAATGTACTAAATAAATTATAACTAGAATCTGATTGGTTGCTATATCATCATCATCATCATTTATTTATATAGCATCACTGATTCCGCAGCGCTGTACAGAGAACTCATTCACATCAGTCCCTGCCCCATTGGAGCTTACAGTCTAAATTCCCTAACATAGACACATACTCACACACAGACACAGAGGGAGACAGACAGACAGGGAGACAGAGAGGGAGAGACTAGGGTCAATTTTGATAGCAGCCAATTAACCTACCAGTATGTTTTTGGAGTGTGGGAGGAAACCGGAGCACCTGGAGGAAACCCACGCAATCACAGAGAGAACATACAAACGCCACACAGATAAGGCCATGGTTGGGAATCGAACTCATGACCCCAGTGCTGTGAGGCAGAAGTGCTAACCACTAGGCCACTGTGCTGCAACATCTCCACTTTTTTCAAACCTGCGGATTAGTAAATATACACCAATTTGAATCTGGATGTAAGTAAGCTCTGCATACACAGTACTTGCCATAAATAGGCAGAAAGAACAGACATGTATGCAGATGCGTAAGTACAATATAAGGTCACATCAGAAGGCATACAAAAAAAGTATTATAAAATAAATGAACAATTCTTAACAGTATAATCATTAATAAAATTATGGGTGTAACATTAGATACATAAAAGATGCTTTTAATGTGTGCTGTACATACAATGCCTTTGTATAGCCTATCTTACTAGCATACACGTGTTCTGTGCTAGCATATGTTTAATTTTTAAAACAAAGACTTTGCTGTGTCAGTCATCACTATGAGCCTGGTTCATTAAGTAAAGCACAAAAATTAGTAACTTTGTCCCTTGGCAAAACCATGTTGCATTGGAGTTGGAGGCAGGACCGTCTTAACAGCATTATTGGCCCCCGGGCAAAGCAGAACAATGGGGCCCTACCTACATAATCACTCACAAAGTTGTCTGTCTATGGGGCCTCTATACTCATGGGGCCCCAAAGGAACTGCCCAGCGTGCCCATGTGTTAAGATGGCTCTGGTTGAAGGTAAACTTAAAATTTTTTTGCCTTACTTTCCTTAATGAATCAGGCCCTATGAGTCTGCACTTACACCTGCCCTGTAGCTGGTGGAAACAATATGGCTGAAACCAAGCGTAGTTACGAGAAACCTAGGACTTGAATAGGTTGCACCTGCGTTGAAACGCTCTTACTGTATATGGCCTATGTTAGTCTGCCATTCCTTCTCCTGTTCCACCTCTCAAGTCGTAGGCAGTACTAAGTGTCATTTGTGTCCGGACATTAATTGCATGTAAATATGTCCATTGGCGTATGGTCCATTTCTGAGTATGCACAGAGCTATTTCACACAAGATACACTACGCAAATGTACGTATGTCTGAATATGAATCAGGCCCATAATGTCAGTGTTTGAGTGTCTTTAGGTTTATAATGTGGCTGGACGCCAGATTGTAACATTATAATACCTTCTTTTCACTACTACATTCACATACTCTTTGTGTTACTCACTAATTGGGAACTGGTAGGATTGTCCGTGCTGTTTTTTTCCTTGACAGAAACCGATTTTCTTTTCCCTTTACTGACTAGAGGCTTCAAAAGCAAATTCAAGAACAAAGAAATAAAACACAAATTTTAAGTTGAAACATTGCAATTATTGCTCAGCAACTAATTTTTTTTAAATAGCAGAGAAGTGTTAAAGACCATTGCTAAATTAAAAAGGTATTGGAGCATCTGTCATCGAAACGTATCCATTTTTCAGGCTTAACTAATGCTCATGATCATGCAGCTTATTTATTCACCTGGGCTATTTTATGAAAAATATCTATGATCATGAGCAATGCTCCTGTGGCACTGCATCCTCGTAAATGTAGGTTAGCATTGTCATGAAATTTGGGACATTCTAATGGGAATGTACTGAGCATCTGCCCACAGATAATGAATCAGATAGAAGTTTATGACCGTTCATACTGAATTCAGAGCATATAGTCAGAACTTTCATTTCAATTACGAACTGTGCACATCAAAGCAATTTTTATCATTATATTTGAACAAGTCCCTGTGCATATTCATACTTAGGCGAATGCACTACAGCTAATATATCAAATAGAAAGGTCTAGTAGAGTGGAATATTTCCCTAAATAATCAATATTTTATAGTGATGTTTCATTTCAACACATATACATTTATACTCTGTTGATTGTTCATATTATGATTCTGTGATGTTTGAGAGGAAACTTATGTTCTGTATAAAATATATGGATTCTTGACTATGCTCTGCTTCACACCCATCATCATCAACATTTATTTATATATAGCGCCAGAACTTTACATTTAGGAACAAATAAAGAGTAATAAAACAATACTGGGCAATAAAGGTGTAAAATTTCCCTTTATTATTGAAAAGAGGATTGTAATAATTTTAGACAGACCAGGTGGTCTATTAGCCATTAATCCCTTGTCACACACATGTCCAGGGCTGCCACCAGAATTTGCAGGACCCAGTACAAACAGGCAGGGCCCCGCTCCTCATTTTCTCACCCCACTTTCATTTTTAAATTGTTCTCTATCGAACATTTGCCTTCTCCCTATTTTCTACAGTCACCCCCCCATCCCTGCTTCCATTTTACCCCTGCAGTAGTTTACTTACTTCTCTGCGTCTTCTTGCTGTCTCTTTTCAGCTCATCTCTATTGACAGCGTTCTGACGTTATTAATTACATGATGTCAGCTATGCTGCAAGGTGTTTTATGAAAAGACCCCTGTTTCTCCTAGATCCCCTAAATCCACATACTAAATCTTGTGAATACTTTCTCTCCCATACCTGTACCACACTACACAAGTGACTTGAAGTGAATGTTAACTATTTTTTCATGGAATGCAAACACAAATATGTCAATGAAATCTGCAGGTGTTTCATGAAAAGAGATATTTCTCATATATAACATAAATCCACACACTGAGTCTTTTGGTACATGCTCTGCCCTATTTGTTCACCACTACAAAAGTGACCTGGGGGTAAATGTATTAAGTAGCGATTCTAGCAAATTGCCGATAATTGCTGACTTTGCCAGCATAATTTAAAACGGCAATGGGTTTAAAGGCAAGTTTTGCTTTAAACCCATTTTCATTTTAAATTATGCTGGCAAAGTCGCCGAATTGCTAGATTAGCTAATTAATACATTTACCCCCTAGTGTGGATTGACAACTGAGTGTGAGGACCAATAGGTAGCTGCAACCAGCAGGACAATTTTAGGGCTGTGTGAGGCAAATAGCTATCATTCAACATCAAGCTAATTGTGTAATGGGGTGCAGATGTGGGGAGTGCAGATGAAAAGGAATTAATGTGTGGATTTAGAGGATCTGAAAGAAACAGGGGTCTTTCATTATACACATGCAGCTTTTCATAGACCTATTTATATTAGCATTCGCTATAAAACAGCTGTCATTCCATAACAAGCAGTTGTATTCCGCATCAGGTCACTTGTGTAGTGGGGTAGAAGTATTGCTGGAGTGAGTATGCAAAGGCTTTAGTGTGTGGGTTTGAGAGATCTGGTATGAACAGGGGCATTTTCATGCATGTATCTTCATTGACATTTTTACATTGGCATTCCCTATAAAAACAGCTGTCATTCCACAGCATACAGCGGTCATTCCACATCATTCCACGTATAACATATGTCAAAGTGCCATAGCAATCTGTATGTAGATGACAATCCATACAGGTGAGAATTTTTGGAATATGCAAAAAAAAATTAATCTTCTCATATATTTAATTGGCATTCCTTCATGTATTCCCCAAAATTGTTCTTGTCCACAAAATGACTTCCTCCATTAGTTCAGGCAGCAGGTTCACTTAGCAGTTAAAGAGTTGGATGGCAGCAAATTACTTTCTATTTTCGCCTCTAAAAAGAGTTCTTGATGTGTTATATTAATGCATTACGTAAATCAACCCCCTGCAATAATACACTGAGCTTGCCTGCAGATTCAACTCTCTAAAACATGCCAGAAATTTTCCTTCATGTAAAATTCAAAGGGGAGGTTAGCTTACATTTTAATTTCCAGAACACGAGTCTGGCCTTTCAGATTCTTTTTTTAAGTGGTGCATTCATTCCCGTGGAGTTAAGAAGGGACAAGCTGTCATACTGTCTGCTTTCTACAGCTGAGCGACTGGTAAAAGTTTATACCTCTGACTGAGCAATAGTAAGTGATTGCCAGATTGCTAATAATATTGCAATAAAATAGGCAGATATGAATAGCTGATGATGTTGATGCAAGGGTCCAGCGCACACTGGTAATTCCACATTTCATCTTTCTTTTTACTTGTCCATAGTGCTTGATGTTTCATAGTGAAATAGTGTAAGGGGTATATTTACTAAAATGCGGGTTTGAAAAAGTGGAGATGTTGTCTATAGCAACCAATCAGATTTAAGCTGTCATTTATTTAGTACATTCTACAAAATGACAGCTAGAATCTGATTGGTTATTATAGGCAACATCTCCACTTTTTCAAACCCACAGTTTAGTAAATATACCTCTAAGACTCAGAAATGAAGGATGGGGCTGGAAATGGAGATGAACATATTAGAACAGTGGTCAGGGAACAGGGGTAAATTACCTCAAATGGGGTAAAAGTGAAAATCCTGGGGGCAATGCTGCCGATTCACATGCTGTCAGTTGGATTGTAGACCCCTTTAAATGTGAAATTGCTGTTGTACCAGAAGAGCCTCAAGGGTTGGCAGAGGCACTTCTTGTGCTTCGATGCAATAATGAAGCACGTATTACATATGAAAACAAAGCAGAACTGTCATATTTTTGGATGTCATCATCTGCAAAGGCATTCAAAACTGCACATGAGGAGGCAGTCAAAAAGTCGCTACCTTTGCAAACAAGGATTTTCCACTCTAATGAACATAAAAACAAAGCAGAGAAATCTATTGGACGCTGAAGACTGTATCCAAATTGCTCTGACATCAAAATGCCCCAATATAGATGCTCTCATATCAAAAATGAAGCAACATCATTTCTCTAAAACCTGAAGTTTTAAAGTTGAAGCTTTCAAAGAAATTTTGAATAGATTCATTAAAAGTTTGAATTCCAATAATTAATAATATATGATTTCCTTCCTTTCAAATCAAGGGGGTAACGTTGGCGTATCTAAATATATATTAGGGTAAAAGGTAAAAAAGTTCCCTGACCCGTGTATTAGAACAATGTCATACTATTACATTTTTGTCTATTGCTAGGCTTAAACAAAAACTTTCTATCACATTTCCTGGCTTCAAAATCCAATTTTTTCTCTGCAATAATAGCCTTAACAAAACCATTGTGGACTATTATATAGGTCTGTGAGATTCATTAACAACCAATCCCTGCCAGGCCTACTGTCACACACTGTGCTTGATGTAAACATCACATCCAACCTCCTACCACTTTAGAACCACCTCTTTCACTTAGCTAAGGTTTTCCATTTTTCTTCTATAATACTGTTTAGCATCATTCATTTTTAAATATGTGTTACAAAGTACATCTAGAAATATGGCTGAAAGGTGCAAAATCATAGCTTCCAACCTACCCGACTTAGGCTTGACAGTTCCTATTTGAGGGCTCTGTCCTGCGATCCCGATTGGTGGGATGGTTGGGGGAGATGCTGTCCACTGTTGCTCAGAGCAACATATATTGGGTGCTGTGCGCACTGGTGCACATGGCAATGAAGAGGTTTGGAGGGGAGGGGAGGAGAAAATGGGACAGCCTAGTGTTTCCAAAGGGTGGTCAATTGGGCATGGTCATGCAGCCATTCCGCTACTGGAGGGATACATGTTGGGAGGTATGCAAAATGGATCATAGTAAAAGTATAAGGTGAGAGCATCTCCATGTCAGAGCTGTTACAAAATGTTTTTTTTGCAGAGTGAAAATGACTCCTTACACTAAGCAAGGAACACCCTTAAACTTTGCGCTCTCCACTCCTTTATTTACTTTTAATAATCTCACTTTACAAAATGAAATGTTTGCATTTTTTTCTATTACTTCTCAAAAGTTAGGTGCATCTGGGCACCTACTATGTACTTAGCAAGGAAAACACTTACTCGCTCTAACTCCACCAATTGGCAGGTGTTAACTTCTGTTTATGCATAAATGCTGTCCGTTTGCTCCATAAACCAATGCATTTAGGTAGAAATCTAGGCTGTTTGCACTTCACAAAAAAGCAAAATGCAGGCAGCACTTTATGACAATGCAGTCAACAAATTGACTAGGATGGAGTGACATTAAGGAAGAACTAGTTACTACTGAAGTGACAGAATGCATTTTCATTGGTACTGTTTCTGCCCACAACATGGCTGCCTTTGCTGTTTGTAGGCAACAAGCTCACTGTATGGCCAAGTGCATTTCTCACAATATTGTAAATATTAAAATCGTGATAGTGTGTCCATGCCGACAAAAAAAGAATGTGGCTATATCATGTTGGTGCTTCTGAATCTCTATGTTTCCCCAACCCCCCACCTCTTCCCTAACATCCCCACATTGCCACTGGTATACATGGCATACAGACTATTGCAGTGAACTCCTTATTAATATATTTGTCCTCTAAATTTCTGATCATTTCATTTTGGATAATTTTGATTTTCCATAAATAACATACCAAGAAAAATAGATGTTTGCAAATAAACTTCCATAAACCTGTAAGTAATAGGAGATTCAAGGGTTGTCAAGCCTGTCAGTTAAAGATAAACATTATATATATATATAATTATTTGGGATCAAAGGGAAACAGTACGAGACCTCCTAAACCACATTAGACATGGAATTCCAGCATGCTGCAAGAGAGCTTGTGTTTATCTTATCAATGATTTCACTAGTTACTATTTAAATTATAGGCTCCATCCTCAAGAATAGTGATGCAATCATAAACATGGCTGTCCCCACTAGGTGTAATTGATGAGAATACTTTAAAGTAGGCTGCTGGTTTTAATTCCAAGTGGGAGACAATTATACATTTGCTTGCTTCCTGACTTATATTGTTGTCATAAATTGAAGCATACAAAGCACATTTGCTCAAGGAAACTGGTGTTATCATTTATTTAAGATAACAATTTTCCATTGCTTTTATATAAAATACATAAGCATCATGAAAAATAAAGTGATAAAAGTACATTGCCTTATAGTGCAGACACACGACCTTCTCTCAAAGCTCTGTTCCTAAAATATCTCTCACAGAAAAGTGTCCTTCCATTATTCAACATAGCTGAACTGGAAAATGTATTGGTGAATAATTCAAGTGCCATTTAGGCATGGATAATTTTTATTAGCAAAGGAACATTTTAAAAGTCATTTAATTTAGCAAATGAATCCTTTTTTAATTTAAGTTTTAATGCGATGTATACATGTAAAATCACAAAAGAAGTTGACAACAATATTAGAGGGAAAACTGTATATCTAATACATTGCAGTTATGTATTTCAAATGTTAGCGACCACATTATGCATCCAAAGAAAGATCAGGATTAATGTCACAATGTTTTTATTTTATTTATTGTTTCCTCTTTTCATGGACTAAGATCGGTAAAAATATTTTAAATGGTTCAGTAGTCGTACACAGAACACTATAGAAACATGAGCAGAATTTTCAACTGTTACTATTGAATAATTAGTTGCCTCATGCCACATTCATTCACAAAACTGCAAGTTTCACCAACACAATTTTTCCTTCTTCCCTGTTCTACTCTAATCATACAACACAGCATAATGAGTTAACTATTGTTGTCCCAGCTCCATATAGTTTTATTTATATACTTCTTCACAGCCTGCTCTTCATAGGCTTAAGTCAAAGAGTTGCACATGTGTGGAATGTTTTGATTGCAAAGAAAAAGCAGCTAAAATCAATTTGCACAAAATGTTGGTGGGATTTTGTTCATTTATACTTTCAAGTGTTCATCTTTTAAAGGACATGCTTCCTTTTTGACTCAAATATCCATGATTTTTTCCATTCACATTACTCCTCTTTTGAGTCCAATATGTAGTGTTTAGAAGATTGTCTCCAAATCTGTGTCTGGTTCTTAAACTCTATAAACAATAGATTTCACCTGATGTTATGATTTGTGGCATTTGTAGCTGGGTATACTAAGCAGTGCTGTATATTAGTTTAAATTAATTATATTGACTTACTAATTAATAAAGTGATTTTTATGAGTATGAGTTTGTTCTGTTTGTTACTACAAACTTTCATTTGATACATACGTTATTCAGCTTGAGCTTGCTTTTGTCCTGTTTCTGCAGGTGCCCAGAGAGATGGTACAGAACTGCTCTGCTCCTCCTACGGTTGGCATTGAATCCAGGTGGCCTGGTGTCAGTGTAGATCTCCAGTTCATCATCTTCTGTGACAGGACAAAAAAAAAATGCAAAGTGATATATCTATGTATATAAAATGCACATAAAACACATGCCTTTATGTGGTTTTAACATCATTTTGGAATGATTGTCATGTGTTAATCAAGTCTCCAGTGCTAAAACAGTTTTAAGGTCTCAGAACACAGTGGTGTAAACTGTAGTATTATAATTTCTCATGGTTCCAATGTGCTTACTTGTGTTAAATTGCACATTGCAATGACGTCTCAGGTGAACAAACACTTTGAAAAACATTTCAAAAGCAAAAATGCGAAAAAGATAAAAAGGTATGCCTTGCATGATCTTATTCTTATGTACATTTTATTGTAACCAACAATCCAGAAAACATTTATTTATTTGACTAAAAAATTCCTAGACGCTAATATATTGAAATATCTACAATCTATTAATATTACTATGCAGCTCTAATTTGTCGCTCTCCATTAAACAGTAATACAGCAAAAGTAAAAGACTATTGGTGGCGCCAAACTATAATGTGCAATAGTAAAACATTTACTGTGTATATACAGACATATGAGGAATATGGAAGAATGACCCTCACAAACACCTGGTTTGCACTTACAAAAATATCACTTTATTAAAACAAATCACATTATTCCATATACCAAACCAAAAGGTTAATAAACCTTATGATATACTCTAAATATAGAAAAATCCATCTAAAACCAATTTTAATATCGAAGAGGATCTCAAATAAATAATACACTTGTAAAGAGAAACCTATAATATAGACTATTTATGTCCTATACTGCAGTATACCACATTCAGTGGAGATGTGATCACTACATTTCACCAAAGTATAAAAAAGATTGGCATGCCGATAATCACAATAGTGTACGTTCAATCTTGCCTCATAGCAATAAGAGAATAAATGCTTTCTTCTACTGCAGCCCAAATGGATCTGTAGGCAAATAATCATCTCATTCAAATTATTGATGTTTCGTCTCATGCTCGCTCAATGTTAAAGATGTACATGGAGGGAGTATAACCATAAATGAATAGCTGCCACACTCGAGCAAAAATATGAATCACTGTAGCAGATAGGAGAACTGCCATTTAATTTACCCCTCTTAGCGTGCTGATCCAAGGGACACTATAGTGCAGAACAAGTGGCTCTTTTAAGGGACTGTTTTCCCCACATAACATTAGACGCGCCCAAGTAGACACAGCCAAATAATCCTTGTACTCCCTTATATCTGTCTTATTAAAGGAATATCCCTTCAGGGTAAAGCAAGATGTTTGTAGTTGCGTGCCTTCTCAATAATATTACATAGACAGACAGGGGTAATGGTGTTCAAAAAGATATTTTGTTCCAATCCTCAAATCCAATACATCACAGTCTGGGTTCCATATAATTACCCAAGAAACTGAGGCATTTCATCACTCAGTAGTAACTTTTTCAAAGATGTTTTATGAATCAAATATCCACCTTTGATTCTAATTAACCAATCACATTATCATACTACAGCTGACAGTGTGTTCTTAATCAGCCAGTCTGCAGGTCCATACCATCAACACAAACATTGCAATATCAGTAAAATACAAATATAAAAGACTTCATTCATAGCGTGCAATCACAAGTATTTGGAAAATGTATACAGCAGTGCCGCTTTTTGGGGAGAAAAATATTAAGATTTTACCACTGCCGTAATCCAAAATATTATAATTTCTCTTCATCTCATTCTTAGGGTTAAATCCTCCTCATTTTAATATTGGTATCTTATATATAGAATGTAGACAATATGCAGAGTCTATACAATTTCTTATTCATAAGTATATTTTTAAATCTGTTATAAATAATAATAAAATGGCTCTGATTCTACCTGGGGCACGAACCCACTGAGCCATACACAAAAAGTACGGGAATAAGTGAAATACCTTTGCTACGGCTGAAATAATGAAATAAAAAAATAAATAAAAAGATAACACCCATTCTACCCAAGACAAGATCTTGGCCTCTGTATTCCTAAACCTATTGTAACCAATAGCTACATTAAGGTTATGGAACAAGTACAAGAATAAGTAGAATATCTTTAGTAGATATGATAGTAAATACAAAATTCTAAAATTTCTTATCTTAGAAAATACAGAGATCACAGCAAGTGAGAGAAATATAAGGTGACTTCAAATCCACGTATTCATCTCATATCCAGTATTATTCAATCACAAAAAATAATTATTGAAAATTAAACTCAAGAGTTTCATTTAACCTATCAGGATGAAGGTTCTTTATTCAAAAATACAGAATATTTCTTTTTCACATAAAGTCCAAAATCTGCCCCTTCCTCTCTGGACAGATTTCACTTGTTCTATAATGACTACATTGAGGCGTTGCGGGTCTGCATTATGTCTATCAGAAAAATGACACAAGACACTATGGGGCATATTCAATGACGGCGGGATCGCCGAAAAATCCCGCGCTCCAAAACTATTACCGTTAATACAGTAATTCTGCGTGTAAAAACCGTTAATACAGTAATTTACTCGCTGGATTTCAGAGCTGTGAGCTGAAATCCAGCGAGATATTACCGTATTAACGGTAATATTTTTTGAGCGCAGGATTTTCGGCGCTCCCGCCGTCAATTAAATATGCCCCTATGAAAGTTCAATTTAATAGTAACATTCCTTCAATGTTCCATGAACCTGACCTGCAACATCCTAGCTTTCCTACCAACATATTGTAACCCGCAAGGACAATGCAATACATACATGAGACAAGCTGTGTCACAATTATAAAAATATCTGATTGTAAAATTCTCTTATGACACATAAGAGGTGATTTTTTAACATTTGTATTTCATATGTCTACATAAAGTACTTCACGTTTCATTACATTTGTAATTTCCTTTCAGTTTTTCGAAGAGACTATTGATTATTCCACTTAACTTCTATTCCACTTTTTTATCTTCTCTTTAAAAACTGGGAGCTAACATATTTTTTAGATTCCTACTCTTTTTTTAAAAAAATATTTGGTTTTTCAGAGACAACATTAGTCAGAATATAATCTTGCTTCAACAGATGATAATTTTTACTAACAATTTGTTTGATTTTCCCAGATTTTGAATTATCTCGAAATAAATTTTGGACCTTTTATTTTATTGTCAGGGCTTCTTTGTTCTTTTGTTCTAGGGATAAGTAAGATATGCCTTTCTACTGCACTGGCATATTGCATAGCTTCATCTAAAATATTGGGTGGGTAACTCCTTTCCTTAAAAGTAGTAACCATTTCTAAGGCTTGTTTATTAAACATCTTGTCGAAAGAACAATTCCCCCTGATGCGGTTCAGTTGATTCTTTGAAATATTCTTTAACCATAGCCTATAATGGTTACTCGTATAGCCAATATAATTATTGCAGTCAACAGGTTTCTGGAAGATAGCAGCTATTACACGTATGTCTTGGGCCGATAGTGTTAAGTCCAAAAATTTCACTGACTTCTTACTAAAAGTGTGAGTGAAGGATAAATGATATAAATTATAATTGAGGTGTGACACAAATTGAAGGATAGAGTCTGAATCTCCATCCAAAATAATAAGGATGTCAACTATATAATGGCCAAAGAACACCAGGGGGTAAATGTATCAAGCTGAGAGTTTTCCGGCGGGTTTGAAAAACCAATCAGATTCTAGCTAGAATTTATTTAGCACATTCTGTAAAATGAAAGCTAGAATCTGATTGGTTGCTAAAGGCAACATCTCTACTTTTCAAACACGCCGGAAAACTCTCAGCTTGATACATTTACCCCCAGGTTGGTTCTATACTCCATATGGGCCATCCCGGAAAAACTGCTGCTCAAAGTGGCCCATACAGAGGTTTGCATAACTAGGGGTGAACAAGGTGCCCATGGCCATCCCAACAGTCTGTAAATAAAATTGTGCATTAAATAGAAAATAATTGTGAGTGAGAATATATGTGATTGAATCAATAATAAATGCTCTTTGTCTCACTGAGATCCCACCATGCAGAGTAAGAGCCTCCACAATAATCTCCACACCCTTAGTATATAGCGCTGCTATATCCAGGGTGAGGAAATAGGTGGATTTTCTTATTTAATTTGAAACCACAAGCTCTCATAATGAACTACACGACTCATAAAATGTAGGCTCCCTATTTGATACTTTTAAATTTGACACAGATCAATTCAGTAATAAAAAATAACTACCAATACCAATCAATAGCTGATAGGGATCAATCAGTTGTCAGTTAAATATCCTTCCTTAACTATCCTACCTCAATACATGTAATGTGACTTATTACTACACTTATAGTATGAAGTATGCTATGTCAAATTTTATCAACAATTTATACACAAACTGTTGTTTTGTTATATATTTTAAGCATATTTCCTGGTACTGTTTTGCAACAACTGTTGTTAGAATTTTTCTTTAAAGTGCCCTGATTAAACATAGCTCACCCATTAACATCTGTGCCTGTGACTATTTAAACTCACACTACATTGGAAACTCTTATCCCTGAGGAAGCTCATTTACAGAGCAAAATGCATTGGTTATCACAACTCACTGTTCACTAACATCATCCTGCATTGTATACAGTGTTTGCCGAACTGAACTTCAGATCCGCCTGCCTGTTTTGCTACAAAGAAGCTGACACTGAACCACATCTTCCTGTAGCCTGCATGCAGCTCGGAAAGCTGGGTCATTCCCCTGACTATAGGGACTATCAGACAGCTCCCCTCCGCATAGTTTATACAGCACAGTATACGTGTGCAGCCGGCTTTGTGCACACTCATCTGGCCAGCGGCTGTTATACTGCAACTATATGGAATTTTTTACGTCTACTATCACCATAAACTTCATACCTCTGTTATCAGAGGAAGATTATGGCTAGTTTGTTAAACAGAGCATAATCCTCTACAGAGACGGGACATCTTACAGCTGAATATTCAAGACCAACTTGTACATTGAAGAGATCCACTGGGAATATCTATCAACATCAGCCCCTTGTTCATTAAATGGTTAAAGGGTTCCAGCAAGGTTTACTAATAGCTGAAACAACGCTGTAGAAAGGGTACTTACTATACCAAAGATGCCGTTACTCCCACTGAAACTGTAAGTCTTTTAATTACATTGGAGCTAAATAGTGCTCTTTATTGTCTTCATTTGCAAAACCTATCAGAGAAAAAGTGTTTTAATTGCCACTGTTCACCTATGAACTGTTTCCTAAAGTTTCCATTTATTATTCTTGCGATTATAGTGACTAAAGGAAATTCATAAACCTATTCAAAAACCTACCCATACAAGACTCAGCTTTGTTTATATTGTTACCTTCACATTATCAAACTCTGCCGGAAAATATGGTATAGACAGAAGAGCAAATTACTCTCAGATTAATTCACAACACATATATTTAAATTATACCCATATTTGCACAGTATTTTCAGTTTGTGTTTTCTACGCTAAAACCTGTTGATGTTGTACTATGTTTTTGGCCATAAGCAATTGTAATTGAATGTCTTTATTGATAAATGTATGGTTTTTAATCACACTATATTGTCTATGCGCCTTGGAGACCTTACTTATAGCTGTTCAATACTGCCCGAGTCCTGAATGGCCAGATTTGTCATACTTGGCTTCAAGCATTTGGGCCAAATTGACCATAGATCTAGTAGCTTTGTGTTAGGGCTAAGTACTAGATTTGACCCTGTACTGAGCACCTTAACAAGTGACATTCAATTTTCTCGCTTGACGTAAACAAAAGGGTGTTAAAGCCAATTAGGAGAAAGCTCAGGGTTAGGGAAGAACCACTGTATAACATCTACCATAGGGGCAAATTGAGAAGTACACAATACTCACCCTCCAACTTATCATGAAACCAACCAGATTATCTGTCTGACAAAAAGGAAGGTCATTTACAAAGAGCAAAATGGACGCTTTGAAGCACAAATACAACTTGTATCTGTGCACCTCATTTTGAGCAAATGCGGTTTGCGCTGGGGTGCATAGCTTTGTGGAGCAAGATGGCTAAATTTCCGGAGAAACAGCAATTTGGAGAGGCAGATGGGAGGAGTTGAGTGTAATGTAGGCATTCCTAATGAAATATGGAACATGCATTTGGTGCACCTTATTTTATGAGCTATGCACAAACAAGATTATTGTAATGAGATAAAGGGGTGGAATTAGTGCATTTTCAGGGGCACTCCTTGCTGTGCCTAGCCTTTCCCGCTTTCCAAATGGGCTTGAAATCTGCAGCAGCTCAGAGTTTGTGGAAGATGAGGTACACAAGTCAAGATCAGTGGTATCGTTTCCCATTCAGATCTAACATGAATTGGAATCACAGGGTGCTTGAGCACCTTAGGAGAAGCTACAAATATTGCATAACTGAATAATTGTAGCACCCTATTCATTTATGGCATCCTAATTACGCTTTAGCTTTTCAGTTCTGGAATTCAAATATTTCAGAATAAAAAAAATTGAGAACAAAACACCAAAATAATAACAAAAGTGGATATTTCAAATCTGGTAAACACAGAAAGTCTGTGATGGAAGAGTTTTTATACATTTGTGTATATATTATTGATAACTGGCTCTCTCCCTGAAAGATTACTCACACTCTTTGTAACCCCCTGCATTCCCGAAAAGCTTTGCAACTCTAAGCTCCCCCTGCTTGTAAGGAACCTTGTTATAAAACATTTTACCCATATTTGCCTACTCTCCCGGAATGTCCTGGAGACTACCGATTTCTGGGAGTCCTCTCGGATCCTGTGCACTTTGTTAGTGAAGTGGGTGGGGGTGGAGCTCACATGTCATCGTGTTCCTGCCCCCTGTTGTAATAAAATGTTGGTGTCCGTTTAGAGAGAAGGTCCAAAATGACATGATTCACCAAGTCCCGCCCCCACGCGCTCACCTTTCCCCGGGATCTCCTGGAGGCCGACACACAAACGTTGGCAAGTATTATTTTACCCCGGTCACTGTCAGAGTAAGCTACCAAAATACACTCTTAACACAGACTGTTTAGTTTTGTGGCTCTAATCTATAATCTATCATTTCTACCACTAAAATCTTAAACCAAGATTTGTAATTTATACCCCCTTGCAGACAAAAAATGTAAAGTAATGTATTTTACCATAAAAATAGTTAATAATGACCAAAAAGTGAAAAAAAGTTGATGAGTCTTTAACTCTGGTGCACCTCTACAGTCTGGTATTTAAAATTGTACTGCATGTATATAATTTCTTACAAACCTGCTTGTAAAAGAACAAGAAAAGAGAGTGTTTTTTGTGCTGGATGGTACATTACTCTCTCATCTTGAGAACAAAGCTCTCCTGCAATTAATCTCAAGTGCTTTTCTTTTCGTCTTGTCATGTTCTTCTTAATAGGATACATGCCCTTATTCTGTTTTTTAGATAAATTAAACAGAATTTATATACAACCCTACTGAGACAATAGGTCTCTAGGGATAGTCCTCTCCTTATTGTGCCATTTCGACATATAAACAATCATTAGTTAATATGATATACAAGCATGGATTTCCTTGCAGTTTAAGCAGTTTAACACATTCATTGCATTTACAGAGCGAGAGAGTTAGGGGTAAATTTATCAAGCTGTGAGTTTCCGGCGGGATTAAAAGGTGGAGATGTTGCCTACAGCTGGGGCCGCCAAGAGAGTGGGGGCGGGCACTAATTACCCATGTGCCAGAGGGCTTAGCCCGGGCCCTCACTGCTGACATTTTTTTTTACATTTTTTATTTTTTATTTTTTTATTTAGTGTTTCTTGCGGGAGCTGGGGGTGGGGGCTCCACCCCCTTTGTTGGTCGGGGGAGCAGGCTATTTAAAAAAATAAACAAAACATACTCACATGATCGCAGGTCCGGCGTCCCTCCTCCTTCCCCTCTGCTCCGTTCACACTGAATGTTGGGCGTGACGTCATCACGTCACAACCGACATTCAGTGAGGAGCGGCGCTGAGAGGAACCAGACAAAGCAGAAGACAGACAGAGGACAGAAGATAGAAGATGAAAGAAGCCAATACAAAGGTAAGTAAAGAAATGGAGGCAAAGGGAGGAAAACAGAACAGCAGAGCACCGAGTGATGAAGGAGAGGGGGCTGGGGAGCAGCATGGCACAGTGATGGAGAGGGGGGGCAGCATGACACAGTGATGAATGAGGGTGAGCAGCATGGCACAGTGATGAAGGAGAGGGGGGCAGCATGGCAATTGATAAAGGAGAGGGAGGGGCAGCATGGCACAGTGATGAAGGAGAGGGGGGGCAGCATGGCAAAGTGATGAAAGAGGGGAGGCAGCATGGTACAGTGATGGAGAGGGGTGGGAGCAGCATGGCACAGTGATGAAGGAGAGGGGGGCAGCATGGCATAGTAATGAAGGAGAGGGGAAGCAGCATGGTACAGTGATGGAGAGGGGGCAGAGCAGCATGGCACAGTGATGAAGGAGATGGGGGGCAACATGACACAGTGATGATGGAGAGGGGGGGCAGCATGGTACAGTGATGAAGGAGAGGGGGGGCAGCATGGCACAGAGTGATGAAGAGGGGAGCCAGATGAAGGGGGGAAAAACAGCATGAAGGGCGCAGTGTGATCATAAGGGGGCACAGCGTGATGATGAAGGGGCACAGTAATGTGTGTGTGATGGCACAGGGGGATTGTGGTAGTGTGTGTGTGTGTGTGTGTATGATGGCACAGGGGGCTTGTGGCAATGTAGTGTGTGTGAGGTAGGTGGTGGCTAATTAATGGGTGCTATTTTGTTTGTGGGGCGATGGTGGGGCAATTTAATAGTGGGATCTATTAATTTACGATGGGGTGGTCTAGGGGCTATTGATCGTGGGGGTGTTTGGGGAGAATTTATTAAATGTGACTATGAATTATTTAATGGCAGTGATGGTTGCGGGAAATAGGTATATTTATGAAATTTAAATACTATTAATTTATTGTTGGGGCTGGTTGCAGAGAGGGAAAAAGATTTATTAAATGGGAATACTATTATTTTAATGTTGGGCTGAAGAAATGCCTAATTATTACTCGTGGGTGCTATTGATTTAATGCTGGAGCTTGTTGGAATTTTCTAAATGTACCCATTTTTTTTTTCCAAATAGGGCTCCGACATTCCAGGATCCAGACAAGCCGCAACTAAAGAAACCAGGAGCCGCAGGTGGTGAAAGTGACAAGAACAAGTAAAAGAGAGCAGGACAGTCTGTGAAATGTTGTGATTCTAGTGGGACAATCCCAATTTTTGGTGACTGTTCTGTCCAATGTTAGGTGCACGTCACAGTTCACGGCAGGGAATATGGTTCCTGGGTTTGTCATGCAGAAATACAGGAACCGGTAGGACAACTCTGTGAGCTGAGATCTGTAGGTTAGTCACACTGAACAGCAGAGATGAGATGCTGGAAAGGATGGTAAACTCTGTTAGCTGATATCCAGGAATAAGCAGAGCTGAGTCAGACATGCAAAAATACAGGAACAGGTAAGAAAGCTCTGTCAGCTGAAGACTGTAGATTAGACACACTAGTGCAGGTGATCTGAAGTGCTGCAAAGGATGGTAACTCTGTGAGTTGATATCCAGGAATGAGCAGGGCTGAGTCAGTCATGCAGAGATACAGGAACAGGTAAGCTGGAGCCACAGAGCGAAGTCTTCATACAATCAGGGTTGACAAACAAAGAACAGGCAGCTGGGTGTTGGCCCAGGTGCCTTAAATAGTGAGGTGATGACAGGCTGAACGAATGAGAGCAGAGAGGAGGAGTTCTATCTGACAGCATGCGCAGACCTGGAATCATGATGGCCGCAGCCATCGGACGGGGATCCCCTCATTTGGCAGGCGAGAGTATCGAGCACCTCTTGTTAGGGCGATATGTGATAGTGCAGGCAAAGACTGTGAACTCTTTATGTACATACTGCATTCTTTATATATTACACTATGGTGCTAGATGTCCTGAAAGTCAGGAGTGCACAACAATGCAGGATTTTTTTTCTGTAGGAGGGTGGCCTAGCGTTTTTTTCACCTGCAAGCCACGCCCCAATGATGCATAGCCATGCCCCCAATTGTATGAACACACATACTTCCAGTTTTGTGCTGCCACTGAGTGCTCAACTATAAGGTAGGTCCCATGAAGTTGTTGTACCAGGGCCCTAAATTCCTCTTGGCAGCCCTGCCTAAAGCAACCAATCAGATTCTAGCTGTCATTTATATAGTACATTCTACAACATGATAGCTAGAATATGATTGGTTGCTATAGGCAACATCTCCACTTTTCAATACCGTCGGAAACTCTTGAAGCTTGATAAATTTTCCTCTTAGTTTATAATTTATGTAGTATGGCATTTACTCCTAGCTCCTATAGCAAATAACTTGCTTCTTACTGCTGGCTAGTTGATTGGCGGTGCTAGACTTTTTCCATTGCTCACCGATCCCGCTCATTTGATGTCATCATCAAGAACAGCCAACAAACAGTCAGGTGCATGGGGGTGAATTTCCAGTGTAGAATATATAGGGGATTGCACAGATGCCATTTTTCTAATACAATAACCTCTGGTCCATTATATTTATAGGACAATCCTTGGTCTAAGTATTTTTCCATGTATTTTTCTGATTGTTACTATAATGTCATTTTTAAACATTTTTAATTGTTTTTAAAGTTTTTACAGTTTTCTGTGTGTTAAATAAATATAGTTGTTTGGAATTCCCTATGGCAATGAAAATAGCTTACTAATTTGGCTTTTGATATAAATAGGTGTGTGCTTGGGAGCTTTTTGTAATTAGAATATATATAGACTGCCACACTCTATGTATAGTCCTACCATTCTAAATTTGGGGACTAGCAAATTCAGAGCCAGGTATTCATTGGAGTGCAGGATTTTGAGTTACTCGAGTTATTTCTTGCTGCCAGTGAATGATTCAACAGCAGCAAGGACCAATCAGAAAAGTATAAACTTTATAATAGTCAATAATAATGGAAAATCATCTTCGCAGGACAGTCTGGTAAGAAGTTAAGCCAGTGTAAAGAAACCCTCATTTAAAAGGTGTTTGAAGTCATAAAAAACCTACTTTGCATTTATACAGACTTTCTAGTTCTGACTTCACAGTGGAAGGGGGGCTGTCCACACTTGAAGTATATTTAAAATGTCCTATAAATCTAATCGTTTTTGTTCACTTTTGGGAGTCAATATTATATTGAGAAGTGTTCCACTGAATTCATGCTCTCCCAGCAGACAGAAAACTGATCATTTATGAAAGTACCATCTTTCTTTTGTTTATTCCTTTTTACTTAACAAGAAAGTATTGTATTACATCTTTGTATGTAATTTTTGTTAATTATTTTCATCTCAAGCACTGTGGATTTATCTTCCCTATTAAATCACACTTAATAGGTTCATGTCTCTGTGTTCTTACAAATTCACATGCCAGATTTAGCATGGTATTGGAACGCTACAACAGAGGAGATCATTTGGGGTATGGAAACTGTGGGTCAGGTGAGATCATTTGGTTTATGATAACTCTGATTAAAGTAACTTGTGACAGATTAGTTTAGTTAAAGAGAGCATCAAAGGCTTGGTTGTAGCATAATCGGTATGGAAAAAGATAGTGTGTGGGATAGACAGGGAGAGATTTAATCATATTTAAACAAACCAGGTAGTTGTATTTGATTAAACCTGTCACACACACGTCAAACAGATCCTGCACAGGAAAGTGCAGAATCATTACACCAGTTGCTACTTACCAAATTTCTCAGTTCAGAAGCAACAAGATTTGGTCTGCTTATATTTTTCCAGACTGATATTAGCTGCTTATTAAATGATATCAATTTATTATATTTTTAATATTTTCTAATTCATATAAGCAGATGTAGCACTATAAAGCCTCCATTTTTTAAAATTTAAATTATGCTTTAAATTAATTTTGCATGCAAAAAATAACCAGCTAGCAATCGATCAGACTGTAAAATTAGAGTGCTTCAAGAGGGGACTTTTTGTTTTTCTCTCTTCTTTAAAGGACCACAAATACCTGCAGATGGGCTGGATGCTGCCCATCGACCATTAGTTATCATATGGAATATGAGACATCCTCCCTTAATAATTTTCCTGCACAGCGTACAGATTACATAGATTGTAAAGCTTAATTACTACCTGAAGCTAACTAAATCCTCCCTCTCGCTGGAGTCTTGTGTGTTGCTCCATACAGCCATTTTTCCCGAGGCTCTATTGTTCATCTAACAGTGCAGATGAAATACTGGCCTTTGTAATGATGTGAAGAGAGGGGTCAGTATGTAGAAGGAACAATCAGATGCTGCAATTACAGACATTGCTGCTTCTGACTTGTCCTCCTGTTTACCAACCCCTCTCTTATGAACGTGGCCTTAGAATAGCCCTCATCCAAGATGGCCGGGTGTCAGAATCACTAGGTGGAATTGATGATACCTGCCAGCAGTTGGTGCTACTGATTACTGAGGTGCGGAGTCTAACACGCCCCTGGTTTTCACCAGGAACCCCCGCAAGGAGGTATGGACTTCTCTGCCAGTAACGTGCAGGTCGCAGCCCTCAGTATCAGTCAGCTGGCGAGGTAACAATTGAGGCAGCGGTGAGAGCCCACCAGGATGCAGGATGGAAGAGTAGTCAGCAAGCCGGGTCAAAACCAGAGGAATGGATATAGCCAAATCAGAAGCAGGAGAATGGTCAGGAAGCCGGGTCAATACCAAATATCAGTCTAAGCCAGAATCAGGAACCAAGGAGAAGTCAGGAACAAGCCGGGGTCAGAATCCAAATAACAGCAACACAGTAACAAACACTGGAGCAAGGCTGAAGACCAAATACTCTGGCACTAAACATGTGTCAGAGGCTGCCTTATATACCCTAAGGTGCCTCCTGATAGGGTTAGGGAGATTTTGGCGGTAAGACATGCTGGCTGCAGACAGGTGAGCAGAGATAGCATCCCGCTGCTAGGCAACAGGACGTGGTTGCTTGGAAGGTGCAGGCATCCGGTCTCCTGCATCAAGTGTCAGTCTGGAGACGGTGCCTGACATCGGGACTGTCTCATGAAGATTAAATCTTCGATCTCTTTTCCTGCTTGGACCTCTAAGTGTCTCTGAAAGATAATTCCTGTTATGAAAGCTTTTCTTGTGTATTGGGTTTGAATCTGAACCAAATGCTTTCACAGAACCTTGCTCCCTTCTGTGATTTGGGTTACAATTGTTCGATACTTCCACCAGACCATTATCTTCCTTTGGACAACTGACTTCACTTGTTGGATTCTTTAGATTTGTATATTAAAATAAATCTTGTTAGCTTTAGAACTACCTGGCCATTGGATTCAATATGTGATACCAGAATGTGACATCCTCTGCAACCATTCTAAAGTGGTAAATGAAAATGTACAATATTTTGAGTGATAATGTAGCTTTAAGGTGTTCACAATTTAGTGTTTGTCCACAGAGCTTTTTAGTTGTGCAAAACAGAAGATTTTAAAGTCACCTGAGAGGTGCTAATAATCAGTACCATGACACTATTTTCATTGCGATAATTCTTACAGTTTAGCAGCAATTACTAAATAAATTCAATTAATATAAATACTATTAAATAATGCATTTAAATATGTAAAATTATGACTCTTGAAATGAAGACAGCCTTGATGTCCTTTATACTCATGAGTAGTATAAATAACGAAGAACGAGGATCCCATCAATCCCCTTGACTAAGCAGTGTTTGACTAAATGAATTGGGAAGACTGGTCCCGCTAGGCTTCTGTATCTAGGAAATATGAATGTGTGTTCCAGTTGCGTTCCACAGCTAACGCAGAACTGTGAATTGAAAAGAAAAGTAAAACTCACACTGTCCAGTAATTGAACTTTACAAGTGAGGAACAATTCCCTCTTTCAAGTTAATTAAGCTAAGAGTTGGATTTTAATATATAACTTTGCTTGTTAGAACTAATTAGACTACCTTATTACTAAAAGTGTTTTATTGTTAGTAGTAATTTTGTATAGTTTCAAACTAAATAAAGTTATACAGTGTTTAATTAGTCGATTTGATAATGCTCTCCACAATTAACAAGTGGTGCTTAGCCCTATACTACTTTACACAGGCAATAAGTGAGATGTACCTCTTATATATTTTATTATTGGACATATATTTTTGCATGATTTGTCCAATTTCTCTAATGAGATTTTACTTTCTATGATTACCTTTATTTAATTATTGAGGGTGCTAGCAGACCTTCTCTACTCATAATATTCACAGTGACAGGCAATGCCAAAACATGACTTGCTCCTTATTAATGAAGCCCACATTGGGTGAACAGGATCTTTTAATATGAAGAGAATCAATAGCTGCAACAGCACATTAGCATCAAGCTACAGGCAGAGGACTCCGCAGTTTGAATAGGCGAGTGGAGAGCAGGGCCCAGCGGGGAGATTCTGCTGAAGACACAAGGCACATTGCGAACTAAATGAGAAGAGCGTGTCTTCAGGCATGCCTGAGCTGTGATCTAGAAAGGTTTATGAAGGAGTTGAGAGAAAGTGTGACTCCCTATATAACAGCTACAATTAATTTCATATTTTATTTCAAATAAGCTTAAGTACAAATACACAATACATTGTATGCAGTGCATCAAAATGAAAATAATGAATTAGAACCCAATTAAAAAAAAACAACAACAAAAAAACAACAATTAGCAAACAGCTGTAAAAATACAGACAAATTATCCCATATGCAGGCAAAGCACATTGGACATTTGAGGGTCATGATATTCTAAAAGCAGAATGCCAGAAGGCTGGAGCAGAGCAAATAGCGAAAAAACAGCTGATGCTGCAATCGGCAACAGAGTGAACATTACACAAGACAGCCACGCAAGGCATACACTCTGTACACTGCAATGCCTTGCGATTGTTTAAGACCCTTCAATAACTGTCAGGTTTATCACTACGGGCAAAACAGGCAAATGGTTTGGAATGTAGACTCGCTGCATACAGAACAAGTTTGTATCATGAACTCTGTTTCATATTGAGGTTCATATGAAAATACAGCTTTACTGCAGTAGTGTGACAGGTTGGTGTTATTAAGGACTTTGGAGGTGAGGATAAGTAATTTGAACTGGATTCTGGAGAAAATGGAGTGCAAGTGTAGGGATTTGCAGAGTGGTGCAATGGCGGTGTAATGGTGAGAAAGGAAGCTCTGCTTTGGACAAGTTGTGCTGGGACATCCATGTGGAAATAGTTGGTCATATTAGATAGTAGAGAAGGAGAGAGGTCAGGGGAGATTTGTGTGTGCTCGATGTAGACGTGGTCCTAGAGGCTGAATGATTAAACATAATACATACTTGTAACATTTACAGTTTGTTACAACTAACAAGTATATATTTTAATTATACTTCAGGTGCACACTGTAAGTGCACACTGTAAGCTGGGTACACACAACAGGTTTTTCATCCAATAATCGCCTCAATCAGCCAACATACGACCGCTCATTTGACAGTCGGGTCAGTGTGTGTAGTGACACGATCATCGAAAGTCTTTCCAATGGTCGATTGTCGCCTCACTTAGTTGTACAGTTCAATATTTTTGTTGCAATCACCTTTCAATCGTGTAGTGTGTATAAATTTACAATTGATCCACGATAATCCTCCAACACTTCCTCAAGCTGGGGCTCCGTTGGGGACATGTATGGAAGTTTCAGATGCCTGTACCTGTCCCACGTGGTGTGGTGTCCGCACATCACTCACATGTTAATTAGATGATTGTAACGGAATTGCAATTGTAGTAGTCTATTGCATTGATGCATCTAGCATATTGCAGCCAGTTTAATAAAGTGTAGTGTTATAACAAAACAAGGTTTTTAAGTGAATTGTTTATGTCTGCCTTCTTAATTAGATCCCTGTACCATCTTATTTTCCACACAATACACATTCTTTTGTAGAGAAAAATATGTGTATGTCAGAATGGCTAATTCTGTTACTGTGTTCATGTATTGTATTAGAATACATACGTTTTGCAGAAAAAGTGCAGTTGCTTGTTGTTCTTCTAAAGTATGAATGAATGAAGAGATAGTGTTGTCTTCTGATTTTATACGTTTTTGAGTGTTCAATATAATGAAAGCTTGGTCATTTTATGCTAATATCTTTGGTTTATCGTTACATGATCCGCAAATGTCTCTTCAGGGTGCACAAAATTAAAATCATTGTTCACAATAACATTTGTTATGTAAGTGTAAAAAGTCACTACCGGGAAGGTCGCTCTTCCCTTTATCGTCTAAAACGCGGCTAGTGTGTATGCAGTCTATAGACTGAGCGATCAGACCATTGAACGGATTTTAAATTGATCGGCATAAAAAGTTGGTGGAAAATTAGGCAGTGTGTACCTAGCTCTAGACTCATCAAAGAAGGTGATTTTGAGTTTGGAGGCATGCTACAGTAGGTAAATATATTTTGGGCCTCATTGTGAGTAGGATTGAAGATCTGTTTTTAAGTGTAAAATATGCTTCTTCATATTGAGCATGCATATTAGTTTTAACAACGGTGTATATATAACAGTGATAATATAACATCCAGGCTAAAAGGCTATTTTAGCCTTGATGGGAAATTATTAGTTTAATGTACTCCTAAAAAATAAATTGCACCTATGACTGGCCTTTTAAAATGCAACATACTTTAATGTATTAAAATCAATTAAGTGACAACAGCTGTGGATCCACATAACATTACTTTCCAAGAATAAGCATTATATTAGGTCTTACTGCTATTAACTGCATTCAGCCAGAAAACATTGTTCCAAAGAAAGCTTAGAATTCAAAGTACATCAAAGCAACCTCCAATTAGGAACCAATAGAGTCCCCAATTTGCTGTCAGTAGCTAGTATTTTAGTACAATTATGTCACTTCTTTGAGTTTCTAATGAAGTACACTGAAGGGTACTGTTTCTCAGGAATATTTTGTCATTTCCCCCATATTTTTCATTGATAATGGAAAAGAGAATGGAAGGACACTAATTACCCCAGAGAAGTGCTTAGACATTCATCCCCACACACCTCTGCTTCTTCAAAGTGATTTTGGAAAGGAAGATGATATGCTAAAGAAGATCAAAGAAGAGAAACAAACTACCATCAAACCAGAACATGAGAAAAGTCATAGTGGGCGTACTCATTCAGTTATAGTTTCAAAGCAATGTCCATGACAGTCATCATTGTTCTGACCCAGAACCTCAATTTAATTTGGCTCTAAGAGAGTTTGCAGTTACAGGAAAAGGCACCAAATGAAAGCTGTCAATAGGGAAATTGGCCTTAAGTGTTTCATGTGGAATTTTACATATCATTTCTATCTGCCTAGAATTTCCTTATCATTTTGTTCAAGCCAGACTTCCTCCCTTATTGAACCCCAACCATATCACATAGCAGAACGAATTGACACTGACGTCATCGCAATTTTAGTTATAGACTATAAACTTAGTGGAATGTACAAATACAGTACGGAATACCATTTTGGGGATTAGTGAAGACTGTATTTTTTTTTTGGAACTTCGTACCTCCACAAAACAGTGTGTTCCACATCCAATTCGCAAGAAACTTTAAAATTAATCCTAATTCAAAAATATGGTAATTGAAATGTTAGATACCTGCAATCTTGTGAAATTTTTAACCTTTCTTCTTGGGTTTTTACTAGATGATCAAAACGTTTGGAAATTAAACATTGACACAATGTTTTTCACAACATAAATTAGAGCTTTAATGAGATGCAACTGATATATGAAACAATAAGTTAGTTAAGCAAATGGGAGAGAAATCAATGTAGAGATTGGAAAGATCAATCAGCTTCCAGTGGCGCACGCAGGGGGGGTTTCTGGTTCTCCAGAAACCCCTCCCCTCCGCAAACCAACGGTACTGTACAGCAGCCGCGGCGCTGTCAAAGAAGCGTCCGCGGCAGTGCTGTATTGTAGTATAACACAGCACTGCCGTGGAGGCTGCTTGACAGCGCCACGGCTGCTGTAGAATTCAGACTCACCGAAATGGAGCTGCTGCAGGTCCCTCTCGCAATATTTTTTTTTTTTTCCGGGGAGGGGGGGGGGGGGGCGAAAACCCCCCCTTCTAAATCCTGCGTTCGCCCCTGGCTTCACCCAATATGTGAGAGATATGAACTAATATGAGTGCAGTAGCCTCCTTTTCATGCCCATACCACGTTGGTGCTGGAAAACCAAACATTATGGGACCTATTTAGAGATGGACGTGTATGTACTTTTAGGAGTAAATCAAGCTGCAGGTCTGAAAAGTGGGATGTTGCCTATAGCAATCAATCATATTCTAGTTATAATTTGCTTATTTCACCTTCAGCTTGATCAATTTACCCCTTGGTGTTCATAGAAAAATTTCATACAAGAAAAAGCGTACTGCCTGTCTGTAGAGTTTGTCACATCTTGTGATGTGAATAACTCAAAAAGAGAAGTACTTATGACAGGCATATGTCAGGCATACCAGTATGTGTTTGTACGCATGATTAAGCATAGGATACGCAAGCATTTGTTCTTAATGCAGAAGTGGCATTACCCTATTTATGCACAACCCTATAGCGCAACAACATATATGTTTTAATACATTATTATGCTGTGCACAATTTGGGTAACATAATCAGATACACAAGAGAGAATCCTGTCTGATTAATAAAAGTCAAAGTCACAATCAGAATATAAAAATAAAAAATACACCTCCACAGTCATTATTTCTACCTTTCAGGAATCTTCTTTCCTGCAGCAGTCTGGAAATAACAATTAAGTAATGTGAATAGACGGCCACTCATTAATTTAATTAACTGATCTAATATTGCAAAAAGGTAATGAATGTTTTGTGAATTACTGAAAGAATAATCTTTTCTGCTTTGCCATTTTTAAACTAGTATTAGTATAATTTTACCACATTTCTGGATATTGATTTGAAGGGATTTTTGTTAGTATTTTGACTTGTGGTACAATGTTAGGATTCCAGCTAGGTCGTTTAGGTCTATTGTAGATGTAAATGATTTCTTTTTTGGTGTTTTCTCTATGGATAATTGTATGCCTGCTGAAAGTATATTCAGTTGAGAGAATGTTAGGTAAGCATTTGTGTGTGATTTAATGTCAGACCCCTAGACCAGGTGAATTAAAACCAAAAGAACCTCCTGCCCCACCCGCATACAATGATATGTTGGATGCAGCAGCAGGAGATTCAGTGACACAGGCTATTTCACAGAGTCAAATAAATGAAGCAACTGGTACAGCTGGAGAAGTAAAAAAAAAACAAAACTGTAGGTTCTGGGGACTTGTGGTTACAGAGGTGTTTAATACATTGTACACAATTACTAGAACAGGCTCCAGCAGCTGTTGAATAAAAACAAGACACTCTTCTAATATGTAGATGACTTATTACCATGTTGCCAAACAAATGAGGGGTGTCAGGAAGAGACTACATCATTAATTAACCTTTTAGGGCAGCAATATTTCAAGGTATCACCCATAAAATACAAGCAGCGCAGAGTAAGATAATATTTTTAGGACATTGCATCTCGCAAGGTACCAGACACTTCACACAGGACAGGATAACTGCAATCCAGTAGGTAAAGCCACCACAAAATACCAAGGAATTAAGGGCGTTGGCAGTTGCAGCTTTGCTAAAAGATAAAGTGGCAGATATAGTACTAGACCACCCCTTAACTATACAGGTCCCACATGCAGTTACAGAAATACTAAACCAAGCAAGAAAAAAGCATTTGTCCACAGCAAGGCTCACTAAGTACGAGGTGTCATTATTAAGTCCTACACATGTAAGAATTAAAAAGTGCACAGTTTTGAATCCTGCTACACTGTTTCCAGTTGAAGCAGGTTCAACAGAGGGGAGAGAGGTGGGAGGGGACCTACCCACCCTTGATGAATCAGAAAGGGAGGAATGTATCAGTACCAGACAAAATACACACGAAAATATTACCTTTTCTGAGTCACATGACTGTGCTGAACTAATGAAGCTAGAAATTAAGGAATTAGAAAATGTGACAGATGTCCCTATACCTAATGCAGATTGGAACTTATTTGTTGATGGTTCCAGGTATTATTATGAAGGATCACCACACACAGGGTATTCTGTGACCACCCTGGAAGAGACTTTGATACAACAACCACTCCCACCTTTCTGCTCAGCGCATGAGGCAGAGTTGCATGCACTCACTGAGGCATGTATAATAATAGCAGAAAACCAAACAGCTAACATATACACAGACTCCAGGTACGCATATGGCGTGGCCCATGATTTCGGGCCAATATGGAAGAGCAGGGATTTTGTGGGGTCAGCAGGAAAACCTGTCAGGCATGCAGAACAGATAAGGGCTCTGTTTAGAGCTCTGCAGCTACCCAGGAAGGTAGCTATATTGAAAGTCCAGGCACACACTAAAGAAAAGACTAGGGAGGCTATGGAAAATGCCAAGGCAGATGCTGCTGCTTAACAGGCAGCCCTTATGCCCAGGGTGCAGGTCTGTCATGTGACACAGGGTGAAAACGCTGTAGAGCCTGTAACCCTTGACATCCTGCAAAAGTTCCAGGAACAAGTCTCCTCAATAGACAAAAAAGCCTTGGAAAAGGAAGGTGCTACATGTCAGGGAGGGCTCTGGAGAACAGATAATAAGTATTGTCTGCCCAGAAACCTATGCCCTATGATGACTCAATTGGCACATGGGCTGGTCCACAATTCTAAAGAAGCTATTACCAATATTGTCTTAGGACATTGGATAGCACCAGGATTCAATGCAGCTGCTATGGCATATGCAGCAGCCTGTGTGATATGCGGAAAATACAATCCAGGTCAGGTAGTGAAAACACCACAGAAGAACACACCAAAGCCATTGTACCCATTTCAGAGATTGCAGATTGACTATATACAGCTACCTAGAATAGGAACATATGAGTATGTCCTTGTGTGTACAGATCTATTCTCAAATTGTCCAGAGGCCTGGGCAGTGGCTAAGGCAACAGCTAAAAACACTGCCAAGAAACTGATAAGTGAAGTAATTTGCAGGTATGGAATACCTGAAACAATAGAATCAGACCGAGGATTGCATTTTACGGGGGAAGTAATGCAAAATATAATGAAGGATATGGGGATACAGCAAGCCTTTCATACCCCCCTTTAGGCCTCAGGCAAGTGGAAAAGTGTAAAGATTGAATGGCACATTAAATTTAAAAAAAAAATCAGAAAATGATTGCAGAAACAGGAAAAACCTGGGTAGATTGTCTACCTTTAGCTCTATATTCAGTTAGAACAATACCAGGAAAGAAGCATAAGTTGTACCCTTATGAAATATTGTTTGGGGGGGGGGCCCCAAGACAGGGTGTTATTTTCCTCAGCAATTGCAACATAATTATGCTGATCTAACTGATTATTTAATACAGCTTACAAAGATAATAACTAATGTGCACTCTCAAATTTTCTCCTCCATTCCAGATCCAAATAACGATACAGGAACACATGCCTTGCAACCAGGAGATTGGGACTACCTAAAAAGGCACATGAGGAAAACTTTGGAACCCAGATTTCATGGTCCATATTCCATTTCTGTTAAGTTAGGAGGAAGAGACACCTGGGTCCACGTGTCTCACTGAAAAAACTGACTGTGAAAATTGAAGCACCATGAATCTTTTTCTTGTAATAATGTGCATAGCACTAGTAACAGTAAATGACTAACAATGAACTGGTATATAGAAATATGTTTAATGTAGCTATGCAGTTATGCATTCAAACCGATGGAATGGGTGTGAAGTGTACAGAAAACGGGTGCATAGGAAGTTTTCAGACATACACTATACTGAGGACCGAGATAATGTGTAAATTCCTCATATTGCCTATCCCACTTTATGCCCAGGTCAGTAAAACACAATTTTGGACCCCGCAGATAAAAGGGGAATATATAGATGATAACAACAACACACATAACTTAGGATTGTGTTCAAGTACAGACAATGGAATAGTGTGCTCTAAAAAAACCTCAAGTTTATGAACCTTGTAAGCTAGAACATCCAACTAGTGTCTGTAATTGGGAGCTCCATGACAGGAGAAATTATATGTTTATAGAAGTAGCACCCCAAATAGTGTGCTTAGTAACCCATGATAAACAAACTATAGAAATGTATAACTTGACTAATCCATTTTCAGGATGTATCCAAAATGTTACTCATCTAATATGGAGAAATGAGACTTATATATTCTATAAGGATAGGAAAGACAATATATATCAGCAATTAATCCCAATTAAACTACACTCCTATAACTTGACTGTTAATCTTCAGGGGATAATCAATGCTATAAACAACACCCAGCGCCTGGCAAAACATTTGGCAGAGGTAAACTATTCAGCTAATCATGCACAAATGCAGACAATAATAGAAGCACAGGAATTAAAATATGTAGCTCATCAATTAAAAGATAATCTGCAACACCATTGGTGGGATGTGTTCACAGGTAATTCCCCCACTGCAACAGGTATTTTTAAGGTAATGCTCCATCCAATACTGGTAATAATAGTGGTTTTGATCCTGTTGATTGTGTGGAATTGTTATTTGTCCTGTAAGTTTAGAAAAATGGTTAATCAGGCCATGACTCCGGAACCAACATATTTTAATCAAACTCAAAAAGTATGTACCTCATGTAAACGGAATAACCCCTATCAAGCAAAAATGACATGTGTATACTGCAGTGAAATACTGCTAGGGAAACAATAAATGATGCGAGGATACTTTCTCTTGTGAATGATTAAATTCTCTATCCACATGGAGACTTTAGGTCATAATCTGAATAAATGTAGCTTGAGAACCAGGTAGCCCTGTATCATGGCATGATAGGAAGGGTCAGGAAACACATGTATAATTGTTTAATGTAATAAAAAGAGGGTATTGTGAGGGTATAAAATAATTAATAGTTATTAAGATTTACAAATATATGTGTGAAATGCCTTAAAAACTATACTACAGATGCAAGACTACGCCTTGAAGAAAAACAAGTATTTCCTATAGAACAGACAATAGCAGGATGCCAGACTGAAGGAAACGGCCGGGAGGAAAAGCACGTAATGCTGAACAAAGGATGTTGCCTTATATGTATTATTGTTGCAAAGAAATATTTGCTGAGCTAAAGAGATTTCCTTATATGTACTTGTTAACCAGTTAATGATGGACCCTAGCTATAAATAAAGGGCCAGACTGAAAAGACCCTCAGAGCTGATTTTGAAACTGCAACACCTTGTTTGTGTTTCACTTCTTCACTCTGCTGTTGACAGCAAAATACCACATAGGAAATCAGGTTATCAGAGATTGATAGTAGGGGCACCAAGCCTCGGTACCCCGACAGTTATATAAAATTATTCCCCAGACATTCACTTGTCATTTAACAGCAGACCCTAAAACAGAGAATATTGTCTTTTAAGGAAAACGTCAATCTCAGCTACTGTGGTGAATTGAGAGATGACTCATTTCCTTGTAGTAGACTTTTAGGTTAGGTCCCTGACAAAGTTTGACCTTCATCCTCTTGGTGACTTCTTTCTCTCAAGGCAGATACTCCCCTGGGAGAATTCCATGTCATTACATTATTCTCCATCATTAGGATCACTTACACTTATGTTAACGCCTTCACTGCTAAAGGTAAAGTCCATAATTTAAAACTTATGCTTGCATGATTTTAATTTATTTAGATATAAAAACACAGAGCATTAGAGAAGAATTACATAAAAAGGTACAGAAAAGCACAATAATAAAACATGAGTATTTTCCTCATTGTCACATGGAGCATTTGTCCAAAAGGGGATAATTCATTTAATATTATTGGGAACATGACTCCCTAAGTTTTCACATAGTCTATAAGGAACGAAAAGATTTCGTTACCATATGCATTCTCCTGTATGGGGCACACATTTATGAATATTTACAGTTTTTTAAAAGCAACACATTGAATCAGTAAAAATATAAACATAGAATATGAAAACAACACTTTAATGTCTACACTAAATCAGACAACTTCAGATTCTGAACATGAGGTTGTGTGAGGTTAGTGTTCCTGTGTGTTCTCACATTTTCTATTTACAAGTGTTCCAGCTGTCTCCCCTAGAACCTAAAAATTCAATTCACACCTCCTTACCATGAAAAATAACACATAAAAAAAAACCTTGGCCCAATAAAACATGATACATTAGCTTGGAAGCAAAAGTTTATGTTGAGTGAATTATATTGAAAGAACACTGAGGATTTTTCTTTTAGCTGAGATGGAAGTCTGGGTACCTCCTGTGCAGCTACCACAGTTCAAATGTACCTAAATACAATCAGCCACAGAAGCAGAAATACAGAGATTTAAAAAATATTTATCAGTGACAAGGAAAGGAATGAAAATAAAAAATGCACAAAAAATGTTAGAATCAATAGGATATGCAAATAATGTCATGCTGATTATTGAGAGATCAAAATGTTGAAATATAAAAACTATTATTGATTTTGTTATTGGATATTTTTATAGGTCTCCAAAGCAGAATGTGTTGAAAAGCTAGCACACGCTGATAAACAAAAGCATACTGTGCAAATGGAGAAATAGATCACAGAGGGATTAAATGCATGTAGCCATCATTTAAAACTACCCTAGTTACAGGACCTGTTCAGTACACATTATTTAGATGCGTCATGTGTTAGTTATAAGAATTACTATTTATGCTTGTTTGCAGAATAATGCATTTATATTAGATGCAAATATTTCTGTTCTATATGTCTGTTAGAAAATACCACTTAAAGAGGTATTAACGAGAAAATCTAGCATAGGTATATATGTTATAAAGCTGGCAGAAATCATTATGGAGACATCATTCAGTAAACATATGATTGGTTACAACACATTTGTGTGCATTGTACCATTTTAGTAAATAAATCCCATAAAAGGTTATTTATGAACTGCAAAAGTGAAATACCACAGTTCAAATGCTATATTCTGACATCACATGTCTGCTTTATGCATGTACTCCTGGTTTTAAGGGGATGTTCATCTATGTATTGGGAGCAGAGGCTTGTACTGACTGATAGTGTTTGTGCTCCATACTGAATACAGATTAGGTACACAAGCACAGCTACTTTTGCACTGAAGTGCAAAAACGAGAATCCATTTATGGGACAGGATTAATTAAATGAAATAAAGGAATGGAAAAGACAAATTTACATTGGCATTGCAGGGACTTCTCTTTGCAAAAGTTCTTGGATTCTCTGATACAGTGTTCCTGGGGGTAAGATATCCTCCCTATACTTATAAGGAAACACATTTTATACATTCCAGTGAACATTTTGCAGGAAACATGGATTTCTAGGTGCACTTGAATGCATGCCCAAAATCCCTTGGCTCTCATGATTAAAGTAAGCCATGATTGAGGAAACACAGAGCAGTAAAGTTCCTAAAGTATTAGTAGGTTTGGAAATGTGTTATCTAATTGCTTTAATTTACCATAGGTCTAACTCCTTACACACAGCTAAAACCACTTAGCCTAAGTGTGGAGAGATGGAAATTAAAATGGATGTTTTTAGTTCATAATAATTTCAGTCTTATAAAAATTAATTTGGGAGAAAAAAATGTTTGTACTACATAAACTGTAGTACTACAAACATGTAGCACTATAATAGATATACAAAGATCAGTCACAACATTAAAACCACTGCCAAGTGAAATGAATAGCATTGTTTATCCCGTTACAATGGCACCTGCCTAGGGGTGTAATATATTTGGCAGCAAGTGAACAGACAATTCTTGAAGTTGATGTGTTGGAAGCAGGAAAAATGGACAAGCGTAAGGATTTGAGTGACTTTGAAAGGGCCAAATTGTAATATCTAGATGACAGAGTCAGATCATCTCCAAAAGAGCAGGTCTTGTAGGGTTTTCATGGTATACAATGGTTAGTGCCATCTAAAAGTGGGTCATGGGTGCACAAGACTCACTAATTTGAGTGAAGGCTAGCCCATCTGGTCCAATATCATAGAAGAGCTACTGTAGCACAAATTGTTAATGCTGGCTATGATAGAAAGGTGTCAGAAGACCCAGTGCATCAAAGCTTGCTGCTTATGCGACTGCGTAGCCGTAGCCTGGTCAGAGTGCCCATAATGACCTCTATCCACTGCTAAAAGCACCTACAATGGGCATGTCAGCACCAGAACTGGACCATCAAGCAATGCAAGATGGTGGCCTGGTCTGATGAATCACATTTTCTTTCACATCATGTGGGCGCTAGGTGCATGTGAATCGTTTACCTGGGTAGAGATGTTACCAGGATGCACTGTGGGAAGAAGGCAAGCTGGCAGAGGTCGTTTGATTCTCTGGGCAATATTGAGCTGGGAAAACTTAAATCCTGGCACTCATGTGGATGTTACTTTGGCACGTACCACCTACATAAACATTGTTGCAGACCAAATACACCCCTGCATGGCAATGATATTCACTGATGGAAGTGGCCTCTTTATTCAGGATAATGCGCCCTGCCACACTGCAAATATTGTTCAGGAATGGTTAGATGAACATGACATTGATTTCAAGGTATTGACTTGGCCTCCAAATTCCCCAGATGTCAATCCGATCAAGCATCTGTGAGATGTGCTGGAAGAACAAATTGGAGCCATGAAGGCCCCAACTTACAGGACTTAAAGGATCTGCTGGTAATGTCTTGCTGCCAGACACCATAGGACACCTTTAGAGGTCTTGTGGAGTCCATGTCAGAGCTGTGTTGGTGGGATGAGATGGACCTACACAATATTAAGCAGGTGGCTTTAATGTGGTGGCTGATCGGTGTGTATGTATTTATATATATATATATATATATATATATATATATATATATATATATATATATATATATATATATTTGTATATATTAATATATATTGTGAAAAACTTGCAAACAGATGAATCCTCACACAGGTTTTCTGAAGTACTTTGATGTTTATTTTACTTGTCAGGGCGGATAAACAGTCTTGGCATTGTCTTAAGCAATCAAATAAATCATTCACTGAAATAAACATAGTCCCATAGCACTGAACACTGGCTATTACAGTTAGGTCCCTAACTAGTCACTGGCCACTTTTTGGCAGCAGTCACCTGCAGACAGATCAAACCCAGCTTTTTAAGCTTCCTGTCAGGCCTTGCTCTGGCTGACTCCTTAATTGATTAGACCAGGTGCTCCACCTGTTCTCCAGCTGTGTGTGTGTGTGTGTGTGTGTGTGTGCGTGTGTCCAGCTACTAGGGCTCCCGTAACAAAGATGAGTTGGGGAGCGCCAGGGCAAACTAAGTGGAAATAGGCAACTGGCCGCAAGTGTTTTACATGTGATGAAGTGGGCACAACAGTGTCAATTGCCTCAGAAAGAAGAAAACAACTCCTTCTCCTGTGGGGGGCCCGGTAGGAAAGCCAATGCCGGCCGTCCAGTGTGCAGGAGGAGATCAAGAACGCCCCAGAGACAATCCCGGGAAGACTATTGCCGTACGAGGAGTGGGCGCCTACATTTTGCAGTACCCCTAGCCAGAGTATACCTAGATTGGGGATCTGGCAGAGAAATACAAGACGTTGGGGTACTAGATATTCTGCCTGCCACGGTACTGTTGGGTACTGATTTGGGAAGGATGCACGCTGCTTATATAAATGAAAGTGATTCATTTCTGATGCACGGATGCAAACTAACCTTAATCTTTCCCAAGTGAACTCTGATGACCAGCATAAATTAAGTGCAAAAATATGTAATGAAATTTCATGTGCTGCTGAGAATACTCATGGAGATTTGCAGGTACCTGTGAGGGCTTATGTGTCAATGTGTTTGATGATAATGCTCTTGTTGGAGAGACTGACCCTTTAAATCCCCTAGGTTGTGAATTTGATCAGGGCAAAGTGTGAGAGATTGTGCCTAAATATGATACCATGTCTGCTAATGTTTTTCTACTAGCATGACAGGAATCTCTGTCCGGAAGTAACCGGAAGTGACGTGTCAGTTGACCTACCGGACGATTCCTGGGAACTTTATTCCTGGCACAACCCTCGCAAGAGAGAACACAACTCCTGACATCAGTAGGTAACGATGGCCACCATACAGTACGGGATAAGACTTCCAACGTTTTCCGGATTCCGGGATGTCCAGCAGTCTTACTATTGTGAGCTTCTGCAAGAACCGCCTTCCTTAAATGAACCGGCACAAATAAACATCCGTCCGGGGTATTATCCGGGGCTATCCTTTGAAACCTTTGGAGTGTAATGCTCAGGTCTTGGGTCAGCCCAGCGTGAATTATGGAAGGGGGAATGATAGGTTCCGGATTCATAATTGGAACATGATTTGCCAGGAAGCTTCTGGACAGAGCATCTGCTCAGACATTCTTAGAACCTGGTCGATAGGTGATTAGAAAATCGAATCGAGTGAAAAAAAGCGACCAACGGGCCTGACTGGGGTTCAGACGTTTGGCCAACTGAATATATTGTAGGTTTTTATGATCCGTAATAATGGAAATCTGATGCGTGGCACCCTCCAGCCAATGGACTCCCATCTAGACCACAAACTGTAACTGCAGCTTCCCCATAGGAATCCCAGCAGAATGGGCAAACCCGATGTCGAGGAAGTCGCCGGCCGCTCCACTATCAATGAAGGCAGACAGGGCCACGGAACTGGCACCGAAAGTAACTTGTGCAGGAATCAGGACAGCATTCTTTTGGGAAACGATTTGCAACCCCAAGTGGACTTTTCCCAGACATGCTCCCTTTTCAGGTTTGTATGGACAAGAACAGGAAAAGTGGCCCTTATTGAAACAATAAAGACAGAGGCCTTGTGACCGTCTCTTGTCTCTTTCCTCTGGAGGGAGGTGAAACGCCCCTGACTGCGTAGGCTTCTCAACATCCGTGGAAGCTGAAATAGTTGCAGACAAACAAGAAGACACCTCTTTCTCTGTCCTCCTCTCCTCGATCCTCCTGTTAATTTTAATGGCGAGTTGCATAAGGGTCTCCAACGAGGTGGGGGAAGGATACTGCACAAGTGAATCCTTAATCTCCTCAGACAGTCCTAAGCGAAACTGGCTGCGTAACGCTGGATCATTCCACTCGCTGTCAGGCGACCATCTGCGGAATTCAGCGCAGTATTCTTCTGCCGAGCACCGGCCTTGCTTTAAGGCCCGTAGATGAGCCTCAGCAGAGGCAACTCGATCTGGATCATAAAGGAGGCCTAGTGCATTAAAGAAAGCTTCCAACGATTGCATGATAGGACTCGCCTGTGGTAGGGTGAAGGCCCAGGACTGGGGGTCACCCTGCAGGAGGGAGATGACAATTCCAACTCTCTGCTGTTCTGAACCAGAAGACCGAGTCTTCAGCCGAAAGTAGAGTTTGCAGCTTTCTTTAAAATTCCGGAACAGGGCACTATTTCCGGAGAACCGGTCCGGCAAATTTAACTTGGGTTCATCAACTGAACCAGAACTGAGCAGTGTAGTCCGGGGGACCCCGTCTGGGAAGGACAAACGCTGGGACAGTTCCCGGATCATCTGGTAGAGGGTCTCAACATGACCCGCCAGGGCTTGAAGAGGAGACAATTTGGTTCCGCTTTCTTCCATACCAACTTCGTCTCCGAAATGTGAGGCCGGTTATAATGTTAGGAACCGCTCTAGCCAGTACAGCACAACCCGGAGTCTGCTCTGCCAGTCAGGTGTTCACTGAAGCCCCTAGTGGTGGGGACAGACTTGGCCGCAGACTAGCAGAGGGTCGTGAAGTGCGTACCGACTAGGGGGAACCCAGGTAAGCGGAGTGAAGTCCAGGCAAGGGTCAAGGGCCGGCAGCAGACAGGGAATCCAATACATGATCCAGGGTCAAGGGTCACAAGCATGGTAGCAAGGTCCAGATACAGGCAAGAAGGTCAGGGTCACAGGATACACAGGCAGGGTCAAAATCCAGGCAAGGGGTCATACACAGGTAATCAGTCCAAACAGGTTTTCACCAATACTAAACAGGAGCAGGAACAGGAGCAGGTTAGCTGACAGGCAGACTGGACGCTATAACCGGCAATGAGGCAGCAGACCTCATTGCCTTAAATACTCACACAAACCAATCAGGAGTTGATACACTCCTGCAGGCTAATTGCTTAGACAGAGCAGGGCCAATCAGGGCTTGACCCTGAAATACACAGTTGCAGGCTAATGCCTGTAAATCCAGCCCTTCTCATTAGATCAGCCTACCGGCTATCTGTTGCGCGCATGCGCCCGGCTACCAACACCGCCGGGACGCAGCGCTGAAGAGGCGTCCGGCCGTTGCCTTGGCAACGGTCGGGGGTTGAGGGGAAATGACGTCCAGGTCGTCAGGGTGACGGCCGGGACTCTAGAGCGGGCAGGAAGCGAGCCGCGGCGGCTGTGAGTACCGCTGCGGCTCGTGACAATGTCTTAGCAGTAGTGACCCGGAGAGCAGCACAGAAGAGCTGTGCATTAACTCCTGTTTTTTCATGTAGCACACAAATATCAACTTTAAATTTCAGTGTACAAATAAGCTATGAAGTATTTGCCACATGAAAAAACAGTCAGTATTTAACTTATGTGCAAAACAGAATACTAATTTGCACCCCTTGTATTGTGACATGGTTTTTTCCAGGAGACTGAAATAAGAAGTTTCTTAAGTTAAGATCCTTAATGAATCAGGCCCCTAGTTCTGATCCCGATGCGGCAGAACAAGTTGCAGGCTGCCTGGGAGGGCCCCTACACCATAGTACAGGGCATTAATGATGTAAATTATGTAGTGGCAAAAGATGAGAGCCAAAAGAGGCAGAAGGTATACCACATCAACATGCTCAAAGCATATCATGACAGGAAAGCTTGTGTATTATTTGTGTGTAGCTTGCCTGAAAGCGATCAGGAGTCTGACCGCTTGGTGGATTTAGCAGCTGTTGCTAGACAGTGGCGGTCCCTGGCAGATGCTCTCTGCAGTGTAGAGCTATCTGACGATTAAATAGAGCAGCTCGCTGACACACTAAGGCAGGGTTTCCCAAACCCAGTCCTCGGGGCTCCTTAACAGTGCAGATTTTGTGGAACACATGTGAAATAATTGGGACCACCTGTGGATCTGTTACAATGTGTCAGTCAGTACACCTGTGCTCCAGCAAGGAGATATGGAAAACCTGCACTGTTAGGGAGCCATGAGGACTGAGTTTGGGAAACCCTGCACTAAGGCCTTATCAGTCTCATTTCACAGGGATCCTAGAAAAACACATCATGTAGACACAGGCAACCAGACCCCCCTCAGACAGACAGCATATCGTACTTCCCTTTGCATTTAAAGCGGAGACCGACGCATCTAACTATGGACTAGCAGCTGTCCTTAGCCAGGTGACAGCGCAGGGGGAGGAGCACCCTATCATTTTCCTAAGAAGAAAACTACTACCCCAAGAGGTGACATATGCTACCATTGATCGAGAGTGCCTAGCCATCGTATGGGCACTGTAAAAGCTACAGCCCTACCTTTATGAATGGGATTTCACAATTATCACAGAACATAATCCTCTTACCTGGCTGAATAGAGTTTCTGGGGATAATGGAGAGCTGATAAGATGGAGCTTAATTTTTCAGCAATATAACTTCACCATTCAGCATCGGCACAGAACATGGAAACGCAGATGACCTCTCGTGCCAAGGGGCAGAAGTGGTGAATCGGCAGGAGAGACAGTAACAGGTTACAGTTCTACGTGCCCTAGTATAAGGGGAGGTGTGATGAAATGTAGTTTATCTAATGACTGACTGTTGAATTTATGTATAACACTGTAAATATTTTATGTAACCTTTCAAAGTGTATTTGGTTAACTGACTTGAGTCTGACCTAGGCAAGTGTCAATCGTCTTTTGAAAGTAGCCAGGCCCAGAGACAGGTAAAATCTATGAGCAGTTTGTGTATGCAGAGGAGTTAGACTAAGCCAGGCCAAACGAGCAGAGGTGAGAACTCAGGTCGTGTGAAATGCCAGGTCTCAGGACTTCCATAATTTACTTTGAAACCCTGTGTCATTTTGGGCATCTATCTAACTTATGTGAAAATAAAATTCCTAAGGTGGGGGGTGAAGAGCCAACAAGAAATGGTTTAAAAATTCCTTGTATCAGTAGAACAGTGTTCATTTCTTTTAGGGGGTCTATCACAACTGAAATGTGTCATTCTTCACAATGTGTACTCCTCACACGCCAATTCCTTAACTTGTAAGTAGGAATTCTATTTTTTATTTCCTATTTTATTTTCTGAAACTCATTTATGCAACAAATTGTATGTCTTGTTATTAATTTTTGCAAATAAGCCCTGGAAACATTTTTCAGATTAAATCAATTTAATCTGTGAATCTTTAAAAAATTAACGAAGCCCAGGGAGGCTCACGCTACATGTGTATCTTATTTAAGTGTGAAACATTAATAAGTGGTTCTGGTGAAAGTAAGGACACCATAATAAATCCTTTGTGGTGGCAGAAAATGTGTATTCATTATTAATTGTTAATTAACTAAGGTAACACCAGTCATGACTAGCTGTTCAGATTGCTGTATCTGAGACAGCCTGAGGTGTTTGTGATATTGACTTTCAAATTAAATTGCATTGTCATGTCTAGACAAATGTTTGCCAAGAAAATCTGCATCAATGTAAGTTATACATACTGTACTCTGGGAAGGCCAACTATTGTCCAATCTGAACTGTCTGGTTTACAATTTCTTAAACTTCACTAATATAACATATTTTATACTTCGCTAATATAACATATGTGTATTATTTATACATACCATATTTATATACATTTTAGATTGATATACATGACATATATTATATATGACATATTTATATACTTGCATATATAGAAGAGTGAGGAGTACCCTTGTTTGATTCACAAAGACAGTATTACAGCACATACTAATTTATTTTCAGTCAGATCTACCTTACTTATACCATAACAAGCACTTATAGAATTACAAGGTTTTGAAAGCTCTGCTCTCGACTCTCTGTGTGTATTGTGCCCAATGATAAGTGCATAGTAAATAGATAGATGAAGGTGCAGGCCACCTTCGTCTATTTAGTTTTATCAATGTCTAAATGTATTAATTTTACCACTGTCCATCTAATGAATGCTGCCTGTTTCTGTGGCATAAGTGAATATGATGGATGCTCTGTTACGTTCTAAATTTATTGTATGCCTAGTCTTCGAAGTTTTTTTATAACTGCACTCCATCTTCGTCAATCATCATCCAAATTTATTTATATAACGTCATCAAATTACGTTACACTTTACAATTGGGTATCTGTCTACTTTTCTAAATCTCTACTCATGCCACTGTCAGTTTTTGCCTAGTTGATTTCTAAAAGACATAATGCATGTTCCTTCTTTCCTTAATCACACCTCAGAAGATTAACAAAGGTATTTATGATCTCTAAAATGCTTCTTTGCAAGTCTGTCAGATCATCTATTGTGTCCCCTAATCTAGGGATTGTATAATTTATTAAACTGCCATGTATTTGTGCAATATATTTGTGCCACTGCTCTGTCAGTAATTTTAGCCAGCCAGATTGCTGCAGGCTTTGGCCAAAATTGGTGAAGATTGGGACCGTTGTAAAGGGATCATTAGAAAATAGACTGGAAATAACTGAAAATAAATGTTAATGCTGCAAATAGTAATATAGGAGCAACATCAGCTCAAAATGACATTATTTTACCTGTTTTTCACAATTTTTTATTAAATCCAAATCCAAAACCTTTCATGTTTGTATGACAAAACCGGTAGCAAAGCCCAAGAACAGACATCGATTTCGAAACTGAAACACGAGGGTCAGTGCACTTCTCTAATAATCATGTCCAGTGATCATACTAAGCAGTGTAGGTGTGATGTCCTATGTCTGTATAGACTGAAAAAGAATTGCATTATTATCATGTCCAGTGGTCAGGTCAAGTTGTAGTGAAATGTCTGTAATGAGTATATCAGAGTTGTTCTATGATCATGTCCAATAGAAGCATCACAGTACCCAGCTTGTATAAAAGATGAATGTTCTGCCATTACAGATGAGCTACCTGGGGAATTGGACCATGCAACAGGCTTAGACACTTACCCGTGTGTTTTATGAAATATAGAGATAAATGCCAAGAGGATTTGATGCAGTCACATAGACATCAGTATATTTGAAGATAATCACTTCTTAGTTAAAGATAAGTTAAAGTTAAAGAGTCTAAATTAGAGATGTTCACTGACCCCCGTGTTTTGGTTTTGGATCTGGATTAACTGTGTATTTTGGTTTGGGCAAACCAAAATACATGCCCTTGCTTGTTTTGGTTGCCTATTTTTTTTCTAAAATCTGTATTTTTTTTTTTGCTAAAATCACATAATTTGGCTTTTTTTGTTCCTACACTATTATAAACCTCAATAAAATTAATTTCCAGTCATTTCCAGTCAATTTTTGTCAAGTGACAAGAACACTGCTAACCCTCCTGTTGCTGTATGAGCAATGGCATTGAGCAATAGCACTGGAAACTAGAGAGTGACAAGAACACTGCTACCCCTATTTCTGCGTGAGCAATGTCGCTGGATCTCCTGGGAAGGGAGGTACTTATGGAATCCAAAACCTGCAAGATCAGACAACGCGACAATGATGTCTTGCCTCGATTCATAAAACCAAGCCCGAGCATCTCAAGTCTAAATGGAATTGCTTGCTATCCAGTGTGTTTTCTATTTTCAGGAAGGCCAGCCTTTTAAATAAAACACACAACAATGCAATGGAGATATGAATGTCCGTGAGACAAATACCCTTACTGAGTACTCGTATAAGTTGTTGTCCCCAAAGGCAGTGAAACTAATGTTCCGTTCTTGGACTCTTGTCAGTTCTCATGCACGCTTCAGAATAACAGCATCATAGCACAGACGCACAGCGGAATTATCTTATAGAAACTTCACATGGCATAATAGATCTAAATGCATCATCCAAAGGGTAGCGAGCAGTCCACTCAATAAGCTGGCAGTAGTTGCAAGTGGTAAATTGCAGAAGGTTGTGCCACCACTAACGCGTTTCATCACCAAACAGGTACTTTCCTCAGAGATAATTACTGTTTGGTGATGAAACGCGTTAGTTTGTGGCATTTGGTGGTATTTTTATTTTATGTGATTTTTGTATCAGCACACAATATCCATGTGGGTTTGTTTTGTATTTTAATAAAATTTATATTATTTATCGTTTGTAGTGCACAAGTACTTATAGTAAATAGGGTGACCATTGCATTGTTGTGTGTTTTATATATATATATTATTTGGGACTGCAGACCCCTAGCTTTGGCACCTTATTTATATAGTCATTATCAGCGCCAGATATTTTCCTGATTTATTCAGCCTTTTAAATACTCTGAAATCATTTTAAAGACATTTTATTAATAATGTATGAATAGAGAAAGCATTTACCAAATATTATGAAAATTGCTTAACAATAAGTCACGGTAGGGGAAGAAACCGCTGGTATGATAAATTGCCGGACAGCTCTATTTAAAACCATTAAAGTGTTTATCAAAAAAAGAAAAAAAAAATCAACACTTACAACAACTGGTGTTTTATGTACCTTCCAAAGCTACCAAACCTGTACTCACCAGGCTGGGGAGAGAGGTGAGTAGGTGAGGCCTGTGTCTTTGCATGGGTGCCAGGATAATTTGATGTATAAGGAGCATATAGTGTGTTTAGCTCCATATCACACTTATTTATTTTTTAAAAAAGAAGACATATTTATTGTGTTAATTTGCTTTGACAACATGGCTACTTTGATATATATTTGTACAGCAAATCTGGGCCAATATCATCTAGTATAGGGAGCAGCACATTCTACATTTAAGTACATGTTATCTTTCTGTAAAGCTATAAACCAAATTAAATGCTTGTGACTACTGTGACCACCTATAAGCTTGGATGTCTGCTATCAGTGACAATCATGTACTTTGATGAATATTAATTTACAGTGCATTATTGTAAATTAATATCAAATGCATATAACTGATTCAGGACTCAAATTAAGTACAAAATAAAAGACAACACTAGTAAGCTTTACTGACATATTGTCACAATCCAATACTCTCTCATACATATACGCTGTAACAAAACAGTAGTATTATTAACTTAATATTAATGTAAATTTGGATATCAAATATCTCACATGATCATGATTTAAATCATTTATATACTAAATTATAATGTCTAATATAATTACTTAAGTTATCATAATGTTGGATGCCACAAATTATACAGTATTAATGATATCATAAACAAAAGTGCATTAATAAACATGAGCTAAATTAGTGAAAACTGTGATAAATACAATAAATGTTGTGATGACAATATGAGTTGAAATGTAAAAATTATTTTTAATACATTTTATGATAATTATCATAAAATGTATTAAAAATAATAATCAGTGGTGTGCAGTATAACTCGTACCAAGGTTGCCAATAGTCATTATCAAACCCAAAGGGCCAGAGACACTAAGTAACTATGTAACAAAGAAAATGTTAGCACTGTTGACACTGTACATTCAGAGCAGCTGTAAAGGGAGTAAGCAGTCACATTGTCCAGACACTATCTGGGAATGTTGTCAAAATGTGAAGACATTGGGCCTGATTCATTAAGGAAAGAAAAGCAAAAAAAGGAGTAACTTTGAAACTTAACAAAGCTATGTTACATTGGAGGGGGAGGAAAATGTAAAATGTGGGGACAGATTTATAGTTGGGGAAGGACATGTCCTAGATCAACTTAAAATTTCAGTGTAAAAATAAAGCTATCAAGTATTTGTGTCCTACAAGAAAAAGCAGCCATTATTTAGCTTATATGCAAAATAATAAACTAACTTTCACTCTTTGCATTGTAACATGTATTGTCCATGAGAAAACTTACTCCTTCTTTGCCTTACTTTCCTTAATGAATCAGGCTCATTATGCTTAACGCCTTCAGCATTTTTCAATAGACGCTGAACTGATTTTTACTGTAATATTTTGTGATTTTTTTTTTATGAATACAAATATTTGTTTCAATTAATGTTTATTGTTTCATGAATGGTCTTTAGAATGTAATTGTTCAGATTTATTTTCCTCCTTTCATTTACAAATGCAACAGTTGCACCACCCTCACATATATTGTGTAGTCATTTTTGCTTGTCATTGTTAGTGGTGACCTTTACATATTAGATGATCCGCTACCCCTGGGAGTAATTGGGGGAATTCAATTCCCCCCGAAGTACTCCAGCGTAAAAACTATTATCGATATTACAGTAATATTAACGCGGCTTATTGCTTTTTGCTCGCAGCTCCCTGAGCTGAGAGCAAAAAGCCGGTGTTGAATCAACCGTGATAACAATATTTAAGCGCACTATTACCATAACAATGGTAATTGTGCGCAGGCCTCGTTACTTTTTACAGTAACGCGCCCAATTGAATTCCCCCCATTGTGTTGGTTAGTGGCTAGTGCTGCAATAAAAATTGTAAAAGTGCTACAACTTGAGAAGCGAATTGACAAGATAACAATTTGGGGAACAATTCCAAAAGTAACATCCTTAGTGTTAATTCATAACTTGCACTGCATCATCTGCCCAACATTATATTCAAATCCCCATCACAAGATACATCATCTTGAAAACCTGCTCAACTGACAATTTTGTAAAAATGTACTGACCACCAACATTTTTTCCCTGACACATTAATTAATATGTACTATAAAAGGTACCAAAATGCAAATAGTAAAAAAATTAAGTCAAGGTGCTAAAAAAATGGGTCTTAATTCATACCCAAAATGTTATGTTAACTGTAGTATTGTCAGATGTTACAAATTTTTACTGATCTGATAATTTTATTTTACTGACAAGCACTAATGTAACAATTATTTTATTGATAGTCTTTAAATTGATGGTTGGCAACTTTGGTGCAAAAAGCTTATTGCCACAGGTTTGTACATGTACGGTCAGGTACAAAACAAGTTGTACAAGAGGAGGTCAGCATAGCATCCCCTTCCCCTAAACTAATGGGCCTGTTCACCAATGTTTTTCCCTGTGCTGTTAATTTTAAGATATGTGTAAAATTTACTTCACTACATCAATGGATTCCTGCCAAAGTTGACATTGTCATGTGCATTTGGATTGAGGAATTTGGTAACCAAAACCATGCAGCAAGGCATTTACAAAGCACATAATGTCCATTGAGCAATGCAAAATTAGCCTTGGCCGCTTCATGCACAAGAAGGCTTTGATTTTCACTAAGGTGCATGGATGTGAGGAACAGAAGTTGCACAGAAAAGGAGAGGAGTTGGGAGGAGGGAAGGCTTTCCTTGAACATTACAGAGTAGGCAGAACAGTGCACCATGTTTTCTGGAGCAGCACAGATATTAGATTATCTATACTGGAGTGAGGCTGCTGAAATGAGACAACGAGGCCCAGAGGGTGCACTTTTAGGGCTGTTCAGCCATTTTTATTCTGCAAAAACACTTAAATTTTACATCAACTCAATGTTGCAGCAGATCCAAGAAATGTAAAAGTTTCATAAACACACCATGTAATAAATGCAGTCAATTGTATGACTGACTGTCTTAGTATGATATCAAATATAATAGCAAGTATAGAATAATAATAAATAGTATACACATTTTGATACATGACTACACAAGTACATGGTTGTAGCATACATTTAATCTGTTAATCTGTTAGAAAAACATCAAAACACTAATGTATTTGTGTTAGAATGAGACAGAAAAGTTGTACATCCACAAATCAATGCCTCTTAGCTCTTATTCTCTATCAATGTGTTTGTCATCCACTTCAATTCATATGCCCTCTCTCTCTTTAGCAGGCTGTATGGTCTCATCAAAATGTGTACCCACTCATTATTGCACTCTGGACACAGGACTCTCTGTATGCCTTTACCTTGCAAATTATTGGCCATCCCGCACTTTTCAATATGGATTGTCCCTGCTTCACCAAGCTATATCACCCAAGACTATGACAAATATAGTATAATATAACATTTGTAAAAGTACTAAAGGGGCACTATGCAGTGTCTCTACATACCGACAATCACATTGCTAGCTTCACTGTCACATTGCTCAGACCCCATTGTAGTTTTTTAATGATATACTTTCTTTTTTTTTTTAATTCTGTGACCTCTAATCTGATCTTTTTTCCCAAGGTGATATTGTACCCTCTTTTTATCTTATCTCTCCTGTACACTGGCCTCCTGGCCCTGCTGCTCATGTCAATATCTTAAAATTTTTTGGGAGAAATAGTGTGTGCGCTGCCAGATGGGCCGAGGCTAGACTCTCAAGGGTTGTGGTCAGTTTATTGAGAGACTGATGTAAAAACAGTATGATTTTTGTATGACAGATTTCAGTTTTAAAAAAAATAAATTAGGTAAATTTATGGTGAATTTCAAAATGTCAGACGCAAATTCCAAGTACTTTATCATGAAAAACACATAGCTTGTTCTCAATGTTTTTTTTAAACACAATATATGACTCTTGGTCCTATCAGTTAGAGGTGCATTACTATTTTCTCATATTATAATTGTAATGAAATTACATAAACTAGGTGCCCGGATCTGTTGAAGACACTTTTATTACTGGGGCATTCTTCGACTTTTAGAATCTGGAAAATCAAAATGATAAATGAACACGCACTCAACGTCTCCTTTAGCCATCTAGAATTGTCATGGTGCTTAGATGCCTCTGATAAGGGCACCCCGATTGAAAATAAATCAGACTCCTTCCCACAAACTTTAAAAGTTTCTCCATTGATATTTTTGTGTACCAAAAATTAGTTTGGGAACTATGTAAGAGGTAATCTCACCAAATCAGAGTTAGAGTTAGTTATAGTTCATAATGAATTCCAAATAGAGCTGATGTAGGCACTTTGCATTATCCATAAAATCAATTTCACAGACAAATTGGAGACTGCACAAAAAGGGACTTTTATAGTAATTTAGCCTTCTGCCACTGGTCAACTTGCTGGCATTCTAAAGAGACAATCAAAAACTCCACAAAAAGAAAACTGGAGTGACCAGATCATATCAAAGAAGGCAAAAGTGGAAGTACCCTGAACACCAAGAAAATAAAGAATGTTCAAATGAGGAATATGAGCTCATGGTGAAAGAAAAACAGAGGCAGAGGAAAGCACTCTGAAATTTTACTGGAAAATTAAAAGTTGCATAAAGAAATAGAGCATAGAGATGGGGAGATTGCAAGACTGAAGCTGGAAAATGATGAGCTCATGGAATTGTCAGGACATCTGCAGTACATGGCTAACTTAATTGAAAGACTTCCAGGAACTATACCTCAAAGTCTGGAAGATTTAAAGAACTTAGGTCTGGAAGAAGCAAGGTGAGACAATGAAGCAGTCTAATTTGTCAAGTATAGATGATGATACATACACTATAAAGGGCATTGACTTAAGTGGTAACTAAGTGGGTCACAGGTTTACTGAAACTACAATTTGATCCCCTTTACTTGTCAGATATTATGGGGGTTAGATACATCTCTATATAATTTTTTTTCATCTAGTATTTTGAGATCATAATAAATTGTGGCTCACTAATAGTATTATTCTTGTAATAATGATATGTTTGTTGTTATATGGAATTTTAGGGGGCAGTTCTATTAGTCACGTTACTGCCTAAAGTAACACAGCCTGCACACTATTACCAGTACTCCGGTAATAGTGAGCATTATTACCGTTTGTACGGTAATGTTTAAAGCTGATTTATCAGGGAGTCGCAAGCAGACATCCGGGTGAAAATTATTGTATTATCGGTAATAAAGCACAGGCCATGTTACTTTCAGGAGTAACGCGTCCAATTGAATTCCACCTTTAGAGCAAGGTGGTAGTGGCCTTTATGTTGGTGTCAGAGTGAAGGGATGGTTCTGAATTACCAAATTGATTCACTGGTCTCAGTGAAGTTCAACTGGTTCAGCGGCAAGACTTGATTGAAATGCAGATGTCTCTGACTGACCATTTAACGTAATGCTATAAATGCGTTAAAAGGGATTCATAAAGGTAAATTATTTATTAAACACTCTAAAATGGCACTAGATAATGATCTTCTATTAAAAGCACATTTAGAGGAGACAATTTGGATTACATGTACTTACATGGTGGATTTAAAAATATGACATAACAATGTATTGTGGTTTATTAGTAATACTATTAATGAAATATTTAATACATGAGTTCTGACTCTCTTTTTCATAAATTCATGTATATTTAAAATAATAGGAATATATAAAACTAATATGTTATTTAGAATAATCAATTAGGATGGCCGATTTTGGTGTCTCTTGCATTTATTATTTGATAAAGGCTGATTATTTGGAAAGGATAAAGAAAGCATATTCTTAAATAATTAGCTTACATCTTTTTATGTTTTCATATTAATAAAGAACGTTTAAGTTAGAGATGGGCGGGCTCGATACCCCCGAGAACCAAACCCACCCGAACTTCGCCTATCCGAGTACCGAGCAGGCAATCGAAATCGAGGCAAAACGTTATCATGACGTAGTCTGATCTCAGAGCTCGGTTCTCACGATATTTGAAAAGCATAAATACCCGCCTACACAGCAATCCATCGCCATTTGACAGATGGAGAGAGCAGGGTTAGGTCACAGGCTGTATTAGAGCAGGGACAGAGCAATAATTGTACACCTTATTCTTTGTATTCTTATTTAAATTCTAATCTATTCAATTCTATTATTATTACAAATTCTATTAGCAATTGTTAGAGCAGGAAGAGAGGAAGATAGAGGAGGCTTCTTTTTTTTTCAATATTTTGCTCTAAAAGTGCTTTGAGGTGTCCCATATTCCCCAGTGTGAAACAACAATTATTCTGGCTGCCAAAAGTCATATTTATCAGCAGTATTTATACAATATTTTGCACTTCAAGTGCTTTGGGGTGTCCCATTTTTCCCAGTGTGAAACACTAATTTTTCTGGCTGTCAAAAGTGATATTTATAAGCAGTATCTATACAATTTTTTGCACTACAAGTGCTTTGGGGTGTCCCATTTTTCCCTGTGTGAAACACTAATTTTTCTGGCTGTCAAAAGTCATATATATCAGCAGTTTCTATAAAAATTTTTGCACTACAAGTGCTTTGGGCTCATTAAAATGGATTCAAAGCAATCCACATATGAGCAGAATCAGCACGCAGGTGCTGGCACCAGTCCTGATGGTAGTGTTCCCAGTACGTCATCTGGTAAAGCCCATGTAGAAGTACATAGTCTTTTTAAGTCAGGGAAAAAAACACACACCAAATAAAACTTTACCGTGCCGAAGCGAAAAAGAAGTGTAGCTGAGGAAAAGTTAACTGCCGATAAAAATAAATTGCCAACATGCCATTTTACACACGCAGTGGCAAAGAAAGAATGAGGCCTTCGCCTTTCTCTATTAGTGGCAGATCAAAAAATGTTACTGAGCCTTCTTCTTGTACAGTCACTCGTGACCAAGCAAAACCAAGTAATTTGGAGTCTAAAAGTGGTGCACAACTACTGTTACGTGTCAATGCCGAGCTGCAAGAAAACAGTAAGGCATTAGAGGATAATGTATGCTCTAAATCAGAAATGACACCAATCCCTGTGGAGAGTCCATCCACCAGTGGTATGTCTAATCATGAGCATTCTGTTAGTGTACCCATAAAGAAGGGCCCTTCCAGCAGTTCTGCTGATGTGTGCTTGAACAGCCCGAGTGTAGCCGTGATACACAAATTGAGGATGCAACTTTGGAATTAGAAGAGAATGAGGGGGAGATTTGTGTAGGCAATGAGGGCGCTAATTAGGATGTTGATGAGGATGAGGTTGTTTGTGTAAGGCCTGCACCAGTGGCAGCAGTTCTGGCACGTGACAAGAAAAAGACCATTGTAATGCCTGGGCATAAAACAAAAAAATCCACTTATTATGTAAGGAATTATTTATACCCAAATCTAGACAACAGTTGTGTAGCCATTTCTAGTGTATATCAAGCCACAGTCAGTCAAGGGAGGGACCTTAACCATCTTGGAACCTCGTCTATGTTACACCATTTGACGAGAGTTCATGGCAAAGTGTTGGGAAAAGCTGAAATATCTTCCAAAAAAATTACAAGCACTCCATCATCAGCTAGGACCCTTCAGTCACCTACATCCCGATGGCTACAAAATACACCCACAACACCATCCTTATCAATATCCTCAGTAGCGCACGGAGTTAGCCCTGCATCCCACTTAGTAAGGCTGGATGACTCCTGCACTATAATTGATTACTCTGAAGAAAGCGTTAGTCCCACTTCTGCTGCTGTTGCTGCTGCTGGGGGTGAATCCTCAGCCCAGAGGAAGGCCAAGAAAAAGAGCAGCCCTAAATTTCAACAATTAATTGTGAAACAATCATTTTCAAGGGGAAGCAAATATGATAGCAGTCACCCAGTGGCCAAGTGAATCACAGACGCAATGGCTACTATGTTAGTGTTAGATCTGCATCCAATATGCACAATAAACGCAGCTGGTTTTTGACAGTTAATTGAGGTTTTTGTGTCCGCGTTACAGAATTCCATCGCAACACCATTTTTCCCGTAAAGCTATTCCACAACTATACCAAAAAGTGTGTACAAATGTAGAGATTGCGCTGAATAATGCCATTCTGCCCACTGTCCACTTAACCACAGATATGTCGACAAGTGGAAGTGGGTAAACCAAAGACTATATGACTGTGACAGCCCACTGGGTTGGTCATTAGCCTTCACCAGCAGGAACAGCAGCAGCATGTACACCACTATGTAACATTTGTCATAGACAGGCCACTCTTTGTATCACCGGCTTCACTAACAGGTATACAGCTGACAATTTGTTTTACGAAAACTAAGAGATGTGATTGATACATGTCTTATACCACTTGGACTCTCCCCAGGATATGTCATTTCTGATAATGCCAACAATATAGTGCAAGCATTACAGCGGGGTGAATTCAATCACATTCCCTGTTTTGCTCACACCATCAACTTGGTGGTGCAGAGCTTCCTAAGAAATAACTGTAAGGTGCAGGAGATGCTTTCTGTGGCCCGTAAAATTTCCAGCCATTTCAGGCATTTTGCCACAGCATGTAGAAGATTGCAGCAGCTCCAAGAACAGTTTAACTTGCCCTGCCACCAACTTAAGCAAGAGGTGTTAACTAGGTGGAATTCCACCCTGTACATGCTTCAGAGGATGGAGAAACAGCGCAAAGCCATCCAAGCATATTGCACAAGCCATGACATTGGGAAAGGAGGGGGGATGTATTTCACTCTAGCACAGCGGAGAATCCTTTCAGTGCTGTGCAAGGTGCTGAAACTATTTGAAGTTGTGACGTGTGAAGTGAGTGCAGACTCTGCTAGCTTGAGCCAAGTCATTCCTTTAATTAGACTATTGGATAAGCATCTTGAGAAACTGAGGGAGGAGATAAAAGCAAGCAATTCTGCAAAGTATGTTGGCCTTGTAGATCAAGTACTTAATTCACTTCACAATTATCATCGAGTTATAAAAATCTTGAACTGTGCTTGATCCAAGGTTAAAGACCTACATTGAGTCTTTTTTCAAAATGAGCGAGATGTGAACTTTTGCAAGGAGCTATTGCTCAGCAAGTTGGCCGCTGAACTGGGCCTTGGCTTGACGACATGTCCTCCTTCAGTTTCTCAAGCAGCTGCTGCTCGTAAAAAAATCAATTTTCCAAAAAGAAGCAGGGAAGACGCAGGGGGCAGACCAGAACAGTTTAACATCTGGGCTGGTTTGAAAGATTTTTCAAAAAAATGTGTAACCTTGCCCATAACTCCATCCAATACGAGTATTAACATGTAAAGGATGGTGGAGGATTATTTTCAAGAGGTAATTAATATGGAAATGTCAGACAGTCCCTTTCCTTACTAGGAAGAAAAGCAGGCCATTTGGAAACCCATGTACAAACTTGCTTTGCAATACCTAAACTGCCCACCCTCCAGTGTGTACTCTGAACGAGTATTCAGCACAGCCGGGAACCTAGTCAGTGATCGCCGTAGAAGGTTACTTCCAAAAAATGTGGAGAAAATGATGTTTATAAAAATGAACTACATCTTCCACGAGGAAGGCCTTCACCATCAAAGACATCCAAGCACTGACAGTTATCTAATGGCGGATTCAAGTGGCGATGAATTGATAGTCTGTGATGATGACGACGTACACACTGATGAGGGTGAGGATGAAGTTGAAGATGATGACAATAACATCTTTTTAAAACTTTCTATTTAAGTGTAGGGTGCAATCTACCCCCAAATAGGAAAGGGACTTGGGGCACTTCTATATCACATACCGTCTTGAAAGGCTGCTGTTTTGGCAATTTCCCAATAATGGTAGGGTGTCATACACAGACTGGCCCCAAACTGGCTTTGTCCATTTCAATTTATATTGTACAGTCTATAACGGCTGAATTTTTTAGTATTTTCTACAAATGGAGGGGGGCCTATAGAGACAGAAACCAAACTGCCTTTGTCCATTTCAATTTATATTGTACAGTCTATAACGGCTGAATTTTTTAGTATTTTCTACAAGTGGAGGGGGGCCTAGAGAGACAGAAACCAAACTGCCTTTGTCCATTTCAATTTATATTGTACAGTCTTTAACGGCTGAATTTTTTACTATTTTCTACAAGTGGAGGGGGACCTAGAGAGACAGAAACCAAACTGCCTTTGTCCATTTCTATTTATATTGTACAGTCCATATCGGCTGAATTTTTTAGTATTTTCTACAAGTGGAGGGGGGCCTAGAGAGACAGAAACCAAACTGCCTTTGTTTATTTCTTTAGATATTTAACTACAAGTGTAGGGTGTAATATACACCCAAAAAACGATGGCTGCATTGCCAATATGCATAGATGGAGAGTAAGACAATCTGGTTAGTGTGTAGAATTAATGATGGCCTACCAGGAATTAAAGTGTTTTTTTCATAATTATATAGCTTTACAATTACATTACTTATCCAAGAAACAGGTGGAGCACTAAATTTGGTTATTTTATGCCCAAGAACATTGATTTTTAAACAGAATTGCAAAACAAAACCAAACAAAACCAAAACCAAAACCAAAACACGCAAGGGCGGTTTGGCAAAACCAAAACCAAAACACAACGGTAATCCAGATCCAAAACCAAAACACGGGGGTCAGTGAGCATCTCTAGTTTTAGTATAGTTACAAAACTGTGATTTAAGTGATTAATTTACACATTGGACACTGAATAAAAGAACCACTTAAGGACTGTGAAAGAGCATCTGAAGGATATAAACATGTCAGATATATCCACATATCAGCACTTTTGAATGAGTAATCTCAATGTAACGAAATGTGTAAATTAGATTGGAAAGACCTTTTGTACATAACCTTCTACTATCGGACTGAAATGCATTTTCATTGTCAGCACTATATAAATCTGTGACTGTGTGCTGAATAAGTAAGATGCCCACTTACTATTAATTATTAATAATGATTCTTGCACACTCCTATCTTAACAGTACTATTTTGGACCTGGACATTCAGCTATAGTTCTTTGCATATGGGGTGTCCCTAGAAGTTCAGCTGGCTTCAGTATCGTTGGTTCATATCGTTGTAATTCCGAACTTCTACCTTTACCTTTACATATTTTTTGTACTATTAGCATGCTAAGGAAGGCTGATATGTGTACAAAACAGTGTGCATATATTCATAGGCTGCCTAATCATTTTAGAGAAGGCAGTGCAGCAAAGTTAAGGCAAGTGGTGCCATTCCAATTGATCAGTACACAAGTATTTACTTGGAAGGAGGGTATCATCAGCATGGGAAAGCTGTTGGTGTGCAGGAACAGAGTTCCCCAAACATGAATAGCATGACTTTTATTTGTACTTATATTGCCAAAGGGTGAGCACATGTATTAAAAACAAACAAACCCTAAATCCTTTTAACTTTTCATATAATCCCCAGACTTGACCATTAAGGAGTGGAGACTTTACAGTCTTACTGTAATCTTATGACAGGTACTCTTTAATAAACATATTAATATTAATGTTATAGAAAGGATGGCATTATATAAATTGTGTATAAGTATAATAAAGTGAATATATTTTAATTCACTTTTGAACAGACAATTTACCAGGTGCTGAGAGTGGCATTATTAAGGGGGGGGGGAGGGGTAAAAAGAGCATTGAATAACGACATAGCATGCACGCACATCAGTTCACATCTATTCCTCACCTGTGCTTTTGCTGTTACCTGGTGAGAGATTATTTTTGGTGTATGAGATATCTTTATGGGAAGCCAGGAAAAGGACCACTTCACCCTTCTCATTCTTTATTGGGACAATATCTAGGAGACACCAGAATGATCCACCTGCAAATATAATAAGAGGGGTGAGAGAGGATCTTTCCTTGTTTGTAGGAGAATTAATCTTAACATACAGTATATAGTGTAGGTATTTCTTCAGATTCCAACTCACACAATGTTTTTTTTCTCATGATATGATAATATTAGATAAGCTCCGAAAATTATTGCTAAGTAAATCTGAGTTGAAACATCGTAGCAGTAAAGATCTTTCAAGCTGACCACAGAAATTCCATTCGGCCACTCGACAATAGGACTAATTGTCCAATTTGGCCATGCACGTAGTGGACGTAGCAGACAAGAATTTTTCCTTTACCTTGCATGTGAATATGCTTTGTCACTTCCAAACTAGCATCTAAGAATGCTCCTAAACTACACCTTATTTATGTTTTGATTTATTCAGTCATTCCCTAGTTCCTTTGACCAACCCCCACCCTTTACCTCCATAACTATTTATTATGAATTCATATATTTATTAAGCCCAGTCATGTTCCCTTTATACAAATCTTTGACAACTGTATCACTATTTCTTTTTGCAGAAAAAAAATTCAACAAGCTCTCTAGCCTTTTTGATAATGCTAATTTAGAGAGACGTTCTAAAAATTATTTTGCAACAAAAACACAAATAATTATTAAACCTTTTTTTAATGTAGTTCTTGTGAAAGGGGTCTGTTTTTAATATAGAGAGAGACCTTAAAATATCATATTTGCAATTGCATAGCATAATTACATTGTATAGCAATACAAGCTCCACTCCTCTGCACTGCTCCAGAGAAGCTACAGAGGAGAAACAGACAGGCCGAAATACAAACTGCAAGGTAAGTGGTTCATCAGTCAGTAACACATTTATCAGTACGTCTGGCTCTTTAATGTTGTGGAACTACAATGCACAGCATGTCCTGCCAGAGGGCAAGCTGGAACTTGTAGTTCCAAAACAGCTGGAGAGCCATAGGTTACACTGCCTCCAGCCAGCCACATGATACATTTAAAGTGAAAGTGTCATCATAGAGATGGGCAGCTAGTTATATACTATGGGTCAGTGTTCTGAACTTGCCCCATGGCTAAAAACTACTAGCCAGTCCCTACCACTGTCATTATTTTCCCATCATATCCATCCCTGCAAAGCTTTAAAACTTCCCACTGAGCAGACTATACGAGTATGGAGAAAGGGAGCACACTCCCTATTGCTCCCCTGGTAAGGTTAAAGGAGTGCCTTAAATTCATCCTAAACATACGTCCAACTCTTCATGAGCCCCTATGTATGTAAATACGATTATTAGAAGTGTTTCCATTTACACAATTCAAATGTCAAACTTTAATAGTTCTGTCTGTTTCATACCATGCCATCTATTTAATGCACTTTCACCAGAGCACAGCTAATATCTATAATTTAGTGTCCTCTTAGCTATGAAATTGGTGTGGTTTTGCAGGAAATCATTACATTTCATGTTCCTTCCAGGCAGTTATTGCTGTTTTAGATGTATTAGTAAGATTTATACAATATTGTCACATTCTATTATTTTTTCAATTTTCATAACTGTATTTCAAAAATAAAACTGCATTATGTACTACTGTCTGTGATTTGCAGGTCATAGAAATTCAAAAGAACTTGTGGCCTTATTCCAAAAAGTTTGTTACAGACTGTTAAAAAAAACTACAGGATGTGTGTACTACAGGATACATATCAGTAAGATCCAGGGGTACTGTATTCTAAAATTAAAGTGATAATTTATTAGGGATGTGCACCGGCGACTTTTGAGGTCTTGTGTTTTGTGTTTTGGATCCGGATTTTCGCGATGTTTTGGGTTCGGATTTGTTTTGCAAAACACCTGCCGAAAGGTTTTGGTTCGGATTTAAGGTTTTGGATTCGGATTTTTTTTGAAGAAAAACTAAAAAGTGTAAAAATCAAGTTTTTGGGCTTATTTTCACTCCTACGCTATTATTAACCTCAATAACATTCAATAACGAGCATTTCCACTAATTTACTGTGTATTCTGAACACCTCACAATATAGTTATTAGTCCAAAATGTTGCAACAAGGTATCTTTCTGGACTGCGTAGTGGAGTGGTCCCCACAATATAATAAGAAAACCATCAACTGGTCTGAATCGCACCAAAAAATGTACCTGGACTGCGTAGAGGAGTGGGTCACCACAATATAATTTAAAAACCCTGAACTTGTATGATTCGCACCAATAAATGTATCTGGACTGCATAGAGGAGTGGTCACCACAATATAAATTAAAAACCCTGAACTTTTATGATTCGCACCAATAAATGTATCTGGACTGCGTAGAGGAGTGGTCACCACAATATAATTAAAAACCCTGAACTTGTATGATTCACACCAATAAATGTATCTGGACTGCGTAGATGAGTGGGTCACCACAATATAATAAGAAAACCATCAACTGGTCTGAATCGCACCAAAAAATGTACCTGGACTGCGTAGAGGAGTGGGTCACCACAATATAATTTAAAAACCCTGAACTTGTATGATTCGCACCAATAAATGTATCTGGACTGCGTAGAGGAGTGGGTCACCACAATATAATAAGAAAACCATCAACTGGACTTAATCGCACCAAAAAATGTACCTGGACTGCGTAGAGGAGTGGGTCACCACAATATAATTTAAAAACCCTGAACTTGTATGATTCGCACCAATAAATGTATCTGGACTGCGTAGATGAGTGGGTCACCACAATATAATAAGAAAACCATCAACTGGTCTTAATCGCACCAAAAAATGTACCTGGACTGCGTAGAGGAGTGGTCACCACAATATAATAAGAAAACCATCAACTGGTCTGAATCGCACCAAAAAATGTACCTGGACTGCGTAGAGGAGTGGGTCACCACAATATAATTTAAAAACCCTGAACTTGTATGATTCGCACCAATAAATGTATCTGGACTGCGTAGAGGAGTGGTCACCACAATATAATAAGAAAACCATCAACTGGTATGAATCGCACCGAATAATGTACCTGGACTGCATAGAGGAGTGGTCACCACAATAGAATTAATAAAAAAAACCTCCACGGCTCTGAATTCCCAAAAAAAAAATTCTGGACTGCGTAGTGGGGTGGCCCCGGTACTAAATTTGATACCAGGGCCACAATATAAAAAATAGTTACACCCTCAACTGGTCAGAATTCCACCAAACAAGTATCTGGACTGCGTAGTGGGGTGGCCCCGGTACTAAATTTGATACCAGGGCCACAATATAAAAAATAGTTACACCCTCAACTGGTCAGAATTCCACCAAACAAGTATCTGGACTGCGTAGTGGGGTGGCCCCGGTACTAAATTTGATACCGGGGCCACAATACCTCCTCCAAGTTCCAAGTGTAGTGTTTATAACATATTAACACTACACTAATTCTAGCCTCTTGTTTTAAATAATGACAGGGTATTTAACTTTTGATTACATCTTTTGAATTTGTTGACATTTTCTTTTACTTTTTGAACATGGCAAACGACTGTTGAATGGTCACATAATGCCCAAAAAATTGTTGCAAGATGGAATTGTCCTTGGGCCCTCCCACCCACCCTTATGTTGTTGAAATAGGACATGCACACTTTAACAAACCAATCATTTCAGCGACAGGGCCTACCAAACAACTGTGGCTGAAATGATTGGTTTGTTTGGGCCCCAACACCAAAATAACAATTCATCTCTCCCTGTACAAACTAAACAGGCTCTACTGAGGAAAGATGTCGTCCTCATCCTTAACCTCAGATTCCTCTCCCCCTACAGTGTGTACTTCCTCCTCCTCACACATTATCAATTTGTCCCCGCTGGACTCCACAACAACAGGTCCCTCTGTACTAACTGGAGGGCAGTGCTGTACTTCATTGAGGAATTGATTATTCATTTTTATAAACATCATTTTTTCAACGTTGTGAGGAAGCAACCTCCTTCTCCGCTCACTGACCAGGTTCCCCGCTGCACTAAAAACTCTTTCCGAGTACACACTGGAGGGGGGACAACTCAGGTAAAATAGAGCCAGTTTGTACAGGGGCTTCCAAACTGCCTTTTTTTCCTGCCAGTAACAATATGGACTGTCTGACATGTCTATTTGGATGGTGTCAGCAAAATAATCCTCCACCATTTTTTCAATTGTGACAGCATCCAATGCAGCGACAGTAGACATGTCTGCAATGGTTGGCAGGTCCTTCAGTCCGGATCAGATGTTATCAGCATCCCCGCCAGCGGGTCTTTTAGGAAAACTGAGCTTTTTCCTCGCAGCCATAGATGTGGAAGAAAATGAGGGTGGAGCTGGTGGCATGTCACGGTCCTCTTCAGAGGACAATCTCCTGACCAGAAGGTCTTTGCACCGCTGTAGACTTGTGTCCGCCGGAAACAGAGACACAACATACGCTTTAAACCGAGGATCGAGCACGGTGGCCAGAATGTATTCCTCTGACTTTAAAAGAGTGACCACCCTCGGATCCTGGCAAAGCGTACGAAGGGCTACATCCACAAGAGCTACATGCTTAGTGTAATCGCAATGGTTTACCAGCTCCTCCCTCACTTTCTCCAGCTGCTTCTGCAACAACCTGATCAGGGGAATGACCTGACTCAAGCTGGCAGTGTCGGAACTGACTTCTCGTTTGGCAAGTTCAAACGGCTGGAGAACCTTGCACAACACGGAAATCAGTCTGCACTGCGCTTGACTGAGGCGCATCCCCACTCCTTTGCCTATGTCGTAGGTGGCTGTGTAGGCCTGAATGGCCTTTTGCTGCTCCTCCATCCTCTGCAGCATATAGAGGGTGGAGTTCCAGCGCGTCACAACCTCTTGTTTGAGCTGATGGCAGGGCAGGTTCATGGTTTTTTGATGTGCCTCTAGTCTGCGGTAGGCACTGGCTGAATGCCGAAAGTGTCCGGCAATTTTGCGCGCCACCGCAAGCATCTCCTGCACACCCCTGTCACTCTTGAGGTAATGCTGCACCACCAAATTAATGGTGTGGGCAAAACATGGGACGTGCTGGAAATTGCCCATATTGAATGCCCGCACAATGTTACTGGCATTGTCTGACACCACAAATCCCCATGAGAGTCTAAGTGGGGTAAGCCACTGGGAGATAATTTCCCTCAGTTTCTCTAATATGTTGTCAGCGTTGTGCCTCTTATTAAAGCCTGTAATACACAATGTTGCCTGCCTTTGCACGAGCAGCCATTTTGTAGATGCTGCTACTGATGCAGCTGTTGCTGTTGCTGCGGAAGGCGATGCATCTACCCAGTGGGCTGTCACAGTCATATAGTCCTTCGTTTGCCCAGAACCACTTGTCCACATGTCCGTGGTTAAGTGGACAGTGGGTACAACCGCATTTTTCAGAGCACTGAGGACACTTGATCGTACTTCTCTGTACATTTTTGGTATCGCCTGCCTAGTGAAGTGGAATCTCGACGGGATTTGGTACCGGGGACACAATACCTCCATCAACCCTCTAAATCCCACTCCACTGATGGCGGACACCGGGCGCACGTCTAACACCAACATTGCAGTTACAGCCGCAATTATACGCTTTGCAATAGGGTGACTACTATCGTATTTTGTGGTCATGGCAAACTACTGTTGGACGGTCAATTGTTTTGTGAAAGACTTAGCGGTCTTACGACTTCCCCTCTGGGAAGATGACTGACTAACAGCAGCAACAGCAGCAGTAGCAGTAGTAGGTGTACCGCTGCAGGATTCCTCGGATGAATCCCGTATTGAGGAGGACTCAATCTGGCTGCTGACTTGGGCTGCAGGACTGAATCTGATGGAGATCGTGGAGGAAGTTGACGAGGAGGGTGTTGCTGGTGTGTATCCAACTGGACCACGGGATTTAGGTGTCCCTGTACCGATGAGGGTCCTAGCCCCAGTTCCTGAACTAACCACTGAACTATGAAGGTTATTCAGGTGATGTATAAGGGAGGATGTTCCTAGGTGGGCAAGATCCTTACCCCTGCTTATTTGAGCTTTACATAAGCTACATATGGCCATACATTGGTTGTCCGGATTTGGATAAAAATAACTCCAGACCGAAGATGTGCATTTTTTGGTCTTCTGACCAGGCATGACGATGGGCTTTTTCATCCCATGGACATCAGCTGTTTCCCCCCCTGGTGCCTCATTTACAATAACCACATCACCATCCTCATCATCAAGTTCCTCCACAGCGCCAGCTACATCATCAATAGACTCCTCCCGAGCCACCTCTTCCCGTACAGTGATGGAAAGGTCAGGGTTGACAACCACCAACACCCTTGGACTCGATTTGGGGATTTGTGATAATTTCTCTTTAGAAGGCAGAGTTGTTTGCTGTTTTGTTGCTGACAGCATAACTCTCTTCAATTTTTTGTAGGGGGGGAGGAGGAGGAGGGCTAAGATCCGTGGGTGAAGCTGAACCACTAGTCATGAACACGGGCCAGGGCCTAAGCCGTTCCTTGCCACTCCGTGTCGTAAATGGCATATTGGCAACTTTACGTTTCTCCGCAGATGATTTTAAGTTTCTCTTTTTGCTACTTTTTCTTAACTTGGGCTTTTTGGATTTTAAATGCCCTGTACTACGAGATTGGGCATCGGGCTTGGAAGACGACGTTGATGGCATTTCATCGTCTATGTCATGACTAGTGGCAGCAGCTTCAGCATTAGGAGGAAGTGGGTCTTGATCTTTCCCTACTTTATCCTCCAAATTTTTGGTCTCCATTATATGTAGCACAAGATACTGCAGAATGTGTGAACTTGGTAATATTGCAGTACCACTGGACTTTTATTGCTGAATGTGTGAACTTGGTAATATTGCAGTACCAATGGGCTTATACTGCAGGATTGGTTGTGCAAATTTTGTTGTAATTAAAAAAAAATTAAATTATTTTTTTATATTTTTTAAAAAAACTTTTTTTTATTTTTTTAAACACTTGGGAATATTGGGGAAATAACTATGCCCTTAGAAGCACAGAGCACAGGACACAGCACCACTGGACTGAACAGGACACAGCACAGGACCCAGCAGCACTACTGAACTCAGCAGGAGAGAGCACAGGACACTGCACCACTGGACTGATACTGCAGAATGTGTGAACTTTGTAATATTGCAGTACCACTGGACTTTTACTGCTGAATGTGTGAACTTGGTAATATTGCAGTACCAATGGGCTTATACTGCAGGATTGGTTGTGCAAATTTTGTTGTAATTAAAAAAAAATTAAATTAGTTTTTTGTATTTTTTAAAAAAACTTTTTTTTATTTTTTTAAACACTTGGGAATATTGGGGAAATAACTATGCCCTTAGAAGCACAGAGCGCAGGACACAGCACCACTGGACTGAACAGGACACAGCACAGGACCCAGCAGCACCACTGACCTCAGAAGGACAGAGCACAGGACACAGCACCACTGGACTGAGCACAGCACAGCACAGCACAGAACTGAACAGCACGAGATATAGCAGGACAGAGGACCACCTAACACACCCTCCCTCTACCCTGATCAATGCCCGAGTGAAGATGGCGCCGACTAGCGGGGAATTTATAGGATCCGAGTATCGCGAGATCCGACAACGGGATTATGAGTCAGAGCCTCAGTTTCAGATTTAAATTTGGCGCCAATACCCGGATCGGCAACGTTCGGGTGGGCTCGGATTTCAGAAATCCGAGTGCGGTCATCTCTATAATTTATAGATAATAATTTAAGTAAAACATTAAATGACTCATGATACGTTATCATTGAATTACATTATGGCAATGTACTTCATTGAGGTTAAGCCCATTTGGAATATAAAGCACTGCTAGCAATATAAAATGGCTTTCCCACTATGGTCAATCAGAGCAAGGCCGCTCTGTATTGATTAGTAGTTGACAGGATGCTGCAACTTTGCAAGGAGAAAGTACTTGTCTATAGGGTTTTTAAGTGTTTTCCAAAAGTATTACAAGCAGGAAGAAAGAAGTGGATCTCCTTTGGATTTAGGCGAGTACTAAAATGGTAAAAGTTAGTAGTTCTACAAGTGCCAGCATGCCCAAGCTTGCACCAGGAACAAATCCTGTAATCTCTCGTTTAACTAATTATTACACCAACATCCTGTGGGTATGGGTGCTGGAAAAAGGATCTAGCATGGGACAAGGGCCACTAGAGGATCTAGGAGGGGGGCGATTGGGGCAATCCCCTAGCAAGAACTTGCTGCCTGCAGTTGCGCACTGTTTACTGGTCTGTGCGGCAGAGACAGGCAGACAGAGAGTCCTGCCTGGCTGCTCTGATTGTGTTTTAAATAGAAGTAGAGTGGCCAAGCAGCACACTCTCCCTGCCTGTCTTTTCCGAACGGACCTGCTCACAGTGTGCCGCCACAGGTATGCTTAGCTGTCAAGAAGGGGGCGGGGGCTAAATTGCTCCCGTAAAACAGAATTCTAGGGCTCGGCTGGGGGGCAGGGAGGCATCTGCCCCCCCAAAGTAGCCATAGTGGGCTACCTTGGGCTGGGTTACTGGGCCAATTGCATTTTTTGCCTTTGAAATATACTTAATAGGCTCTGAGTCAAGTCTTGCCCCTTGGGCTAAAATCTGTTTTTTTTAGGGGAATGGTCCATATTTTTTTACTTGCCTGTCTCCCCTAGGTAATTCCGCCCCATGCTGAACAGGCTAGGGCTGGATGACATTATAACATGGAGACCCCACATTGTGAGATTTCCTTTTATAGTGTCACCAGTCCTGCCACCCATAGCCTAGTGATGATAAAGGCATTTGCAGAAGGACCAAAAGCTACAAGCCCCCCTTTTTCCCCCGCAATATTTGCTAGCAACCTAGGCTATATGATTGCTAGGAGCTGTTATTTTTTTTGTTTTGTTTTTTAAATTAAACTGAAAGTCTGTACTGATGATCAACAGGTATGTCTTATAACATGAGTATTTGTGTCTGCCTCTGCCCTTTAGTAGAGTTCAAGTACATAGGCACATCTTTACTGTACTTGGCCTACATTATACCACCTCGCACCCCCTAAGGGCATAAGGAGGTGCGAGTCAGGGATACATAAATAGTGTAATATGAGAGAAGGGATAGACGTTTTTCATGTGTATGTACAGTTGAAAAAAAAAAAAATTATGTTTAAAAATGAACCTTGCGCCCTTCTCAAAATGAGTATATAAATCAACTTACTATTTGTTGTCATATTTCAAGAGGTATTTGGAAATATATTCAGATAAGCGATTCATATTCAGGTTTGGCCCAACATACCCAGGTTGTGCCTCGGATTGTCTTGAAATTGCCTGCATTGCTTAGATCTCAAAGCAATGCTAAATGTAATTTTCACGTGGTTGGCTCTTAAGAGATTTTGAACAACCCAGACTTCTGACTTTCTGTAAAGCACAAGTACAACTCTCAGAAGCCCCTGCACAGGTCACATATTATTATTGGGCCATCAGTGAGACTCCTTAGTCAGAGTCAGACGCCATTAACTGGTGCCCAGAGGTATGGAGGGTACTCGCCCATCAGAAGAGCATCACATGCTATAGTAGGTACCGCATTTCAAATCTCTAGGGAAATTTAAGCAAGACAAATATGTGTATTTTATTCTCTTTGTCTTTATTGCAATCAGTTGGCTTCAGTTAGCCCAGCATCCCAGAGATATCGATATTAGAATAACACTGAGTACACTAATAGTACTATTTGGACCTCATTAAGAGTTTAATGTATTTTGCATCCAATGCACACAGAAATTGTACGTGTTTATGTTGAGCCTCACATATCTCAAGATCTGTCCAACATAGCCGTATTTCTGTGTCAGGGATACAAATGTGTATACTTACACCCCACCATAATGCAGTGATGCAGTTTGACAGTGTGAATACTAAATGTGAAAGTTGCAGTACCCTATTCGTACCCACAGGTCATGAAATGCAGTGTCCTATATACACAGAGAATAGTGTCTTGACAGTACTATTAATAAATGTGAGAGGCATTTATTAACATTTATTTATATTTATTCATTAGTTACATTTATTTTAAAATGTAATAAGATGCAACATATCCCACATTCGTCATTTACTGCTTTTTAAATCTTCGAAGAGTCTTCTTTCTTGTAGTATTACAAATGGAAAAGGCTTGATATAATATAGCCACAATGCTAATTAATGGAGTGCTAGCAGCTGGAAGGGTCAATACATACCAATCAGGAGTGAATAAATATTGCTGTTTATAGATATTGTTTCCATCATTACGACCATCACTTATATTTTCACCAGGCCTCTGCAAATCATACACCTCCTAAGAGGCGTATCTGGGGTATCGAAATCAAATAATTGGAATAAATAAACTATATTAATATTGTTTTACCATGCAATTGCGATCAGTCCGCCATGTGTTAGGACGCAATCACACGATAAACAATGCACACACACACTTACACTTACACATTCACTTGTACATAGTTCATTTTATAATAGTTCCAACTCACAGTTGTTTTTGAACAAATGTTACTGAATTTATAGTTAAATATGATAATGTTAGAAATTCTTTATTGAGATCTAAGGTTCAGGTTACAGGAAACATATCATGTTTGGTGTCATTCTAATCCCCTATTTATCCTTAGTGATCCAGTTCAATCGCATAAAGGATTGCACCTGGCGTATGCAAGATATGGACTTTAGGGAATAAATGATCAGAATGGTATTGTGTGTGTGTAATATAAATAGAGCAGTTTGAACTAGCTTTTGGCGGGAAGATTAGTATGCAGCTGTTGGAGAGCTGACCCCCAATCCTTGGAGGGTGTCGTTTGAACTGACCTATGAAATACACTATACTGGACTGTCCTGGCGCCTGAACCTATGGAAACATGCCAAGTCATCTGTATTGTATTTACTGTAGCACCAAATGTATATATATTGCTCTCTGGAACCAGCATTGTCTCTTTGACCGCAGACTTCAGAATTGAATGACTGTATGCAGGATCCAGCAGAGCGTGGCGTATGTATCGGCTGTATTTATTTATTTAGTTGTTATTCTTTTGCTTTTGCTAATAAATCGCTTTGTGAGTTGGAACCACACAAATCGCAGCAGACAATGTTTATTGGTAAATGATAAAATAACTTTAATAGGGGATACATCTAAGTCTCATTAGATTGCATCTCTAGGGGGCACACTACCCTTACATTAACATGCCCATATTGTACTCAACTTATTCTTGCCTGAATTGTTTCACCTCTCCATGCGTAAGGGGTCACAAGGCCAAGGTACACATAAATCTAGATAAGGACGTATTTTGGCACAAATGCGCAGTACTGAACTGCATATATTTATGCCACAAAAAATTATGTAAGTCCATGTTTAAATGATGCCCTCTACAAGTAGTTAGTTTCTTCATTTATTATTTGGGGCCTATGAAGTGTTAATATTATTATTTCACAAAAACGATTCATTCTTTTACATTTCTAATCTATAATTAAAAAAATGGCCCCACTTCAATCAGCATCAGGGGATGGATTATTGCTAGCAATCTTGCATGTTACTACAAATGTTAAGCAAATGGAATGCTAATGTAGTCTGTTGGAGAATCAGCCTCATGTAAATGTGGATTTTGGATCTCCTGGGTGACAGAATTACATATTTAACAGACTCTTCATATTTTCCCTTGTCAGTTATATTAAATATATGCAGTTGCATGCTAAGGTTTTATTCCATACTCAAGTGAGTTCAAAACACAGAAAGCAGGGAAAAATATTGAAATGTTGCAAGGCTAATTGGTGCAGAGTGACTATCATTTATTACCTCATACTGCTCTTGTTGTCACTCTCTTAAGGTATTCAGTCACCCACCTCTTCAGACAAGGTTATGATATTCCTCAACCACCATCTTAATTTCCCTAGATTACCCTATTACCATCCTGTACACTGCTAACGCAAGTCAACAACCCTCTGACCAACATTGCAACACACACAGCCCACTCAATACTTTTACCTTTGCGTTCTAGCTGGTCCACTGTGCAATATGATGTAGCACATGCCCTTGTGTTTCTAACTCCCACTGTCCTATAGATTGTAAGCTTGCGAGCAGGGTTCTCTTACCTCTCTGTCTGTATGTATTACCCAGTATTGTCTTATCAGTGTTTGTTCCCAATTGTAAAGCGCTACGGAATTTGCTGGCGCTATATAAATAAATGTTGATGATGATGATTAAGGTGGCATTAACCTGAGCAGATGTCATGACAGTGGTCTATCTGGAGGAATGCACAATGGGTAGTCATGGAACTGACTCCAAACACCACATGGACACTTGCTACATTTTTGTGACTTCTGTATTTCAGGTCAGGACTGTAATGGTCAGTTATGCTTGTTTACATGGCCTGAACAATGTTGATGACATTTTTACTAATATGACACTTGACTACTTTTCCAGCCTTGCTTCCAGGAGGTGTCCCCTCAAGGGGTCTCTGAATATTCCAGGCAACAATGTTATATCAAAATATGGCCAGTAATGAAAGTAGAAGCAGCAACCAAAAGGGGGTCAAGGATTGTAAGTAGGAGTTCACAACCCTACACAATCTAAATCTAAAAAAATCACTGACATTGGAAATACACTTTGGTGTGTATTACTGTACTGTAGGAGGGAGTCAATTTTTACGCAGCTGAACTTTTTTCTTACAGATGGAAGAACATTATCATTGTTTTTTACTGACAGGTGGCAACACGCACATAGTATATCATGTTCTTACGCAGATGCAACTACTTAAGCCAAGGCCTGGTGTTTTCTTATTGCCTGTAATAGGTTTTACCAATGTGCCCTTGGTGCAATTTCTTATTGCCTTTCTTCCGTATCAACTCAGAAGAACCTCATTTACTAACATCACATTTAGAGGCAAAATTTATTGGAAACCATACCAACCAACCAGTCAGTCAATTTCTTTCATTGCGCTAGACAAATAAAAACTAGTTTGCTGCTCTGGCTCAGTACAAATGTTACTTTTAATGTAATGCTAGTAAATTAGTTCTTGATTGTCCTTGACCTTACTCACTTGCTGCCTGTCGTGACTTTCTGCCTGTGACCTGATTATTCTTCTGGATTAGATGTTTTTACTTAACAGCCTGATTGATACTGATCTTATGTTTTGGATCTGCCTATTCTTTCGAATTATGATTCTGTACTTTGCTGAGCTGCAATGCCGGATTAAGGGCTCAGACCACCCTAGGCTAATATGCTCATAGCGCCCCCTCGCCTTCCTCAACAGGCTAAAGGTAAAAATGAACCTGTCTTTAATTTAAAATCCTTTACCCCCACCCATGTGTACATTTAAATGTTTTCAAAACTCAGCTACACTTGGCTTTTTAAATGGGTCATGGCAATTTTTGTCACTAATTATGTTTTATTTAAAATTCAAAATGTGTACCAGAACGGAGTCGTGAACGAGCACTACAGAGGATGAAGGCGTGAAGTTTGATGAGAGGCGTCAGACCTGCACCTATAGCAATCCTTGTCTCTCCTACTTGTTGATTCTCAAGTGCCCGTGTGAGGGTGACTCACTGTTTTCAACCTTTACAATGGGAATACATTTAGTTAAACCTTTACCATATTTCTCTTTCATGTTTTCTTTTTACCTTGGAGAACAGCTATTCTCTTAATTTTACAATTAATTTCAGTTTATACCTCTCCCTGTCACAATATTGCACCCCAAAAAACCTTGCAACCTCCTACAACCTTGCTCCCTAGGCTGCAGTCTAGTCATCCTATTGGATAATCAGGCTCTGAAGTGTTTGTGCCTGTTATTATATGTCTATCAGACCTATTATGGAACACCTTGGGCTCATTAACTCCTTGGGGCATCTGACTGGCAGTGGGCATATCAAGTTTTAAGGGAAAGGGGACTGCTATAGCTTAAGATGATCCTAGCCTAGTCACAAACATGACAAACAGATTTAAATAGTCTATAAAAAACATGGTGATTTTGTCTTTCACTAAAAATCCAATCAATGTGTGTTAATAACAATCTTATATGCAGCTCAAATAATCATCCTTTGCTCCATTCACCAGTTTGTATTAATTAAAGGACACAAATCATCTGAACATATTCATATATTTCTTAGTTTACTCACAAACAATGAAACACAAGTGAGTCTTTGTACAGCCACCTTGCCTGGTTTAAAGTAACATGCAGTTATGGCTTGCTTATAGTGTAATCATAATAGTAATTCCACACTTCACATATCACATCATGGATCCCGGGGTAGGCAGGGCTTACTGATGCATTTGTGCAGCAGGGGTGGGGCTATAGTGATGCATTTGCATCATCATGTTCCCTACAGCACATGCCATCTGACCTTCCGAAATGTACTGGAGGAGAGAAAAGAAATATTGGCAAGTGTTGTTTCAAGTACAAGTTGTTCTTATAATCACCTATAATTCTCAAATGAGTACATGTTTACCAGTATTTATGTAGTCTAAGTGTGTTTTGCTCAATTAAGGAGTACTTAAAGTAGGAGCATTTAAGAGGATTTTTTTAGAATATAGTTTTATTTTAGATTAACAGCATATGACAACACTATAGCATTTATAGGCATTCATATTTAGTAAAAGGTAAAAACATACTGTCTGCAAGAACACAAATGCTAATTTGTGTTGTTTTAAAGTCAAATATTGAGTTCCCAAAACAAACTCACGGAATGTATAATCTACATGAGAGGAACACAGCCAGTCAGACGTAATTCTAATCCTAAAGTGTAGCTCAGTCAGCAAGGATAACTTGCGTCTCCACGCCCTTACTGTACTAGACTTGCATATGACCATCCCTTATTTGCCTCTCAAAGCGCAATGGGTTGCTAGTGTTAGATACATTCAGCTTGAAGTACTTGTGCAATTTGTACACGAATATGTCATGCAACACATTTTACGTGATATGCACAATTAATACCGCTTTTATACTGCTGCCCCTGCAATTTCCCGGGTTTTTCAAGCTGAGCTTTTGCTGAGGCACAGAGCGTCCCAGCTCAGAGATCCTGTTCACACTGCACCTTGGACCACATTCATACTGCACACGGGTCTGCCCTGGCAATAAGTGTGAGTCATCACAAGAGGAGCTTTCATTGGCTGAAAAATACTGAGATCATGTAAAATGGACTAGTTTTTTTGCTCACAAAGATGAGTACAAACTGGGTGGTGACTGTTTACAGCATTGCTTTATTCACGGCCGACGAGTCACTTTTGTGTAGCCCGGAGTTCATGTTTTATTGCGTTTATTTGCTGTTTTATACAGCAAATGAGAGCTTGATGCAGCTGCTGACACTGTGCTACCTTGCACAGTGTCATTTCAGGAGGAGGATGGAGCAATTTCTGGCACAGAGAGAGAATACTCAGCGCCTGTATATGTACAGGAGGAGAACTTTTCTCAGGTCCAGCATTTCCTCCATATTAAGATTCAATGCTGCGACTAACCGTAGAATGTGTGCCAGAGAACGCAGCCACGGAGAAGCTTTCTGGTCTACTGTGAAATCTTTAGAAGACCAGCAATGGATGGCACATTTTCATATGTCACGTGGGACATTTCAGTATGTACTGGGCCTTATGACCTCAGCACTTTCTAAACAGTCAATAAACTTCAGAAAGCCCATTGCACAAAGTAGGAGGCTAACAATTGTGTTGTGGGGGTATGCTACCCCTGGCGAATACCACACAATCTCCTGCTTGTTTGGAGTAGGGATATCCATAGTTTGCACTCTAGTGCATGAAGTCACCAAGGTATTGCTGGAAGCCCTTTACCATCGTTTCATCTCCTTACCTGAAGGACAGCGACTGGATGACACCATCATTGGATTTCTGCGACGTAGATATCCACAGTGTGCTGGAACTATCGACGGGACACACATCCCTATCATTGTCCCCACAGACAACCCTGCAGATTACTACAACCGCAAAGGCTGACATTCCATCATTCTGCAGGCTGTAGTTGACTATAACTATAGGTAAGCATAATTTATTAGTTTAATGTGACTGTGTCTTATGATGTGTATTGAAAAACAAAGGTAAATATATTTTATTTTCAGTTTCACAGATGTCTTTATTGGCTGGCCTGGACGTTCCCATGACGCCAGAGTTCTGGCCAATTGAGATCTGTACCAGATTGCAGAGGACAGACAAGATGGCTGGTTGTTCCCTAGTGAGGTAAATATCTATATTTTCTTGGATGATGTTTTTATCAGCTAGAGAATATATTCATGTTTTTTTGGTATTTATTTACTGCACCTGTCCCTCTATAGATGTTCCGCTTTCAAAATACACTTAAAGACATATACCAGCAGGTGTATTTTGTTCTGTAACCAACATTTGGGTAGCGTGTTCATGTTTTTTTTTATTCGGAGCTAGACATTATAGACTGAAAAATTAATAGGTGTACTGATTCTTTTGAATGTTCCAATATACTCTGTAAAGCACTACTGAAATTTAAGGTGTTACATTTCTTTTCAGAAATCAAAGTACGTGAATGGTGTGGAGATCCCAGGACACATCATCGGGGAAGCAGCTTACCCCTTTGCGGCGATGGTTGATGAAGGGCTTCACACAGCAACATCAACTGTCTGCGAAGAAATTTGCTTCACCCATTCCCTCAGCTTAGCTCGGAAATGGTAGAAAATGCCTTTGGATGCTTGAAAGGATGTTGGCGGTGTTTATTGAAGCGCAATGACATTGACACCAAACTTATGCCCCGTGTAGTTGCTGCTTGATGTATTTTACACAATATTTGTGAAATACAGAAAGAGCAGTTTCTACCAAAGTAAAATGTATAGGACTCTGAACTGTCAGTGCTTTCTGTGGACTCTACGAATTATGACCTAGAATGCATAAATACCTCTGCAGAACGTACCACTATCACCGCCAATCTGTCCTCCATTATTGGGTAGAGCAGAAAAGGGAGATTTGTAAAGAAAATATTTATTTTCTATAGATACATATTTCCTCATATGTACCTATATAAAGTGATGATTTGCAAAAAATGGCAAAATATAACAATAGTAAAAAAACATATAAAAGTCTATACTTTCTTTCAGTGTTTGCTTAGATCACAAAACTTTAACTTTAAATAACAATATACATATTGTTGCTTTACACTCAGACAATAACAAAATTATAATTGTCCACAATACCATTTATGTTTAATGATGTGTGGTGTTTATTGGAGTACCTGAGTTAGGGGGGAACATTTGTTGGCCTCTACATGGTATGGGGGTTGTGCATTCTTCTGCATTCTTGGCAGCAGTTGATCCATGTAACCCATTATACATTCTCGGTTCTCACAGAAAATACGCTCTTGCATACCCATGATTTGGGTTATAGAAGATTCCTGGAGCTCGTGTTCATTATTCATGACTCTTTGTAGACGTGCATCCTCTTGGGCAGCCATAGCCGTATCCATTTCCTTTAGGTGGTCTAACATCACTGTGGTCATGGTTTTGGTAGCTATTTCCATCTTATTTGGTCCCTTCCTTTTTTTGGAACATTATAAACTAGAAATGGAAAAAACATTAGGATCACTGAGAATGACAGAATATTGCTGCAAAATCAAATAGCAGTGTTGTAAGCAGAGATGTGCTTGAGGTCTCCTCCCTCATGCACAATAGCTTCACGCTGCACCATATATACGTGTTCATGTTTTAATATGTTTGTATGTTTAATTTAGGAATCTAGTAGTTGTAGTTTTGTAGTTGTAGGTTTTAGGTGTAGTTTTGTAGTTGTAGGTCTGTAGATGTAGGTGTAGTTTTATAGTTGTAGTTGTGTCTAGTTGTTAGTTTAGTAATTTTACACTTTCATTCATTTAATTTATTTCATTCACAAATTAAGAAACTTACTGTTTGAATGTAACGTTGTGCTCTGCGGTGATTGCAAAGGTTGGTTCGCTGACAACAGTTGTGGCTCTTGCAAGGACTGTGTAGCTGCTGCAGGCTGTGCTGATGCCAAAGGTTGCAAATCTTGAAATTCATCTGCAGACAGATTGATTGTGTCTTCTGCACTGTTGGACCACTCCAAATCAGCATGTTTCTCTACTGACTCGTCGCTAGTCACCATTGCAGGCTGGCTAGACTGACTGCTCTCTGGTGGAGGAGTAGGGGCATCCCGGCAACTAGATGAAGATAGATCAATGGGATTTGAAAATGCTGAATTTCTAGACACCATGTTGCATTGTTTGTAGAACGACCATTCCATCCTTGCAGCACTACTTTTACGACGGTTGTTATCATGGACTTTTGCATATTGTTTACACAGGGATTTTAATTTGTTCACAACCTGTTGTTGGCTGCGCTTTATTCCACGTTGTGTCATGATTTTTGCAACGTTTGAATAAACAGTTGCATCCTTTACAGTCCCTGTAATTTGTCTTTTTATCTCTTCCTCCCCTCTTATATTTAGCAACTCTCTGACTTTCTTCCATCCAATGTGACATTTTTAATGCTTCTCTCAATCCTTCCCTACCTCCTTCTCGACTTTTCTGCAGCAGCATGCCGATAACGTCATCCTCAAGCGTCCCAGACACCCAATCAGCTTCCTTCTGTTAGACCCGGGTTGAAAAAAAACAGGTCGCACCATACATACTGCAGGCTAACCAGGGCCAATACAGGAATTATTCCACCAAAAGTCCCGGGTCTAAATACTGGGTTTTTCACTGACACCATTCATACTACGCCTAAACTTGGTTTGTCTGGGCTTGCCGGATTTTTAGAGCAGAATGAATGAGGTATAAGATGTGCAATTGCACTTGCCTCCATCTGTGACTCAGGCCCTATATTTACATTTTGCAGCATTTCTAGTATATAAAATAATATTTGACCACTGTTATGACGACGACCGTCAATCTATTCAACTGTGTGCTATGTGTTGCTATGGTAACAAATCATGCAACATTTTGCAGGCAAATAGGGAATGAGGGGAACATTTTTAAACTTTATATAATCTTTAGTACATATTTTTAAAAGATTACAGAGCTGCACAATATGACAAACATTTATAATCACTTATTTGATACTCACTACTAAGCATACAAATGATAAATAGAGCAGACAAGATGAGTTACTGTATTTATAATTCACCTTATTGAAAGGAGATGAGCAAACTTGTATTTGTTTGTGGTGTGACTAATAGGTTTACTGTGCTTCTGGCATGTTTCCCCCACTCTTTATTACAGATAATCTGTCTGTTTAGCAGTAAAAACAAACATTTTCATTGGAATCAGTTTTCTGGAGTCTGACTGATATAAATGACAAATATTCTCTCTACAGCGCTGTGTAGTATGGGGGCGCTATTTAAGTCAGAAAGATAACTTTTCAATGGAAAAGAAGATATAGCATCATGCGCATACATTGCGACCTGCATTCTTATTTACTACAAAGGGGTGTATTAAAACTACCAATACTGAGAGGTGTTCAAGTTTTGTGGTCCTTCTACATTTACTCTTTAGTGACCACTAAAACCCCCAAAACACACATAATATCCATAAAACAACATCATTTTTCAAACTCTTGAGTTGAAACCTTCTTTTGAACATACTGGCAACGCTTAAACCACATGAATATTACACAGCAAGCCACACACTCCAAGTATTAATCAAGCAATTCATCAACAGCATTTCCCCAAGTCTATTACAATGTATAGCAAGTAACCTTGCCATAAGCGTGTTTTCTTGCAGCATATTTGCAGCACTTATAGAGAAATTTAACACGGCACTGTAATGAGCAATCCATGTGCAAAGTCTCTGTTTTTGTGCTGATGAATTGCAAATAGGGCTAAAATTACTTAAGGTTCTAAAAATAGATTTTGCGAAAATAGCGATTAGAGGTTTTGCAAAACCGTTATAAACATGTCAACAGTGTTGATTCGGTTAATATTGTAAGCAACTAAATAATAAGCACTACAAACATCATAGCAAAAATATTATATTAAAGTAGGCATTATTCCCTCACAGCGCTAAGGCAAATTTATATTACATAAAGAGGGCCTTCTATTTTATGATTTCATGCTACAGTACTAATACAAATTTGAATGTGCAATGCCTGAGCACCTGTACAACCAGGACTAGAGTGAAATGCACAGTAAAACAACTACAGCAAGGTCATAACATCCACACCTGGCCCATGATCTGCCAGTTTGCGCTGACTTAAAAAGTTTGTCACGCTAGCTACCTCCAATGTGATGTTTGTATACTTGTGGCACCTCTGTTGAGGTCGGGCTTAGACAAAGTACTGCAGACACCAAGCTCACTGAAGATGAAGATGCACCAGGAAATGTAAGTGGTAGATTTACTCTCCAAGAGAGTTATATTTGCAACAATATAAAAGCATTCCTATCTTTACAAGCCTGTCTGCTACCAATCACTGACACCTTCAGATATGCACACAGTAAAAAGAAATTATACCTTATTTCTAAAAATAAGGAGAACCCTATCTTCAGCAAAACAATTGTACTCTCACCTTAATGAATAACATCTTCACGAATATATTGTACTTCGGTTTTCTGTGTATGTCAAGTTGGCCAAAAATGGGAGTTTTAGATGGATATTTGTTATTTTGGTTTCTTTTGAATCCAAATTGTAATGTTTCTTCCCCTAACTTCCTACAGCATGAATACATAGCTAAATACAAGCTTATAATATCATTAGCAGCAGCAGCTATTTATATCATACTTACCAACTTTGAATAGTTGGTTTCCGGGAGCCTGTCATGGGAGGTGGGCGTGATGGGGGCGGGGCTCCAAAATGCGCATAATTCTGGACCCACCCCGTGATGGCATGATGCAAAACGCGTCATTTGACAGCGGGGGGCAGGGCCAAATGCAGCGATTCCTGGGGTGTTTGGGAGCTAAATCTGCCCACTTCACTAGGAAGTGGGCAGAATTTGGGAGATTGCCAAACACTCCCGGGAGTCCGGGAGACTCTCGCAAAATGCGGGAGTCTCCCGGACATTCCGGGAGAGTTGGCAAGTATGAATTATATAGCACCACTAATTCCGCAGACCTGTACAGAGAAATCACTCACAGCAGTCCCTGCCTCATTGGAGCTTACAGTCTAAATTCCCTAACATATACAATACACATAATATCCACATATTGCATTATTTTTGCTTTTGGTGCTTATGGCTGTGTATAGTAATCCATCTGTTAGACAGCTGTACAACATTGCCTGCTTTTCTCTGAAATCTATCAATGTCTATTTAAAACTATTGGAAATATATGGTATGTTAGTGTAATCTCTAAAAACAAGATTGCATTTGCTTACCAATGACTGTTATTGTTTAAAAAATGCTCTACCACCTACATAAATGTTTTTAACCGCCTAGAGCCTAGGTGTCCCAACGCGGTCTTCAAGATCTAACAACAGACCATGTTTTCAGGATTTCTGTCTGTAGAAACAGAAATGTCTGTCAGTGTGTGTGTGTTAGGAAATTTAGACTGTAAGCTCCAATGGGGCAGGGACTGATATTAATGAGTTTTCTGTACAGCGCTGCGGAATTAGTGGCACTATATAAATAGATGATGATGATGATAATACTTACTGACCTAGCCAAATTTCTCTTCTAAATTTAAATAGATACAATTTTTGCTTTACACATACATTTTCTTCTGAGTTTGTTATTTTTTTAGATGTTACTTTATCCATTTATGATGGTGAAATTATATCAACAAATTTTGTGAAACCAGTTAATGCAAATAATTTTCTACATTACCATAGTGACCATTATAAACCTTGGTTAAAAAATATACCAAGGAGCCAATTTAACAGAGTAAGAAGAAACTGTAGTAGATTTGAGGATTTTCAGGTGCAATCTCAGATAATGTGTCAGGAATTTGCTCTAAGGGGTTATCAAAGTTCCCTTTTAGAAAATGCAAGAGAAGAATCGTTACAACTAGATAGGACCAAAATATTACAATGTCATTTGGTTAAAAAAGATTCTGATTCTACGGTTCCAGGGCAAACAGATGTTCCTGTATTCATATCCAAATTTAATACCAAATCAGCTCAAATGAGGAAAATCATTGATAGAAATGATGTCCTACTAAAACAAGATAATATATTGGGGTCCTGTCTTGGCGATAAACCTAGAATTATATTCCGGAAGAATAAGAACCTTAAGAATTTGCTAGCACCAAGTTTTTACAATCCTAAGAAAACTCAGAATTCAGATTCCAAAAGTTGGTTACCACCAAAACCCTTAGGTTGCTTTAGATGTAATAGGAATATTTGTGTTACATGTACTTTTATGGTTAATAGAACGCAAGAAATTATTTCAACAGTTTCTCAGAAGAGTTACACTATTAATCAATTTATTAACTTTGAATCTAACTTTGTAGTCTACATGCTGCAATGTCCTTGCGGACTACAGTATGAAGGCAGGACTACTAGGAGTCTTAAGACTCGTTTTAGAGAACACAAACGTAATATTGCTTTGGGAATACAGACTCACAGCGTTTCTAGACACTTCTCACAGGTCCATAATAGGAATATTTCTGATTTAAAATGATATGGGATTGAACATATTAAAACCACGAGGAGGGGATAGATTTCATCAGTTATGCAATGCTGAAACTTTTTGGATCTTCCAGCTTCATACGCTATTCCCAGAAGGTCTTAATAAATCTCTTGAATTTTTGGAGGTATAGGCTACTTTTTCATATTTTTATTGTTTTGTTTTGTTTATATTTATATCAGTATTGGAATTCAAAGGTCAATATTGCGGTATGTGAGTTTTGATACATATTAGCCATACCACAAGCCCATAACTTGGATGTCAGTTTGCGATCCAATAGGTTAACGGCGGTACGGGAAAGTTATGTATTAGGGTGACTGTGAGAGTTTTTACTGCTATTACCGATTGTTTGATTCTGTGTATATTAGTCAAATCTTTCACTATTAGTATACTCTGGTAATGGAGAAGTAACCAATCTAAGACTATGAATATTATAATGGTATGATATGCCATGTAATATCCCCAATATGCATAATCTTTATTATGCTGCACTATGTAGATTTTGATTGTGTTATGTGTATTACATTAATTAACCACATCACAAGCATTAAACCTGGATGACTAGTTTAAGGTTGAATAAGGTTTTTACGGAGTTGTGTTTCAGCGTGGTCGAGAGAGATCTTATTACCACCATCGATTGCTTTTTATTTGGATTTATACTATCACAACTCGAGAGTATCAGTATACTCTTGTATGAGGAGATTACTCACCTTATAATTTGGACCAGCCTGAATAATTGGAGATTAATTATACGGTGTCTATATATTACCATGTCGCTACCCCTACTCACCATATCTTTGAGAAAGTTCAGCAGAGCTGAACGAAACGCGTCGGATGGGGAGGACACTGATACAGACATCCATTTACTACTAGATTGGAAATTTTATTTTCCTACGGAGCTCCGTTTTTGGCTATCTGCAGTAGCCCCTTTTTGGACTGAATTACTAACATCGATATAATCGGTATATCATCTGTTACTACCTGTTTCTGTGGGCGGATCCTATCGAATTTGTGCTAAGGATTATCTTGCACTAGATGTGCTAAGCATATTTGGATCTGCCGTGACACTGAACGTCTCAATATATCCAATATGTAACTAACAAAGATTGGAAATTTTCAACAGATTCACAACTAATATTCCTCCCTCTATGAAAATCATTCAGCTGTTCTAATGTATTATTTTTAGTGATATTCCTATAGTGATCGCTTTTACATGATCTTCATTGTAGTCTAAGATAATGTGTGGTTGTCTTTCAATGAGAGTTGTTGTTTTTTAACATTTTATTTTATTTTTTGCACAAAATGTATAATGAGACAGGTCTCTAATATTGTGAATTGAATGTATGTTATATTATTATAACTATTTATTTTATTAAACTAGATATAGAAGATCACCTAGCGCTGTCAGGTGCTTTCTGGTTTCTGTGTTTGCTTTATTTGTTGTTTAAAGATAACTATCTTGTCTTTTTTTTCTCACAGATAAGAGTAGACTAAAGAAATATAGACTTAGTGATTAAGGGGTGGGATAGAGAAGTAGAAAAATTACTCTTGAAAGACAAATTAACAATGGATCATTGGAACACTCTTTGTTTTAGGCTGCAGTGGCTCATGATCATTTGTTTGGCTGAGAGTCAATATTTAAAAATGAAGTATGTACATACTTTGCTCTAAAATATAGTTTGATGTATCACAGATAAGTATGAGTCACTAAGAGTTAATTTTTCTTTTCTCTATTATAAGTCAGGAAGTCCGTCACAAAGGTATATAGTTATGGTGATACCGAGTTCTTAATGAACAAATGACGGACGACACTGGATTGCACGGTTGATGTAAGACCCCCTAGTCAAGTATAGGGATGGGTCATAGTTTAGCAAATAGCTAAGGGGATTAGTGGAAGGAATACAGCCATTTTCCCATAGTGTCCAATCCAGCTGTCATGTTTACTGTAAAATCTCCCTTTCTGCATTTCTGTTTGTTTTCAAACTCTTGTTTTCAAATCTTAACATTCTTATTATGCATTGCTTTCCTATTCTTCATTCTTTACATCCCTGTTAGTATCTTTTTCTTCTCTTGTATAGAGGTACAAAAAGACGTAGAAATGGTCTCATTCATCAAGACATTTGTGACATAAGACGGACTCAGGGATATACACACTAGATTGACATAAGTCACAGAAACAGTTAGGGGTTTGGTTTTATGTGTATAGAAGCTGCAGATTTTAAGCAGAAAGTTATTCTTTTTTTTTGGTTGTGGAAAAATGATTCACGTTTTATAGATCTGTTTTTTTTGTTTGTTTGTTTTTTTATCTCCTCTGCAAAGTGTGCCTTTATATTTATGCACAAAGGGTGGATGGATCGCTAGAGGTTAGACATACAGATATGCATCTCTGTGTAGAACATTGGAGTAGGATTTTTGCCACAAGATACAACATAATGCGAAACCCTAGAAAATGTCAAATTTTCATGTTTTATATTTTTTTTACTGTTAGACAGACATGTACTGGATACAGTTATATTTGAAGAAAGTGTTATAGATATAGACCCCTTTGCCCTTCTCACTTAGCCAAGTAGCTGAACGTGTGGGATTGAAAATGGCATGTGAGTTGGCAGAGGGAAAAGCGATTGATATACATTGGTCTTCAGCATTTTTCTAGTCTAGGGGGCGACGTTGAGGTATGAAAAAAGTTTTTATAGCAATACCAGCATATCAGTAGGACATTACATAGAGGACTTGATACAGTGACACAGTTACCAACTGAAGTAGCTGCTAGTAAAATCCACACTTACAGACACGACTATACATGGCTGTCACACCAGGGCGAACATAGCTGACAAATAGACAGCAGGGTTTTATGTGACAGCTGACAAATCTATGTTTTGTTTTGTTTTTCGTTGTATTGTTTTAAAATGTGAACACACACACACACATATGCACGCATACACATATTGGTTAATATATGAAGATTTGTGTTACCTGAAGAATAAACTGTCTGGAAGGTGAAGAGATGTGGTTAGGAGTCTGGCAGACCCTGGAGAGATGGACAAGGTAGACCAGTAGCTCCCAGGGTGTATCTTCCAGACCTAGCGGAGGCAGCACATGGTCTGGCTCAGCTGGGTACAGAAGGTATGTGCAAGCTGGTAAGAGTATATTGGGGTGCACCAGACATTTCTTCTCAAGCTAGTAGGAAGGCAACATCCTGTCTTGATCGAGAGAATGTCAGGAAGATGATACCAATAGAGCCATCCCATATCCCTCCTGCAGATGGGTTTTTCTCCAGGTAAAACAAATCCACGTCATCCAATTACCACCTTGCAGGATCCTCAAGTATACACTGGTGTATCAATGAAATATGTCTGGGTAAAGGTGTATTGAAATGTGTCTAATGTATTTCTGTATCATAATCAAAGCTTTTGTTATTCAATGTGATAGCCCTAGAGTTAGAATAGGTGATAGGGGTATTCAAGTTATTGATAATAAATGTATAATGTATGAGTAGTGGTAACAAATTACATACTTTTGATTATCCACAAACCAGTGTGAACATAAAGTAAAGGTACTAGTTAGAACGAATTGAATAGAATGAGGGTTGGAACTTGATTGAAGTGGTTGGTAGCTTTGGCCACTAGTCCTCCCCACTATCAAGATCACTCCTGAGCTGCCTTCTAACCTGTTGACTTTTGAAATATTTATGACTTTTATTGTGATGAGTTTGTAACTGAGAGACTGGTCTAGACCTTGAGAGGAGAGGTAAATAGTGAGACAGCAACCGAGAACGTACAAAACACTGTCTCCTGAAAAGCTACGCTAACTGTCAGGACGTTGGACCGGGAGAGTAAGTTGAGGAACAGTAATTTCCTAGGCTCAGGTTATTTGACAGACGGGTACCAAGTGTAGGCTACTAGCATCATGACCTCAAGGGTAGCAGGGACACACTGGAATTCATTCCACCCACTGCAGAGGAGCCAACACCCAGAGAAGGGTCCAAGTACACTCATGAGTCTGTTCTGGGAGGCCTTGAATGCAGTTAGTAGCACCTGAGCCGAAGACTAAGACAGTTGTCCAGCATGAAGTTGTAGTTTTTCCTGTTCTGTGTTTCTCTCATCTCATTCTCTTTTCAAAACAGTCATTTCTTTTAATTGTGGAGAGACGACAGAGGCTGGTTCAGGTAATGATATTGAGGAGTTGGGGATATAGGAGAAGTTGGTAGCACCATCGGTCCAGCCAATTACTCTATTCAACTCAGGGGTAAAGGAAAATTTGGAAACCCTGGAGCTTGGAGAAAGTGCGAGGGGCTATTGTCTGAGTAATATTACGTCCGTAAGTATGTTTACCCCATAGTTGAAGAGAGGTACATCCAGCAATGCCAGTCCAGTAATATTCGGACTTGAGCAGGCATCCTTGAGAATATTTATCAGCCTTGGGTGGGTAAGGTTGTAGACCAAAAAGTGCTGTGTGTGCTCTCATGTGCCTCAGTGATTATATCGAGTAGGACTAGTTCTGTTTCCACTAAATATTCCTGAGGTACCCGAATTATGGGTGGGAGGTCACTAGGGGAAAAGTACGACACTGTTTCAAGAAACTTGAGTATTGGGAGACTGGGAAGAATGAACAGCCCACCCCACAAGTGTTGATGAAAAGAACTGATGACATTATTAGAGTGTATATACTAACGCAAGCTGAAGGAGATTGTATATGACATTATTGATAGACATGGGATGATGTTATTGATGAACATATACTATCTAAATGTTGTCTGAGCTAAAAGACATGCTTTGGACAAATGAACCTGTTAGACATGAAGAACTGTAGTAGAGTATTCTGTATAACTGATACATGTTCTATTGTACTCTGTACCCTTCCAAATAATGTATTACATGTATTATTGTACCCTTGAAGGGCATAAAAAAAATGTTATCTCCAAGCTCCAGAGGTATACGGCCTATAGTAAAAGAAAAAAATTGTCTTGAGGGTTAAGACTCTCTCTCATGATAACTTGTTTAGATCTACAGACAGCGTGGTCATACACCAAGGGGGACTTACATTACAGAGCAATGAAACGTGGTACTGAGATCCTGCATATAAAATCTTTAAGGTGATAGTTTATTATACTATCAAAGGGTGGAACTGTCGAAGTCGTATAATTGGATGAACGAAAGTATATTGGTTAATATTGTTTTACCGTGTGATTGCGATCAGTAAGCCATGTATCACGTGGCATGATGCGATCACGCGGTAAAATACGCACACACTCGCACTCTCATATTTAGTTATTTATATATTTCATATAATAATGGTTCCTTTCCACAATGTTTTATGAGCAGATGGTATTTATTTTATACATATATATATATATAAAGGTTATAGGTAAACTTTAGTGTTCTTTTAGTGTTCAGGTTACAGGAAACATGTCATGTTTAGTATCATTTTAATCCCCTATTCATCAGTAGTTGTCTGGTTCATTCGCCTAAGAGATCGCACATTGCATACTCTAGTTAGCGATGTTAGGGAAATAAATGTCTAAATTGATACTGACTAGAATATGTAAATAGACTAGATTAAACTGGTTTCTGGGCGGGAGAATCATCACGAATGTTGACCCTTACCCTTGGAGGGGGTTGTTTGAACTAGCCTATGACCTGTTTACACTGGACCCTCCTGAAGCCTGGACCTATAGAAGCAAGCAACGTCATCTGCATTGTTCTCTCTGTAACACTGAGTGTATATAATACAGCTCTAGCTCGTATTAGCCCAGTCTTCTCTGACCACAGTATTCTGAAGTACTGTAAGCTGGTAGCAGTGCAGCTTAGCGCAGCGTTATGTATTTATCTTTTGGTATTGGCTGTACTGTATTATAATTATGTATTGAACTGCTAAATTTTGCATCTGCTAAAATAAATAACTTTGTGCTTTGGAAACACAACACAATCGCTTAGACAATGCTTATTTTGAAAACAATAGAATTACTTTAATACTCTTAAAGAGAGAAAGTTCAGGGGACTGCTCCAATCACTGGCCCTCCCACTCTTACTCCCCCTACACTACTGTTTTTTAGCCAGGGCTGTAAGAAGAACTGGCTGGGAGCACCTTATTACAATATTTTACAAGGTGGTAGCTTTAAGGCAGCTTTTTAAAATCTATTTATAATATGCCAGTTTTATTGTATGAAACTGTTTACACTATTTTTAAACAGAGATGACTTTACTTTGGTTTAGTTTGTACAGGAACCTCTGGGGTTTTAATGTATGCAAAGGATATGAGTAGACCAGAAATATACCACATGAATCATATTTCCCTGACTGTATTATTTTTCCTTTCTAATGCTACACTAGCATGTTTGGCAGGACCTTTGTTTTATGAGTTTTCTTAACAATTGCTGCACACCTTCACAAGTATAATAGTTTCATGATCTGTCTGATTTCATCTGGAGGTGAAACATTTCTTTAGTACATAATTAGCATTGATACTGTGATAACTCACAGTAAATTATATTGTTATAAATGGTTATACATGAAGAGGTCACACTAATATTATAAAGAATAATTGTCCCCTACTGTTAAAGTGTATCTGTAATGCAGATTTTAAAAAACCCCCACTAATTTATAGTTTAGCCCGAGCATAGGCTAACTGCATTACACAATTCATCAGAAAATCAGCTTCCAAATGATTCCACAACCTCTCTATCTTGTACTTCAGACTATTGTTCCTTATACAAATTAGCTGTTGGTGGGGGCTTTTCAAAGGCACAGACATATGATGTCACAAAAAAAGCTTCTGAGGGACACAGTGAGCATTCTGGAGGGGAGTTTCAAGAGACAAGTGCAAGGAGTGTGGCAATACGATTTGCGTCATCAGTGCCCCAAACCTCTCCCCCCCGCCCCACAATCTGCATCATTGAGTAGTGGCAGAAGGGCCATGATGGTGTGACATTCCCACTTCTGAAGCAAGTGATATGGGATCCAGGAGGATGGCCAATTGTCCTGGGAATTTAGGGGAAATCCCAAAATTTCATGAGCCTCCAGAACATTCCAGGAGAGTAGGCAAGTATGGATAAAGTTATTCCCCGAGTCAGAATAATAGTTATGCACATAATATGTCTAGTGGCCGAGAATCTTTGATTGAGAATTTCATATAATGAATTTGGGAGGATATGTGTGGTAATAAATAAGAATAAACAACTCATTTGTTCAATAAAGGATTTTGAGTCGCATTCAAGTAATTTTTTCCAGAAAAATTATGAATTCCAGGTGTACTTGTAAGAATTATTAGCCATTTCAATAATCTAAATCAAGACTATATATTACGAGTGTTAGACATACCAGTGGTTCTACACTCACCACCAGTTCCCCACAGTGATAGACATATGCATATGCAATGGGACAATATGCTCTCTCTGATTCACAGTAGGTATAGAATTGTCTTCTTCATCCTGTAGAGGAGCCAGGAGAACATATGAACTATTATTAAAATGCACATGAAAATCTTCTCTTCCATGAACACAACGAAAAGAGACCTGGTCATTGTGATATTGTAAATGAGTTACTTACTAGCATCCCAACCATCCGTTCCCCCCCCCCCCCTAAAAACTACATAGTACTGCCATGAGTAGGACTCATCTCTCAAAATTCCCATCAATGGGGACAAAAGTTCTGACTGTCAGGATGGCTGAAGAATTGGAACTTGTCAAAATCACTACAGTTGGGAGGTATGTTGTTTGCATACATGCATGTGTGCACTGCCTTTGTCATTTATAAGTCTGAAAATTTAGCATTGTAATATATATTAAACACATTTGAACAGCACTAATGCACCATTTGAGTGAAGAAGCGACATTTATAAATAATTTAGTTTTGCAATTTGAATCACGGCTACTACAATATTTCTTTGAATGAATGAATGAAGGCTTTGATAAAATGGACAAACAGAGACAAATCCCAAGCCCTATTTTCTTTCTAGTTAGTTTATACATATTGGATACATATGTAATCCATCATCACCATTGCTGTCCAGCTAATCATAAAAGCATTTACTATTTCAAGATATATGTGTTTATTAATATTACTTTTTTTTAAAAGTAATTTTTTATTGCTTTTTTCTTATTGCACAAAAGGCATTTTATAGCTCTATGATGATAATGTATTTCACAAATATGTAGCCACACCTATTGTAGTATTTAAGTAAAGAAAAAGGTGATTATAAGATATTTCTGCCTTTGTAAGGGTGCATTATATTCCAACTATATAGAACTATACATACTGAATTCATTATTTCAGTGAAAAATAGACATTTATAAGACAAGTGTTTTCTGGATCTAGGAGGATAAAATGTATTCTGATAATCTGGAATGACACAACACTTATTGCTGTAATTATGTCAGTGAAAAACAGGCACATTAAAGTGTGTGCAAACTAACGTCGGCAAATCTTGTCTACTAAAAAGGTAGTAAAGACGTCCTAATTTGTATAATATAAATTACACCTACTTCTACTGTCCCCTCCTCCTTCATACATGCCCTTATCTCACCCATTCTTAAGAAACCCAACCTTGACTCCACCTCTCTAGCTAACTTCCGCCCCATATCACTTCTCTTCTTTGCCCCAAACTTCTTGAGAAGATTGCCTTCAACCGACTCTCCAGTCACCTCTCTGCTAACTCCCTCCTCGACCCCCTCCAATCTGGATTCCACCCCCTCCACTCCACTGTCACCGGCCTAGCCAAAGTCTCTAATGACCTACTCTCGGCCAAATCCAGGGGCGACATCTCCTTGCTCATTCTCTTGGACCTCTCTGCGGCCTTCGACACCATGGACCACCCCCTCTTTCTGCAGACCCTTCTTTCTCTCGGCCTATCTGGCACTGTCCTCACTCTTACCTTGCCAACCGCTTCTTTTTTGTTTCCACTCCTGACTCATGCTCACCCCTCTCTGCACTCCCTGTTGCCCTCCCTGTTGGAGTCCCTCAGGACTCTATTCTTGGCACTCTTTTTTTATCACTGTTCACTACCTCCCTGGGCAATCTCATCTCTTCCTTTGGTCTCCAGTACCAGCTTTACACCAATTACATTGAACACTACATCTCTTCTCCAGTCCTATACCCCTCCCTCTTCTCTCGTGTTTCTGACTGCCTTTCCGCCATCTCCTCCTGGATGTCTTCACGTTTTCTCAAAATCAACATTGCTAAAACTGAACTTATTGTTTTCCCTCCTTCTAAATCTTCACCTCCTCGTGATCTATCCATCACTGTTAATAACATTACCATCTCTGCTGTTCACCAACTCTGTTGCCTGGTTGTCACCCTCAACTCCTCCCTCTCTTTTGCTTCCCTTTCAATTTTTTTCCCAATCCTGTGGCTTCCAGCTATGGAATATTGCCTTCATCCGGCCCTTTCTCTCTCAAGATGCTACTAATACTATGTACCACAAATTCATCATCACCCGTCTTGATTACTACAACCTTCTCCTCACTGGCTTCCCCCTCTCCCATCTCGTTCCCCCTTCACTCTATTCTTAATGTATCTGCAACGCTTATCTTTCTTTCACACCACGCTTCCTCTGCCTCCCCTCTCTCTTGCCCTACACTGGCTCCCTTTCCCTTACAGAATCCTCTTAAACTTCTCACTGTCACCTACAAGGCCCTCTTCCATTCCACTGCCCCTTATATCTCTAACCTCCTCTCCATCCACACTCCCAACCATTCCTTGCATTCTGTCAATGACCGTTGCCTTTCCTCCGCACTGATCACCTCTTTGCATGCCAGAAGTCAAGATTTCTCCCATGCTGCCCCCCTCCACTGGAACAACCTCTCTCACACCATCCATCTGTTTCCTAATTTTAGCTCTTTCAAACAGGCTCACAAAACTCACCTGTTCCTCAAGGCCTACCAGCCATCCACACAAGCTTATCCTTCCTTGTTCTCCTCACCTCCCACTTTCCTGCCTCCTCTTGCACTTGATACCCTCTACTGACTCCTCTCGTGCCTGCTGTCTGTTTCCCCTCCCCTTAGTATATAGATCTTATGAGCAGGGCACTTTTCCCTTTTGCCTCAATTCCATTTTTTCTTCTCCTACATCACTGTACTTGTTAAGCTTGGAGATACTGAAGTCTTGGTTATACTCGTTTTACTGTACTGTTGTATATTGTCTGCATTGTAATTTTGTACTCTGTACGGCATTGCGGATACCTTGTGGCGCCATATAAATAAAGATTAATAATAAAAATAATAATAATACACCTACAATTTATTCACTGCAAAGACAGATATTAAACATGTGTACACACTCTGTACAAAGAGACTGAGTAGAGTAGACATAAATAGGCAGTTTGTGAGTATATAATAATTCACTTAAGAAATACTGACAGACCTTTCTTGTTTCATACAACCAGGAAGAATGTATATGAAGTTGACTACATGCTACATTTTAAGTTTATGGCTTTAAGATGGTGGCTGTTACATTGTGGCATGGCTCTTTTTTTGTTTTTTTCTTCGCCACATCTCATCTAAATTTGGATGAATTTGAATTAAGAATGGATCAATTTGGTACTAGCCTTGCGCTGTCCGTTTCATCAAAATTCCTTTTGTTTGTGTTCAGTAAGACGTGTGATGTCTCAAGTGTTACATTTCACAAATAGTACAATGACACAGGTTTTTCTTTTATTTTACAGGTTTCCATCATGTGCTCCTCTTCCCTTTTTGTGGTATGATGCTTATGAAAGGTAACTATCACAATCATTGTCTGACTTTGAAACATGATATTCCCTTAAGTTTTTCTTCATGCAGAACAGCATTATTTATTAATATCCATGTCAGCTAGTAGTCAGAAGAAAGCAAAGGTTTAAAAGTTCTATGAGAATATTACAGTTTCAGTTTTCATTTGTAGTCCATCTTAGTACCAGTTTGTGATATGATGGATATTGGTAAGAGCAGCTGATCTACAGATTGCTACAGTAATCATATAGCACAGTTATATGTATAATCCACTTCATGGACTCCACAAGTTTTGATCGAACTAACTTCATTCACAGATCAAACACTTGGGTTTAAACATTATTTTTAATGCAAGTTATAATGACAAAACCAACACAATAAAAAGAAAAAAAAAGTGCAGCCCAAGCATATGAAAATGGTTTCCTTTTCTAATGAGCTTATAAACACATACTAAACAGGTAAAATCAGTTTTTCATCTTTTTTGTAAACTTTACAACAGCTTTAAAGGACTACTATGCTTTAAAGCTACACTACTACCTAAAAGTGACCTAACATGTAAAAAGAAAACAGCAATTCAGTAAAACTAGCCCTCTTTAAATGTCAGTGATGGGGAGTTGTGAGTGGGAGGACTAATCACAAGCCATATTTTTTGTTTGTGACTTGTGATTGGTCCTGCTCATTCCCCAACACCGCCGACCCTGTTTCTTTGACCAGGGCTGGGCGGTGGTAAAATATTTTCCTAGGTGGTAATGCAGTTTTCAATACAAGTTGCCCTATATAAAAAAAACTTTTTAATAGCTTATCAGAACTGAAAAAGTTCATATAGAAGTTTTCATTGTGATAGGAGATTGTCTCAAAATATCTCCCAATTCGACACCTCCATCCTGCAAAATATCTGAGTCTCTCTTCCACTCTCATCACATCCTCCCATTCCCAGTTACAGGACTTTTATCGGGCTAGTCCCATTTTGTGGAATTCCCTCCCTCGCACAACAAGACTTTCCTCTAGTCTTCAAATCTTCAAGCATTCTCTGAAAACCTACCTCTTCAGACAAGCTTATAATATTCCTCAACTACCATCTTAATCTCCAAAGGTTACCCTATCACCCCCTCTACACAGCTAACACAAGACAACAACCCTCTGACCAACATTGCTGTGTGACTGATCATAGAGCCCACTTAGTACTTTTTACTTTTGCATTCTAGCTGAAAAATATGCAATATGATTTAACACTTACCCTTGTGTATCAAACTCCCATTGTTCCATAGATTGTAAGCTTGCAAGCAAGGCCCTCTTACCTCTATGTCTGGATGTATTGCCCAGTATTGTTTTATTAATATTTGTTCCCAATTGTAAAGCGCTATGGAATTTGCTGGCGCTATATAAATAAATGTTGATGACGATGATAATTTTAGTGTTTTTTTTAACGGCAAATGTTTAGAACCTATTTAACCAAATGGAATCTAAAGAACAGTTCATTTTGACCATTGAATGTGATCCCCTTATCACCTCCTCCCATGCGCGTATCCAAGACTTCGCCAGCGCTGCCCCCCTCCACTGGAACAAGTTCCCCTCCTCCATCAGAACTTGCCCTAATCTGTCCAGTTTCAAACGGGCTTTAAAAACCCACCTTTTTCTTAAAGCCTTCCAGTCTCCCACTTAACTTCTTACCTTCATTGCCCTTCCCTCATAGTTATCCTCCGTTCCTCCTTCTCTCCCCCGTGTCTCTCTGTCTGTCTACCCCACCCCTTAGATTGTGCGCTCCTTTGAGCAGGGTCATCTCTCCTCCTGTCTTCACCACTTTTAACTCTGCTCTCCAGCTACCTAGCCCTCCTCCTCGAGGACCCTCTTCCCCCCGTCCGCTCTCACTCCCTCCTCTCCCTCTGGGAGTTTCCCTGTCACCCATGCCCTCCCTCTTGGGCTCCGTTGTATGCGGACCCTCCCCTCTCCCCTCCCCCTACCCAAGCTGTGCGATGAGCTCATTGAGTTACTGTGCTTATTGTTTACTGTACTGTGCTGTCTCACCTCGTATTGTAATTTTGTTTGTCCCTGTACGGCGATACGGACACCTAGTGGCGCCCTATAAATAAAAATGAATAATAATAATAATAATAATAATCCTCTCATTGAATTTCTTCATTGACAGTTTATTGTATTTGACTGCAGCTCATAACATTCAAATAATGTGCTTTGGGTAATACCCAATCGCCTACCCATAAATATAAAATGATTTATAGACTGTTCATCTATAGATTTAGTAGACACGTGAGGGATTTGCTTACCTGCTGCAAACATACTTATAAAGACGGACCACCTGAAATTACCTAGTTCTACTCTGTTGCACAGGATTTCTTTTATCAAAATTTCCCTTTCTTTTTTTGAAATGTAGATGGAACTTTATATCTTCTGTTTACAAGGACAGTTGCTATTGCAGAGCAGGGGGATTTGATATAAGACCAAAGAGCTTTTTCAATTGTCAAAGGGACATCCAATTGTTGGTATTACTAAGAGTTCTCTCTGACTATCTGTCCTGGACTTCTTACACAAAGGAATATCTAACAGGAGTAGAAAGCTCGAGAAAATGACAGATATATTAATGTAATGCTATAATCTTGCTTGATCATAGTCATTTATGGATATTATTTTTATTACTTAGCTTTCTGTACATCATTGGCGAGTGGCGAGAACCTGTGAAGTTGTACTTTGAGTAATTACAGGAGCTGAGATTTATGGATGAACCAATTAGTAAAATGAGAAGTCAAAATGTGTGTTAAAAGGAAATAATTATCACCATCACTCCACCTACAGCTCTCCCAAAAAGCAATATGCTGTTAAAATGTACGCAGCAATCCCCTTTGAACAGTGTAAAGGCTTTTAGCAAACTAGCAAGAGTGTAACTATAGCAGTCAGAGAGGAAAAAATTAGAGATGGTCACTGACCCCCGTGTTTTGGTTTTGGATGTGGATTACCTTCGTGTTTCAGTTTTGGTTTTGTTTGGTTTTGTTTTGCAATTTGTTAAAAAAAATATATTTTTTTGGCCTAAAATAACTTAATTTAGGTATTATTTTGTACCTAAAATTATTAACCTCACTAACACTAATTTCCATTAATTTCCATTCAATTTTGACCACCCCATAGGTCACAATATGATTTTCATACACTTTCAAAGAAAAATTGCTGCAGTTCTTGCCAGTGATAAGAAAAGGGCCATTGTCATGCTTGGGCATAAGACCAAAAATCCACCTCTTAAGTGTGGAATTATTTTTACACAAATACTGACAACAGTTGTCTAGCCATTTGTAGCATTGTTAAAGATACACTCAGAGGTAGGGACCTTAACCATCTAGGATCCTCATCCATGTTACGTCATTTTTCAGCTAGTTCATGGAAAGCTGTTGGGACAATCAGAAACTTAGGTTAAAAAAAAGTAACAAGCAGTCCAGCATCATCTACCTCCCTTCTCTCATCTACATCCCAGCACCTGCAATCTACACCCCCAACACCTACCTTCATCATCAATATCCCCAGAAGCAACAATTGACAGTTAAACAATCCTTTGCAAGAAGAAGCAAGTATGAAATCTGTCACCCAGTCGCAAAGCGGATCACAGACGCTATGGCGACTATGCTAGTATTAGATCTGCGTCCAATATCCACTATTAATGCAGCTGGTTTTAGACAGTTATTTGAGTTCGTGTCCCCGTTACCAAATTCCATCACGACACCATTTTACTAGAAAAGCTATCCCTCACCTCTACCAGAAGGTTCGTAAAAATGTAATTATTGGCCTACAAAATGTCATTCTACCCACTGTACACTTAACCACAGATATGTGAACAAGCAGAACTGAACACACAAAAGATTATATGACTGTGACAGCCCACTGGGTTGGTGATTCGCCTTCGCCAGCAGGAACAGCATCAGCATGTACCCAAGTACGTCACATTTTTCAGAGGCAGGCTACTCTGTGTATCACCGGCTTCACTAAGAGGCATACAGCTTACAATCTGTTACAGAAACTAAGGAATGTCATTTCAACATGGCTTATCCTGGTTGGACTCTCCTCAGGATATTGAATTTCTGATAACGCCACCAATATTGTGAGAGCATTACAGCTGGGTGAATTCCATCACATTCACTGTTTTGCTCACACAATTAAATTGGTGGTGCAGAGCTTTTTAAAAAATGACAGGGACGTGCAGGAGTTGCTGTCTGTGGCCCATAGAATATCTGGACATTTCTGGCATTTGGCAACAGCATGTAGGAGATTGCAGAAGCTACAAGAGCAATTTAATTTGCCCTGCCACCAACTGAAGCAAGAGATGGTGACAAGATGGAATTACACTCTGTATATACTTCTGCGTATGGGGGAACAGCGAAAAGCCATCCACGCTTACTCCACAAGCCATGACATTGGGAAAGAAGGGGGAATGCATATTACTCAAGCGTAGTGGAGAATACTTTCTGTGTTGTGCAAGGCGCTGAAACCATTCGAAGTAGTCACCTGTGAAGTGAGGTCAGACACTGCTATCTTGAGCCAAGTGATTCCTTTAATTAGACTTTTGGAAAAGCAGCTTGAGAAACTGAAGCAGGAGATGAAACAAACCAATTACGCCAAGTATGTCAGACTTGTAGATCAAGTACTTTATTCGCTTCGCCAGAACCAAGAGTTATGAAAATCTTGAAATCGGATCACTACATTTTGGCGACTATGCTTGAGCTTAGGTTTAAGAGCTATGTCTTCTCTTTGTTACCAACTGACCCAGATCTCAAGAGTTGCAAGGAGCTCCTGGTGAGTAAGATGACAGCTCAAGTGTTATGTGACAGGATGGCGTCTCCTCTTTCAGTTTCTCAGTCAACTGCTGCTAGGAAAAATCTTAGCTTTTCCAAGAGTCCCAGGGATGATGCAGATGACTCAGCACAACATTTTGACATCTGGTCTGGTCTAAAAGAATTGCCCAAAAATGTGACACCTCTGCCGTAAATCCACCTGATCCTACTATCAACATTCAAAGGATGGTGGAAGATTATTTTAACAACAGCATAGAAATAGACACATCAGACAGTCCCTTTACATACTGGCAGTAAAAAAAGGGAATTTGATGACCCATGTGTCAACTCGTTTTGCACTACCTAAGCTGCCCACTCTCCAGTGTGTACTCAGAAAAAGTTTTCAGAACAGCCGGGAACCTTGTCAGCGATTGGCGTAGAAAGTGTTTGTAATCTGCACTTTATGTCAAAGATACCTAGCTATATTTTATTTTTTGGGGAATTGGGGCTGATTCGAAGCTCAGTGATGACCTTGCTGTTGCTGTGAATTTCAATGCCTCTTTTTAGTGCATTGTCTGGAACAAGATCCCATATACTCATGTCAGCGTAATCACAGCCAATGTTTGGACATCTGTCGGATTTACCCTTCTGAAGTTTGTTTTCAAACAGCCTTTAAATTGCTTCTCTCTCATATGTCTGACCACATACTTTGTTTTTCACTGGGTTCACCATCTCCAACTGTGTTATAGGAGTGCTCTGGGTGATGATGATCTTCTCGTCTTCATCTTCCAAAATTTAGTCTGCAGGGGCTGGTGACACACCCATTTGTTTTGTCGGGTCTCTTAAATATTCATTAAACTGGACACATTTATCGTCCTGCCTCAGGGCCTCCTCTGTATTATTCTTCTGAAGCGCAGTGTATCTCTCATGTACAAGCTCTCTAAAATCTGGGATCTCATCTGGTGGGTCACATTTTAACTCAAGTACAGTCTCCTCAACTGTGTCTATATATTGGTTTAAATCTCTATTCAATGCAGCGTATTCCAACGTGACAGATTCCATGCTGTACACATGTTCCGTGTCAGTCTGTCTGAAGCAGATCTAATGCCACTCCAGTTGTAATATCTATTCCTGTGTCTACATAAGTTTGGCAGTTCTTCAGGGATGAGAGGGAGGTATCCACAGAGGAGAAGGAGAGTAAAGATGCAGCATGAGCAGACATGGTTTAATAATGTAGAGTTCATTGACAGCACTGTTAGGCTTAAGGCAGCTAAGCTATTGGTAGCTTGTTTTGTGGGGGCCCAAACAAACCAAGCACTTCAGCCACAAATGTGGCACTGATTGTCGCTGGTGTACTTGGTTTGTTAAACTATACATGTCCTTTTCAATATCTTAAATAAGGGTGGGTTGGAGGACAATTCCACCTTGCACCACTTTTCTTTTCTGTCACTGCTGTGTGACATGTTTCCTAGATGTGCTATTAACTACCAGCCAGTCTTTGTCCGAAAGTGTATGAAAATAATATTGTGACATGTGAGGTGGTCAAAATCGACTGGAAAATACTGGAATCAGTGTAATTGAGGTTAACAATAATGTAAGAACAAAAAAGGAGCACAATTATGTGATTTTAGCATATTTTAGCTATTTTTCTAAAAGCTACAGATCCAAAACCAAAACACGGGGGTCAGTGAACATCTCTACTACTAGTGCAATTAGTACTCTGTCCTAGTGGATACTGACTGGAGATGGAGCAGGTATCATGGTGGGTATTACGTTATGATCTTGCCCCATCACAATTTTGCTATGGGGCTCAAACATTTCTAGTTACCCTTCTGTGAATAGGATAATATATAAAGGAAATCCCCTGCACTGTGGAGATAAAACAAAGACAAGTCAAATCAACAACATATTTCAAAACAACCTAATTATATCCATGGTATCATAATGATCTCCTTTGATGTTCACTTTATACTAGTCAAACCTACCTACCTATGTCCTATAGTAAATGGTATTAGTTTATTTTAAGAATGAGAGACATTATCATTCGTTCAGTGGTTTTAATGCCCTTCGGCAGTGTCACTGTTTTTAATACCCACGGGTTACTGACATTAAAAAGAAGCACTTGGTATCTTCTTATATGTAGTGCTGCTTTCTGCTGCTCCTCTATAGCTGTGATTGGCTGGGAGTATGGAGCTGGGCTATGATGTCACAGCCAAGCGCATCACTCCCAGTCTGAGGTGCGGATGATGCTGCCCCCACCACCTGCCTGCAAGAGAAAGAAGCCCAGAGAGAGTGAACCCAATGCCCAAGGGGGGGAAATTCTCTCCTTGAGTGCTATGCCCCCACAAATGCCGTGAAGTGTACAACTTCCCACATATGGCAACTAAACATTTATGAAAGTGTCTAATGCTATTCGTGCACACCAGTACACTTAGATATATATCTCTAAATCTATCTTACAGTTATCATTGGATTTAATTAAAGCTCCTCCACGCTTTAAAAGACTAAAAGTAGATTACTCTAATGACTAACATTGCATAAATTTAAATAATTTAACAAAGAACTATATCAATTACATGAATTGATTTATGAATAAATCAAACCACTAGACATGCAATTGCTGAGACACAACTCTATTCATAGCAATACATATGCCAATCCACAGCTCCAGTCATACAAATTCTTACTATAATAAAAAGGGAATCTTAATAACCACTTTCTTTTACTAATTTAAAGTGATCTGTGTGCATTTTAGAATCTACACAAATAAAACTAAAATGGAACAAATGATAATTGAACTAACAACAAAAGATTACCGTTTCATATATAAATGTTATCTCCATGTAAATATATGTTTAAAATTAGATTAAATAAGTTAAATTAAGTTAAATAAATATAAGTGAGGATTCACTACTTATTACAAACATATAAATGGGCTGATGCACAGTGGGACGTATGCCAGTTTGAGTATCATGCTGTGCACATGCCCAGAAAGTGGGCATACACATATGTGCATCTGAAGGCTTGCATGATTCAGGCAGTTACACCCACCTGCACTTGGAAGGGAGGGATGGGGGAGAGAAGAGGCAATTTAACTTTTGCTAGGTACAATAAATTACCTGCATCCTTTCTTATAGCATTGGAAGAAAAGTATTAGTTTTCACTCCAAATCTATATGCCTTGCAATAAATGCGGGGGATGGAATCTTAATATTAATTGCATTTAATCAGTTCTCTTTCCTTTAATTATTGCTAAGCTGCCTTTGAGGTTCAAGGCTCTTCTAATGGTTTTAAATGATTTTCTTTCAAAAGTAGATGCCAATGTTTGTCATTATTAAAATCCTCTCTTCAAACAAAAATTATGTCATCAATGTATCTTCTCCAAGGACCAGGTTCACAAAAGGGATTGTTTAATCCATATGAATTTGGACACCCAATATCCCATAAATAAATTTGTGTAACTAGGAGTGAACCTGGGCCTCACTGCTGTTCCCTGAGTGAGCAAACAAAATACTCTTATGCATAACTTGAGAGGACCCAAACTGGCTGCCCACCCCATACCCTCTCCTTCATGTCTGTCTCTGATCTTGTCTGATTTATAAATCATTTGTTGCTTATTTTCCTTCGTGTCATGCATAACTTGAATGCACCCAAGATGGCCCCCTCCCAATTGCATTCTATTTTATATGTTTTTATTTCATGTTACTTGTATTTCAAGTGTAAGGTGCTTTGAGTCAGAAAGGGAGAAAAACACTATATAAATAAATTATTACTATTGACATTTTTAAGTGATTTTTAAATGTCTTAAATGTATAGTAATACTTTTTGTTGGTTCCAATTAACTGTGAAGCTATTTTAAGAGAGATCAGACTTTTAACTGTATTTGTTTCATCACAACTGTTTCACTGCACTTTTCCCACAGAAGTGGGAGAGTCCTCACCAGACATGTTGAAGTTGTCTGGGATTTCATCAAAGAAGTTTTATTGTGCCACTATAAATCTCTAATGCAAAAACATTTCATTTGATTAAGGCATTGATTCATGAGTTAATATACTTATTGCACTGTTGTTAATTTCATTATTTCAGAATAATAAATTACAATTCATCTGGTGCCTCCATGTTTTCATGGATACTTTGTTACAGGTTATTTCACTCAAGAAATTAGGAGAGTGTATTTTTGCCACATTTCTTTAACATTTTTATTTTACACAGCATACAATGTTATTGTATTTTTATTTGATCACATATTAAATTTTGGGTGATGGTTATTCCTTCATTGTGAAAATCTCACAGATCCTTATTGGAAATATCACAGAAAATATATTTTGCACATTTACAGGTGAGTTTAATATATATCTACTATTAGGATTTGTATTATTAGTACACAGTGAGCACTATGTTGTACCTATGTTTTTTTTTTTTAGCTCCACTGGAGAGATTTTGAGGTATTGTTGAAATGACAGAGGAGAGATGTGAAAACGTATTAATCACGAATTGTTCAGGCTTAAGAATTTCTCTCTCATCTAGTAAAGTGAGTTGTTCAGAATCTGTCAATATATTTCACAATGTTTGAATGGCCTACACCAGTGGTTCCCAAACTTTTGCAGTTCGGGGCACCCTTAGCGTCTCCAAATTTTTTCAAGGCACCGCTCCAAAATAATTATTGAGCAGTCCTGTTTTAGAAGTAGTTGGGTCAAAAAATTTTAATAAGTATTTAGGTCAGGACAGAAATACTTATTTAGTTGTATGCAAAAATGTCCCCTCTGCATCCAGACACTCTGCCCTCAGGCACTCTGTCCCCTCTGCATCCAGACACACTGCCCCCTCTGCATCCAGACACACTGCCCTCTCTAACACTGTCCCCTCTGCCCTCTGTCACGCTGTCCCCCTCCTCTGCCCTCTCTCACGATGTCCCCCCTCCTCTGCCCTCTCTCACGATGTCCCCCTCCTCTGCCCTCTCTCACGATGTCCCCCCTCCTCTGCCCTCTCTCACGATGTCCCCCTCCTCTGCCCTATGTCACCCTCCTCTGCCCTCTGTCACGCTGTCCCCCTCCTCTGCCCTCTCTCACGCTGTCCTCCTCCTCTGCCCTCTCTCATGCTGTCCCCTCCTACGATGTGTCCCCCTCCACTGCCCCTCTCATGCTGTGTCCCCCTCCTCTGCCCCACTGTGCCCCTCCTCTGCCCCGCTGTCGCACTCCTCTGCCCCGCTGTCACACTCCTCTGCCCTGGTGTCACACTCCTCTGCCCCGTTGTGCCCCGCTGTCACACTCCTCTGCCCTCTCTCACGCTGTCCTCCTCCTCTGCCCTCTCTCATGCTGTCCCCTCCTACGCTGTGTCCCCCTCCACTGCCCCTCTCATGCTGTGTCCCCCTCCTCTGCCCCACTGTGCCCCTCCTCTGCCCCGCTGTCGCACTCCTCTGCCCCGCTGTCACACTCCTCTGCCCCGCTGTCACACTCCTCTGCCCCGCTGTCACACTCCTCTGCCCCGTTGTGCCCTGCTGTCACACTCCTCTGCCCCTGTTACACTCCTCTGCCCCGTTGTGCCCTGCTGTCACACTCCTCTGCCCCTGTTACACTCCTCTGCCCCTGTTACACTCCTCTGCCCCTGTTACACTCCTCTGCCCCTGTTACACTCCTCTGCCCCGTTGTGCCCTGCTGTCACACTCCTCTGCCCCGTTGTGCCCCACTGTTACACTACTCTGCCCCTGTTACACTCCTCTGCCGCGCGCCAGCCATAGAAAAAAAAGAAAGAACACAAAAACTTACCAATCCACCGGGCGCCAGGACCCAGCATCCACCTCTCTCCCGCAGCTGTCACTGACGTCGATATTCAGTGACAGCTGCTGCGGGAGAGAGGAGGCTGCTGGGTCCCGGCGCCCGGCGGATTGGTAAGTTTCTGTGTTCTTTCTTTTTTTCAATGCTTGGCCCGCTGCACCCTAGTGACAGCGCCGCGGCACCCCTGGGAGCCGCGGCGCACAGTTTGGGAACCGCCGGCCTACACTTTTATATATTAATTTTTCAATTTTTTTCTGGCTCATCTGAGCAGAGTCTTTTGCAAGTTATTGGACTTATATTTTATAAGCCATTTGCAATAAAGGGAATACATTTTCTTTTACCAACCACTGGCATTCATTTATTTTTCATGTGTGCAATACAAAAGTATACATGTTTATTTACTTTGTTCAGTTCTCGCTATCCATATATACTGTACTTAGTATATTTCAGGTGCTCACAATGCAAGACATTTATAAATACTGGTGGAAAAAAGATGGTGGTACTTTGCAAGATAACTAAAAGGATTCTAGCTGCCGTTTTGCTAGTGCTAGCAAATTAAGGCAGCTTTCTTATTGGATTGTTATAGGAATCACTACATTTACCCTTTGCAACGTGTCTGATAAACGTCTTGCACTTTGGGCACACTGATTTTGCCACAGGGAACTCTTCTTGCAGATGCTTTAATCTTCTATACTGCTTAGGACTCACAAACTAAAATGCTTTCTGGCCAATGGTGCACCTGTACTGTAATCTGTCAAATGACCCATAATAGCTATTGTACAGTCACAGCTAGATCTGGATGAAGGCATTGGAGGATAGATCTCTACAAAAAAATGTTCATTTTAGAGGAACCAGACTGAAAATCAGTCACAGTGCTAAAATGTGAGCAATGTCCTTGTACATTGGTTTTGTACCAGTCTCTACACAATTAAATACATTTACATTTCATATGGTGAGCACTAAGTTGTCTGTCATGATAGTGACCTTCCTATTCCCATAATGAAGGACTCTGCACATCATTCTGTTGTCACAAACACATTTAGACTTGCAAAATATTAATTAGCCTGAACATATTTCTAAATTGCTATATTGCTTCAACGTAGGCTCCTATATTAAATATGAATTACAATCTGCATATTAACAAAACACAAGCAATCGGCGGTCAGATTCTACTAATTTGTATGATCAAGCATATAAAAAGGTCTTTACAATAAAATGATGTAATTGGTTATACCTTTGGATGTTATTAAAGGTATCAGTGGTGTTAGGTGAATGTGAAGCCAAAACGCTTTGAACTTAAACAGGTTGCTGTCTTATTGAAGATGGTAACAATCACTTTGTTATGCAGGTACTCACAGTTGGTAGTTGTATTACATCAGTAATCAGGCAATACAGTATTATGCAGTATACAGTTGCAGTATATGTGCAAAGGCTTGATGGTAATATGCACGGTGCCTCTACCTCTGCACATCCGTGCAAGAATCACTTGTGGGCATAGTCTCCCCTATTACCTACAGGGAGCCTCCAGTCACTTACTAAGGAGTTTTGAGGGCTAATATACATATACCTACGCAGATAAGACAGCTGCATCCGACTCGTATGAGGTCTGACTGGAAGTCTCGGTGCGAAAAGTCGTACTTCCGGTTTGTTAGTGTGGTGCATGCGCAGTAGCGCATTCAGGATGCAGGTGTCCTGCCCCACTTCCTTCTAGACCACCAGGCTGCAATTAGGTGATAGAGCTAACATCTCCTATATTCCAATAGATGTGTCCTTGATTTATCCACAATTGTGATTCAGTAATCCACACACTTCCCTATATCAGGGTGGCTGCTTCTTTTGGATTTTTCCTGTTTGTTCACCCAGGAAAGTAAAATCTAAAAAGTGAAGAAATAAAAAGGTGCCTCCTAGTTCAGTATTTCCAATCCTGTTTTATTCAATTCTTTATGCCCATGTACTATAAAGACCATCATCTGTATGATAATGTTCCACTGTTATTCTTAATGCTACTCCATAGGCCAGACGAAAAGAACAGATAACCAGCATAGAAAAGAAAATAACATTATTGCAATATGGATTGTTTAACAACACCCCAGTGCTTTAAAGCAGTTCTTCTTTTATAACACAATTCCAAAAGTGATAATTTGTTTATATATATATTAGAGATGGGCGGGCTCGGTTCCCCAAGATCCAAATCCATCTGAATTTCGCCTAACCGAGTACTGAGCCGAGCAGGCTCGGTACTCTCCCGCCCATTCGGAATCTAAATCGAGGCAAAACGTCATCGTGACGTATTCGTATTTCTGAGCTCGGGTCTCACGAGATTTGAAAAAAGCATAAATACCAGCCTCCATAGCAATCCATCGCCATTTGACAGAGGGAGAGAGCAGGGTTAGGTCAGAGACTGTATTAGCGCAGGGACAGAGCAATAATTGTACACCTTATTCTTTCTATTATTCTTTTATTTCGAATCTATTCAATTCTATTATTAAATCATATTCTATTTGCAATTGTTAAAGCAGCAAGACAGGAGGATAGAGGAGGCTTATTTTTTAATTTGTTTGCACTACAAGTGCTTTGGGGTCTCCCATATTCCCCAGTGTGAAACAATAATTTTTCTGGCTGTCAAAAAAAAAGTCCTATTTGTCAGCTGTATATATCTGATACAATTTTTGGCACTACAAGTGCTTTGGGCTCATTAAAATGGATTCAAAGCAGTCCACATATGAGCAGAATCAGCAACCAGGTTCTGTCACCAGTCCTGATGGTAGTGTTCCCAGTATGTCATCTGGGAAAGGCGATGTAAAAGTACATAATCTTTTTAAATTAGGGGAAAAAAACACACACCCAAATTTTTTTTACCGCGTTGAAGCGAAAAAGAAGTGTGACTGAGGAAAAGTTAACTGCCGATAAAAAAAAAAATTGACAACATGCCATTCTACACATGCAAAGGCAAAGAAAGAATGAAGCCTTCGCCTTTCTCTATTAGTGGCAGATCAAAAAATGTTACTGAGCCTTCTTCTTGTACGGTCACTCGTGATGATCAAGCAAGACCAAGTAATTTGGAGTCTAAACATGGTGCACAACTACTGTTACGCATGAAAGCCGAGCTGCAAGAAAACAGTAAGACATTAGAGGATAATGTATGCTCTGAATCAGAAATGACACCAATCCCTGTGGAGAGTCCATCCACCAGTGGTATGTGCAATCGTGAGCATTCTGTTATTGTACCCATAAAGAAGGGCCCTTTCAGCAGTTCTGCTGATGTGTGCCTGAACAGCCCGAGTGTAGCCATTGATACACAAATTGAGGATGCCACTTTGGAATTAGAAGAGGATGAGGGGGAGATTTGTGTAGGCGACGAGGGCGCTAATGATGATGTTGATGAGGATGATGCAGACAGATACCAAATTGCCTTTCTCAATTTCTATTTATATTCTAATTCTACAGCCTATGCAGGCTGCTTTTTGGTGACAGTCACCTAACTACCTTGGTCCATTTATTTGTTATATTGTTCAGTCTATGCAGGCTGCTTTTTTCTATTTAACTACAAGTGGAGGGGGGGCGGGGGTCATAGACAGCCACCAAACTACCTTGGTCCCTTTATTTGTTATATTTTTCAGTCTATGCAGGCTGCTTTTTTTTCTATTTAACTACAAGTGGAGGGTGTAATATACACCTAAAGACGATGGCTACATTGCCAATAATCAAAGATGGAGGAGGAAGACAACCAGGTTTGTCTGTATAATTTGCAGGCAAGTGTTAGAATTAAGGACAGCCTACCAGGGATTAAACTTTTTTTTTCATAATTTATTAGCTTTAGAATTACCTCACTTATCCAAGAAACTGGTGGAGCACTAAATTAGGTTATTTTAGATAAAAAAAATGGTATTTTTTTAAAAAATAGCAAAACAAAATCAAACAAAATCAAAACCAAAAGCTCTCATGCTTTGAAAAAGTCTGGTGAACCAGACAAAACGCGTCAGCGAGTCCTCCGTTTGTGATATCCAGAATCCCTCCACCATATTCTTGCTCAAGCGCTAGGAACCAATCTCTCAGGAAGGCTTGTGCCATTCATTGTCCCCAGGCAGGTCTAATTCGGGTGCGCACCCAGAAGACACGTGACCGCAAACCATCGTGACTACTGCCTTCAATCCCTATACAAGACTGGTTAATAGCTTAGTATTGTTTTGCAGAGTGTGTCCAGCGAAATGCCCGGAAAGGCTTCAGACTGATTTACTTATTGGTACAGGCACCTTCGATACTTTTTACCATTCCGGATCCTGGTGAGAACAATATTCCCTTGTAACAAATTGGCGCTTTGAGGTTCTATATAGGGCTGGATTTCCTAATATATCAGCATATGCATTGGATTATATGAGATATCCCATTGTTTTTACTGTAGTATCAATCTACCTTGTTAATATCTCTATTGCCAGTTGCTGTTTTTAATTTCTATATACCAAGTCAAATTGATATTTTGTCTATATGATTGTTATTGGATGATAGATCATTTTTTTTAAGTATTATATTATTATTAATTATTATTATCATTTATTTGTTAGGTGCCACAAGGTATCCGCAGCGCCGCACACAGTACTAACAGCAGACTATACAGGGTGAAACCATACAGAACAATGAACAAAAAGTACCAATACTTCAGGAACTCCGGCTAGTCATATGCAGTAAAGACGGAGCGGGAGAACAGGTATGGAGACAGGAGGGGAGGGGGCCCTGCTCATATAAGCTTACATCCTAAGGGAGGGTAAACAGACCAGGCACAAGAGGAGCCAGTTGAGGCAAGAGGAGAGAAGGGAGGACGAGCTAAAGGAAGGAGATGGGGGTTAAGTAGATGGTTGGTAGGCTTTGAGGAAGAGGTGAGTTTTGAGTGCATGTTTGAAGGAGCACAGAGTAGGAGAGAGACGGATGGAACGAGGAAGGTCATTCCAGAGAAGGGGGGCTGCACGGGAAAAGTCTTGGAAAGACAATGAGTTCAGTTTTAGAGATGTTGATTTTGAGAAAGCGCTCAGACATCCAGGAGGAGATGGCGGAGAGGCAGTCGGATACCCGAGCGAGGAGGGTGGAGGAAAGATCAGGAGAGGTGATATAGAGTTGAATGTTGTCAGCATAAAGGTGATACTGAAGACCGAAGGAGGAGTTGAGAGCACCAAGGGAGGAAGTGTAGAGCGAAAAGAGTAGAGGGCCAAGAACAGAGCCCTGCGGGACTCCTACGGGGAGAGGGTAGGGGGAGGAGGAAGAACCAGACGTGGATACAGAGAAGGAGTGATTAGCGAGGTATGATGCAAACCAGGCATGGACAGAACCAGAGAGGCCGAGAGAGAGAAGAGTTTGCAGCAGGAGGGGGTGGTCCACGGTGTCAAAGGCAGCAGAGAGGTCAAGGAAGATGAGTACGGAGAAGTGACCCTTGGATCTGGCTGATAGGATATCATTAGTAACCTTGGCCAGGGCAGTTTCGGTAGAATGGAGGGGGCGGTAGCCAGATTGGAGAGGGTCAAGGAGGGAATTGTCCGCGAGGTGCCTGGTTAGGCGGCTGCAGAAAATTCGCTCAAGTAATTTGGAGGCATAGGGGAGAAGAGAGATAGGGCGATAATTAGCAAGAGAGGTGGGGTCAAGATTGGGTTTTTTGAGGATAGGAGAGATAAGAGCGTGTTTAAAAGAGGAGGGTACTACACCAGAGGAGAGTGATAGGTTGAAAAGGTGTGCTAGGTAAGAGCAGGCCGTTGGAGAGAGAGAGCGAAGGAGGTGGGGGGGGATGGGATCGAGAGGGATTATATGATATATTCCCATTGTTTTTACTGTAGTATCAATCTACCTTGTTAATATTGATTTTGGTTTTGGTTTTTGGTTTTTATTATACACCTGAATTAAATATTATATGTCAATTAATGCCGGTCATTTGATTTGGTTTTTTTAACTATACAGTTTTTTTCTAGTGGGTATATGCGCTGGTATTTCTGTTTTTAGTTTGTCTCCTTGTGGGTTTGCCACCCTTTTCTTCCAGCTGCAGTGCTCTTAGATTTTTATCTTATTTCTAACCATCATTCAAGCATCTGCATTCTCTTTTGTTGTTTGAAAACCAAAACCAAAACCAAAACCAAAACACACCAGGGCGGTTTGGCAAAACCAAAACCAAAACACAGGGGTCAGTGAGCATCTCATATATATATATATATATATATATATACACACATACATATATATATATATATATATATATTTATTATATATATATATATATATATATATATATATATATATATATATATATATATATATATATATATATAAAACCATCATCATTAACAAGTCTGTCTGGGATTACATGAAGAGACAGAAGGATTTGAGCAAGCCTACATCCATAGAAGATCTGTGGTTAGTTCTCCATCTTCTTCAAAACTGCGTGCATTTGTACCTAGGAAAGTTGATGCTGTTTTGAAGGCAAAGGGTGGTTACACCAAATATTGATTTGATTTAGATTTCTCCTCTTCGACAATATCAATACATACATTAGGCGCTGCCTTCACACACACTGGGAAAGATGGTATATGCACATATGAATTCTGTATTCAGATTTCAGATCTCCGGGCTAGAAGGATATATAATACAAGAAAAAAACCAATAGTGCAGATCATAAGCACAAATTGTCCAATCTGTAATATCCCACTGGAATCTGAACCCGTGTGTAGATAAAACTACTGCACACCACACCCGTGTATTCACTCCAAACTGAATCCCCCTTAGGGTATGCGCTTACTTCACAATGGAAGTTTTCAAGCCCTCAGAGGTATTGCTGATATTAGATTCTTTCCGACTCCATCCTAATGGTCTCTTGCACTCATAAACAGTGAAGATAAAAACAATCTGGTGCATTAACCTTTTTAATTAAAAGCAAATATAAAAACAATGGCATATGCTCGTACCGGAAAGCAGTGATAACACGCATGGAACAAGATGGTATGAATATGAACGATCCCTCTCCCCAATCAGTCTCATATGTCCATGTGTAGTCCCCGCAATTCCGGTCTGCACAACGTGTGTAACCAACGCGTTTCGACCTGGATCGGTCTTTTTCAAGGTATGATGTTCAATGTTTCCAGCGTCCTTTTTATTCCCTTCCAAATCCGCCCCTTTTCTGAAACGAGGCTTGGTTCTGTGGTACAAGCGGAAGTTCCGGTGTCATGATGTCCAGCCCCATACACGTAACCATGGTAACTCGTTCCGCTTTGCTCTAAATGGGTATTCTATATTGTTGACATTCCATGTGTGCCGGGGGATGATACTATGACTCACAAAATAAACAGACATGTATAAATGAATGGAAATAAGGACTTTGACAGCGTCCCCCATTAGTGCTGTCACTATATCATATTCCCTCCATATCCTAACATACTATTGATATCCATAGAGAACAATAATGGCAATTCAAAACACTGTTCGTAAGTACATACAAAGGATATATAACTGTAATCATAAAAACCACTTTAATTCGAATTCAGAGTTAAGGCCTTTGGGGATCAGTGTATCTATATTGAAGATCCATTTCATTTCAGACCTAGATAGATGCCCAACAGTATTGCTATTTTTCCATGACTCTTCTACTTTTTGTAGTCCCCAAAAACCTGTCACATGTTCCACGGAACATGAGTGATGAGTTTTGAAGTGTTGTGAAAGTGCATGGGTTTCTAAACCCCTTCTTATATTGTACAGATGTTCTCTCAAACGCACCTTTAGTGGACGAGTGGTCCTTCCTATATATATCTTATTGCAGCTGCATTCGATGGCATACACTACATTTTTTGAATGGCAAGTAATAAATTGTTCTATTTGGACTTTCTTGCCATTCAAAGTAAGGACTGTCATTTTATTTTGTTTCATTTTGCATGAAACAAAAAGAAAGAAATTAACAATTTTAACATAATGATTAGAGATTGAAGATAGAATTAAGGGAAGATTGCATAAGGATAACATGGAGATTATGAATAGGAAAAAGAAGAAGTTTAGAAGAGACAAACAAATGTTAATAGATGGATCTCAGAGTACATCAGAACCCCTCATTAATCATAGATTGGTCCCAGAGACTACACCTATAGGTGATAAAAGAAGGGAAAAAGGGAAGGAATGGAGGAACACTGAGAGATGTGTAAACATTACACCTGAATTATTTCAGAAAAATGCCCAGAATAAGAAACGTTTCAGAGCAAAATGGGAGGCAAGCAATAGAACATACGATAGAAGGGAAAATAGACATGTTAGGGGGAGGTATGAACCAGAAAGAACATGGAGTAAATATAATTCTAGGAGAAGGGACGAACAGAATTCCCCAAGGTTTAACTCCAGATCTGATTGGAACATTCCCGTCAAAAACAGATTTGACGGTTTAACTGATGAACAAGATAATGTTACATACTCTCCTCCAGCTTCGTCTTTTTTAGACCACGGCAGACCAAGGTGGTTAAGGAGATAACATCTAAAACCAATAAAAACAAACAGAGGAAAAGGGGAAAAAAAGGGGGTTCTAAAACTAAGAGGAGAAAGATAAAAAGAAAAAAGAAAAGTGATGAAGTTAGGGACATTCACAATAAGATTCATGACACATCACCATTTCTAGAAGTAAATAAGGACCCCGAGATGTCCAACATATTCAATTTAAGCTCCCACACCCTTACAGAAGGGGAGAGAGCACTATTAAGCAAGGGACTTAAGTTTGCTCCCACCAACCCCATTGTCCTATTTGACACATATATAGATTTGCAGAAATTTGTGCGCAAAGTTACCATCAAAAAATTCTTTGAAACTAAGATGAATAAGGAGAAGGATGAACCCATACTGATATCTGAAGAAAAAAAGAGGTTCAAAAATAAATCCACTTTCTTCCCCTCTTATTTAAAAGGGAATTTTATTGAGACTTTTAATCAGTTAGTCACAAAGGACATCAGGATGATTAAGAACAAATATAAAGTAGGTAAGGGAAATGTCTCGAATTTAAATATGAAAGAAAGGAGGGCCATTAAGACCCTTAAGGACAATCACCAAATTGTCATTAAACCCGCCGATAAGGGCGGGGGGGTTGTTATAATGGACAGAGACAAATACGTGCTAGAAGTCCAGAGGCAGTTAAATTTGGACAACACGTATAAAAAGCTAAGAAAAGATCCGATAGAACAGATCAATAAGGACCTCAAAACACTCCTAGAAAAACATAACAATATGGGATCAATAGACGATGACACAATGAAATATATACTAATTCAACATCCAAGAACACCGGTGCTGTACATACTTCCAAAAGTACATAAAGATAGAGAAAATCCACCGGGAAGGCCCATTGTTTCGGGGTCAGGGTCAATTACCATCAACCTGTCAGAAGTTCTTGACTCATATCTACAACCCCTGGCACAAAAATCCCGATCGTATCTTAAGGATACAACGGATTTTCTAAGACATTTATCAGAAATCACTTGGGATGAGAAGATGATATTGGTCACAGGGGATGTCAGATCTCTATATACCATCATTGCCCATGATATAGGGTTAAAGGCTATAAAACAAAGCCTTTTAAATACAAATCTTTCTGAAGAAACTAGGAGTTTTATAATGGAGGGAATAGAGTTTGTCCTTTTCCACAATTATTTTAGATTTGGGGAAGACTACTTCCTACAATGTGTGGGCACGGCGATGGGCACCAGGTTCGCTCCAAGCTATGCTAACATCTTCATGGCGCAGTGGGAGGAGATAAATGTATGGTCTGGCCATGATTTTGGGGCGAGCCTGGTGTCATGGCATCGGTATATAGATGATGTCTTTTTCATTTGGAGAGGGACAGAGGAGGATTTGAAATCATTTCTTGATCATTTGAACAAGAATGATTGTAATATTGAATTCTCATTTGAATCGAGCAAGGTGAGTGTCAATTTTCTTGACATCACTGTCTATGTTGAAGAGAATGTGATACAAACGAAAACCTTCCATAAGCCAACAGACATTAATAGCTATATTGATTATAATAGCAATCATCATCGTCTTTGGCTTGACAGTGTGCCCCTCAGTCAAATGACAAGAGTTAGAAGGAACTGCACAGAGGATAAGGTATTCCAACAACAAATAGAGGAGATGAAAAAGAACTTCAGTCAGAAGGGATACACAGAAGAATTGTTATATAAAGCTGAGAAAAGAGTACATGACAATAAGAGAGAAGAACTCCTAGTCCCAAGGAATAAAGGTACAAATAGGGACAACAAATATGAATGGGCCTTTATTTCGGGATTTAGTTCTCAACATAGACAGATGGAGAAAATCATCCACAAATATTGGTATCTGTTAAGACAAGATACAATAATAGGCAATATGATTCCGGAAAAACCAACATTCATTTATAGGAAAGCGAATAACTTGAAGGACACACTTATTAGGAGTCACTTGCCAGAAGAAAAAAGAGTGTCCAGTAGAAGTAAAGGATTTCATAGGTGCGCTCAGTGCATTGCATGCAAAACATGCAAAATGAAACAAAATAAAATGACAGTCCTTACTTTGAACGGCAAGAAAGTCCAAATAGAACAATTTATTACGTGCCATTCAAAAAATGTAGTGTATGCCATCGAATGCAGCTGCAATAAGATATATATAGGAAGGACCACTCGTCCACTAAAGGTGCATTTGAGAGAACATCTGTACAATATAAGAAGGGGTTTAGAAACCCATGCACTTTCACAACACTTCAAAACTCATCACTCATGTTCCGTGGAACATGTGACAGGTTTTTGGGGACTACAAAAAGTAGAAGAGTCATGGAAAAATAGCAATACTGTTGGGCATCTATCTAGGTCTGAAATGAAATGGATCTTCAATATAGATACACTGATCCCCAAAGGCCTTAACTCTGAATTCGAATTAAAGTGGTTTTTATGATTACAGTTATATATCCTTTGTATGTACTTACGAACAGTGTTTTGAATTGCCATTATTGTTCTCTATGGATATCAATAGTATGTTAGGATATGGAGGGAATATGATATAGTGACAGCACTAATGGGGGACGCTGTCAAAGTCCTTATTTCCATTCATTTATACATGTCTGTTTATTTTGTGAGTCATAGTATCATCCCCCGGCACACATGGAATGTCAACAATATAGAATACCCATTTAGAGCAAAGCGGAACGAGTTACCATGGTTACGTGTATGGGGCTGGACATCATGACACCGGAACTTCCGCTTGTACCACAGAACCAAGCCTCGTTTCAGAAAAGGGGCGGATTTGGAAGGGAATAAAAAGGACGCTGGAAACATTGAACATCATACCTTGAAAAAGACCGATCCAGGTCGAAACGCGTTGGTTACACACGTTGTGCAGACCGGAATTGCGGGGACTACACATGGACATATGAGACTGATTGGGGAGAGGGATCGTTCATATTCATACCATCTTGTTCCATGCGTGTTATCACTGCTTTCCGGTACGAGCATATGCCATTGTTTTTATATTTGCTTTTAATTAAAAAGGTTAATGCACCAGATTGTTTTTATCTTCACTGTTTATGAGTGCAAGAGACCATTAGGATGGAGTCGGAAAGAATCTAATATCAGCAATACCTCTGAGGGCTTGAAAACTTCCATTGTGAAGTAAGCGCATACCCTAAGGGGGATTCAGTTTGGAGTGAATACACGGGTGTGGTGTGCAGTAGTTTTATCTACACACGGGTTCAGATTCCAGTGGGATATTACAGATTGGACAATTTGTGCTTATGATCTGCACTATTGGTTTTTTTCTTGTATTATATATCCTTCTAGCCCGGAGATCTGAAATCTGAATACAGAATTCATATGTGCATATACCATCTTTCCCAGTGTGTGTGAAGGCAGCGCCTAATGTATGTATTGATATTGTCGAATTGTTATGTTATATGAAGGGTTTGGTGACACTTCACTAATACAGGCAGGGCGGCACACCTGAGTGAAGCGCTACTAACACAGTTCACTACTGTTATATAGATTTCTCCTCTGTTCATTCACTTTGCATTTTGTTCATTGTTAAAAATAAACTATTAACACTTCTGTTTTTTAAAGCAATCTTACTTTGCAGTATTGTTTCTACACCTGCCTAAAACTTTTGCACAGTACTGTATGGGGGGTATTCAATTGTTGCTCCGGGCCGCAAAAAAACGAGCGCGTTAAAACTATTACCGTTTATACGGTAAACTTGCGCGTAAAAAACGTTAATCTGGTAGTTTACTCGCTGAATTTCATCTCGCAGCTCCCATGAAATTCAGCGAGTAATTACCGTATAAACGGTAATAGTTTTAACGCGCTCGTTTTTTTGCGGTCCGGAGCAACAATTCAATACCCCCCTATGTGTGTATAAATATATGATTATTGATCGGTTACATATTTTTACTGTTGTTTTGGTGCTAGAGATGGTGGAATTATTTCCACAATGTAGAGATGTGAACAGCATCCAATACACTTCCTATGTGCTTACTCAAATGTATCCTCTGTTTTATATATGTATCCCAAGTATAATCAATATTTCTACTCTTATACAAATCACTACTGTGTAATTCAGTATCTCTGCTTCCCCTTCCCTCACACTGGAGTTTTCAATAATCTGCATGCTCTGCATTGTATTAATGTAGATGTCTATCATTACACACAGTGTTTGTACTGGGCTAGATGCCAGCTATAAATCCCTGGTAAATTGGATCATGCAATCTGAGATCACAGAGGAAGTCCCAGTTTTGAAAGCTGTGTTAACATGCGGCATAAGCAAAAACGGGGAATACAAGGGATGGTGAGAGAGACAGCTGCTGATCAGAAACATGAGTGACAATAACAGGGGCACTCTAAATCAGGGCTGTCCAAGTATTTACATGATGCATGTTACAACTATATACCTATGCACCAAATGCAATTAACTATATTATACAGTGGTTTTCATAGGTAGCCTTGAAGTGCCATATCACACTGTCTGCTGCCATTAGTTCAGTCCTAGCCTTAATGACAAATGTGTTAATTAAAAATATAAAAGCCTTAGAGAAAGCAGAGGCAGAATGGTGAGGGCATTGTGGAGAATTTGTCCTCCTGACCGGTCCGTCTTAGTCAGTCTCGCTGACTATCATATATTTTTATCAGACATTCACGATTACATCACTATGATATGTGTGTAGCTCCCAAAACATAAGTGACCGCTAGAAATCTCAGAAACACAACAGTACTTATATGTTAAATACCACCAGGAGAAAAATCTCAAAATTGGAATACAAACCTGTCAAAATGCACCCAAAACTTTTATATTTACAGAAACAAGGCAGTCAAAATAATGACAAGTGAGGCTATTAGGACGAACGCACTTAAAGGGCGACAGGGTTTGTAACAAGCTGAATGGTGACCTGGTGTGTTTTAACATGGGGTGGGGACCGACCAATGGGGGCTCATGTGGGAGGGACCTTGATAGAATATAGCAGGATGTACTTCCTGCTTTACTTCACTTGCAGCACGAGATCCAGTGGGAGACCCAGCAGCGAGGAAAACGGATAAGTCCCATTTGTGGTTTATTCATTGTTTTATTGTGTTCTTTTTGCCCATTTCCATTTGCCTTCAGCGTTCCCCCCCTCCTTTTATATTTTAAACCCAGCCTTTTTCTTCTCCCCTTGTCTTTCACCTGCCTCACATTCGGCCTGCCCCTCCCTCCCTACAGCCCCTCATTCACCGTTCCCGCCGTCACCCGCCCCCGTTTGCCATTAGTTTCTTTTCCTCCAGCCACCAGCATAATGCCCCGTCCCAAGAGAAATGCTCCTCGCCCGGCACGCCTCAGGTCCCCCTCCCCCACCCCCTCCCGCCGCCATCTTCCATCCTCAGCCTCTTCCCTTCCAACCCTCGCCCTCACTCCAGACATAACGCCCGGCCCCCCTTGGGATCCTCTCCCGGGCACTCCCCAGCATTTTGCGCCACTAGGCGCAGCGGCGCCCCCTCCTCTCTCCCCCCGGCCGGTTCGCGCATGTGCAGAACGCGCGCTCCATCGCGCCCGGCCGGATCCAGCAGCGCAGCCAGTCTAGATGACATGGCTGCAGGGGCAGCCAGCGGTTCTGTTAGGGAGCTCAGCGGACAGTCTCAGCAGTCCCAGCAGGTAGCCGGCACCCCCCCTCCCCAGGCTAGCACATCAGGTGTTACCTCAGCCAGCCCTGTTGAGGATAGGAGCCATTCCCAGTTCAGATTGTGCCCCATCACCCCTCCTGTTGCAGCCCAGGGCTTCAGGTCACGAGGTCATAATGCTCCACCACCCCACCAATTGCATTTCCCTCCCAGCCCATTCCTGCCCCATAGTAGTGGTGGATCAGCATGGGGGTCACATCATGGCAGAGGTCAAGAGTTCGGCAGGTCCCAGGGTCATACCTCAGGTCACGGGGAACACCAGCACCATGCGGGGGGGGGGGTGGGACACACTTCCTGCCAGGGCCTCAATGGATTTCAGAGACCGGTCCGAGGCGCCTGTATGGCCCTCTTTACGCCGGCAACGCCTGTCACCTCCGGCGTCTCGCCCATACATGTCACGAAGGGTCTCTTCCCCGGGGAACGTGGCGGGTGGGTTCACCCATGGGGGTCACGGGGTCAGGTCCGATAATATTATAGTCGATTATCACCACTCCAGCGGCGGTAATTTAGGTCCAGGACCTCTCCCCCTAGGGGGGCAGGCCACCTCCGGGTTTAGCGATCAGCATAGGAGGCGGGAGGAATTTTCTACGTCCCCTAGCCCTGTCCATTTAGCGGCTCCTAATCCGTTTGGCGTAGATAGAGACATTAACGCGGCGCGGCGGCGCTTGGACTATTTGCCCAGATCTCAGCTGACTGTTCCCCTTCCCGTTTCAGAGACTACAGTTACAAATCCGGAGATGAGGGTCGGTCGGAATGGTCGTTCGGGGTCCGAGTCTCGTGATCAGAGGACGGCAGGGACCAGGGAGGATGCGGTCCGGGACACGTCTGGAGGACAGGTCGCGTCAACAGCACTCGGGGAGACGTCTGTCGGTGCTGGGAATACTGCTCCTGTCGGTGAGTCCATTTCCGTTAACACACATAAATCACACTTGTTGGCATCACCTGTCCTATCTACCAGCAGTGGGTCCTCCGGCTCGGATGATAGGCCCAGGAAATTAATTAAGTTGTTAGAAACGGAATTGTTAGGAAAACGGAGTAAGCACACACCCCAATCAGGAGACACAGATCAACCAGCGGCTCGTAGCGAATTGTGGCAGGTAGAATCCCTTGAAATCACACATGGCATAAGGCCTAGCGTACGGGATAGAATTAGGAGGGGTAAGTACGTGGATATGTACGCGTTAACCGGTGAAGATAAGAAGGCGCTGGCGGCAGCCTGTGAGAGGTCGGGAATGGGGGAGGAGAAATACAGATCCTTCTCTAGATGGGTTAATGCCTTCTCCATTTTCGCTACAATATACCTGGAAACCCGTCCCAACGAGCAAGCGGAGGTATGGAGGTATATGCACCTTATTAGTGGGATGTACGTAAAGGACGGCCCGGTAATTTGGAGGGCATATGACGAGCTTTTCAGGAAGCGGATGAGAGGGCGTGAGAGGCTTCCTCTGGGATCGAAAGACATTGACACCTGGCTGGAGTTAATGAGGCCCAGCAGTCAGGCCACAGAGGGTAGCTCAGTCAGGCGGTTTCAAGGGCAGGGGAGGACGCAGAATGTCCTCCCCCCAAAAGGAAGGTGTTATGACTTCAACGCAGGGGCCTGTCAAAGAGGCTCTGCCTGCAGATTTAGACACATTTGCACGTCATGTAGCGGCCATCACCCTGCCGCCGAATGCGCAAAGGCTCGTGGAAGTGGGGGACGAAGAAGAGGCTCTGGCTCAGCTCTGCCGAGTCAAGGGGCCGTCGCCAATTGATTTGGTCGAGCTGGATAAGTGGCTAGGGTGGTTTGATGATAAAGATACTGGGTCCCTTCTCCACGATGGCTTTCATTTCGGCTTTAAACTCCCAGTCCAAGGTAGCGTTTCCTCGGCAGCTCCGGTTAATCTGAAATCGGCGCTCGCTTTCCCAGAAGTATTAGACGAGAAAATAGGGAAGGAGGTTGGTTTGGGTCGCATGATTGGCCCGTTCCGACTTCCTCCTATTCCCAATCTGATTTTGTCCCCAGTAGGTGTAGTTCCCAAAAAAGCAGTAGGAAAGTTTAGATTGATCCAGCACTTGTCTCATCCTGCCGGTCAATCCGTGAATGACGCAATTGACGTTCTGTCAGTTATCAGTCATTAGAATCGGCCCTAGCGCTGGTTCAGGAATGCGGCAGGGGCTCCTTGTTAAACAAAGTGGATATCGAATCGGCGTTCAGATTGCTACCCCTTCACCCTGAGTCGTATCAATTCATGGGTTTTCGGCATCGTGGTGAATACTACATCGATCGCTGTCTTCCCATGGGTTGTTCGATCTCATGCGCACTGTTCGAGAAATTTAGCGGTTTCTTGCATTGGTGCATTCAGGCCGGGACGGGGTGTCGGTGGATCGCGCATTATCTTGACGACTTCTTGGTTATCGGGCCGCCTGGTACCACGGTTTGTCGAGATACGCTTTTTTCCACGGAGGCTTTGTTTAGAGTGTTGGGCGTTCCCATCGCAGCAGACAAGACGGAGGGCCCAACTACATGTCTCTCATTCCTCGGGATCGAGATTGACACGTTAGCAGGGATCTGCAGGCTTCCAGCAGACAAGGTTACAAAGATGTATGAGGCTATCACAGAAGTGTTAGGGGCAAACGTTAGTTCCCTGAGGTTGATACAGTCCCTGTTAGGGCGGTTCAACTTTGCCTGCCGGGTAATCCCCATGGGGAGGGTTTTCTGTAGGAAGCTCCAAAGAGCCACAGCAGGTAAGAGTAGGCCACATGCAGCCATACAACTATCCAAAGTGGTTAGGGAGGATCTTCAGATATGGCTCATTTTTCAATGGCAAGCGTATTTGTCACCTCCAGTAACAAACGGGGAAATCAACTTGTTCACGGACGCTGCTGGGGCATTTGGCTTTGGGGCTTATCTTGATGGACACTGGTGTGCGGATAGATGGCCCGATGATTGGCATAGGGATGGGATCACTAGGAACTTGTTGGTCCTTGAATTATTCCCGATTGTGGTGGCAATTGAATTGTGGGCACCCGTTTTGCGGGGTAGGCACATAATTTTTTGGTGCGACAATTTGGGGGTGGTCCAGTCCATCAACAAGCAGAGTGCCTCGGCCCAACAGGCAATATTGCTATTGCGGCACCTAGTTTTGCGCTGTTTGCAGAATGACATTTCATTCACGGCTAGGCATGTTCCGGGGGTGCAGAATAGCCCAGCAGATGCGTTGTCTCGATTCCACTGGGACAGGTTTCGCAGCCTTGCTCCTCACGCAGACTGTGTTGGTACCCCGTGTCCCCCTTGTGTTTGGCAGATCATCAAGCCGGCATAAGAGGTCTCGCGGAACAAGCGGTAGCTCCCTCCACCCTGAGATCCTATCAGGCGTCATGGAGACGGTGGTCGCATTTCAGCAGGCAGAAAGAGCAATCCGAGGCAGGTCAGAGAGATGCTATGCTAGCCTTTATGTGGGACAGATATTCCGAAGGGGATTCAAAGACCTCTATGGCATCTACCCTGGCCAGGATATCATTTATGGCCAAGCTGCAGGGTTACCCGGACGTTACCAAAAATTTTTTCATTAATAAGGCCTTGAAGGGTTGGGGGAGAGTCCGTCCTTCTCATAGCGATGCTCGTTTACCAATTACCCTTAACATCCTGGAAGATTTGATATTGAAAGTTGGTTTGGTTATCTCAGACGACTACGAGAAGCTTTTATTTAGTTTGGCTTTTTCCATGGCCTTCTTTGGGGCTTTTCGCATCTCGGAACTGGTAGCCAGGTCCAGGGGGCATCAAGAGTCCGGTTTGAGAGCAGAACATGTCAGTCTGGGCGAAGGGACCTTAGCCTGCAAAATAGTTAGATCTAAGACTGATCAGAGCGGCAAGGGCTCGTGGGTGCAGTTAGCCCCTCAACAGCCTCATCATATTTGTCCGTTTAGGCTGGCGTCACAGTTTATGAGTAGGAGACCCCAGGCCAATTTGTTTCTGTGTCACAGTAATAGCATTCCTCTGACTAAATATCAATTTGCGGCCATTTTAAAGCGGACCTTACAGTCCCTTAATTTAAACAGTACCCTATACGGGACACACTCATTTAGGATCGGGGCAGCTACATCTGCCGCCTTGGCGGGATCTTCTAACGAAGCTATAAAAGCTCTGGGCCGATGGAAGTCCACGGCTTACAAGTCTTATGTGAGAATTGACAAAGTTATTGATTGATTGTTGTGATGTTTAATCAATTTGTTTTTGATTTCGCAGTTTTTCTTTTCACACTTTCTTTCTCGCCTGAGCCTTCAAACCATCCCATCCCATTTCCTTTACCCATCCCATCTTCCCCTCCATTTGGTGGGCTACCCTGGGCTTTTCGGCTCGCCGCTTAACGCGGGGGCGCGAAGGGATTTTCACCCGGGTTTCCCTGGGCATAAGTCCAGATTAGTGGTGTGCAGCCGGGGTTTTTCCGGGTGTTGTTTACCTTCGCCTGGGTGGCCTGCTCCCTTTTTGTATCTACCTTCACTTACCCCCCTTCGTGTTACGTTTTTTCTGTTACAAGCACGTATCCTTCTCATACCTGTATACCAAGCCTGTCTGTCTTCCCAATTTAATGATATCGTGCTAACATTGGTTCTCTGATTTCAGGTGATGGTGTTAGAACTAAGATGGTGTGGATCATCAGTCATTCGTTTGTTTTTTGGGCCGCTGGCCACCCCAGGTCTACAAGTATCCCGAATAGTTGCGGCACAGTGATTAGATGGTGGGGCAAATGAGGTTTAGGCTGGCAGGACCTTATTCCGTGGTTGGTTAGGCTCATAAAACAACAAGGCCCACCGGACGTTCTGGTTGTACATGCGGGAGGTAACGATTTGGGAAAGGGTAAATCATTAGATCTCATCATTAAAATCAGAGAGGACCTGCGTCAAATACACGAGACGTGGCCAGACATCATTATTGGTTGGTCGGCACTTATTCCCTGATTAGTATGGAGGACAGCCATTCCTTTAAAAAAGATGACGGTTATGGTTAGGAAGCTAAATAGCGCCATCCGGAAAATAGTACGGTCCATGGGGGGTATAGTCATAGACCACCCGGGGTTAGGGGTAGAGGCACCACATCTTTTTAGACGGGACGGCGTTCACCTTAATGAAGAGGGTATTGGTTTCTTTATAGACAGGATTTACGGGGGAGTGGAGGTGTGTTTCGGTTAGTTGGTGGCGGGCTGCGGCGTCTGTAGGGCGCAGCGGGGTAGGAAGGCACTGCGTTTAGCGGCTGATTAGTGGGCGCACAGGTAGTTGGTCGTAGGTCACTGCCCCCTTTGAAGTAACAGTAAGTCCTTTTGGTCCTTCGGTGAGGAGGGTCCCTGTCCGGCTCGGTGAGGGAGGGCAGCGTGAGTTGTAAGGGGCAGTCACTCTGACGCCAACTCAGCGCTATGTATGTAGGGATTTGTTCCCTCGTGTTTTTGCGGACTTACGGCGGTTTGCGCCAGTCCACTAAGTAATCGTGTGTGATCAGCTCGTGAGCTGTTCCGCAGTGCTCTTTCTCCGCCACCATAGGTTAGTTAATATAAAATCCTTACAATAAAATTCCTGTCAATTTTAATAACTTATACAGGTCTCCGTGTCTTTATTTGCATGCAATGGTTTAAAGTTTAAGGTTGATTTGAAGTTTGTGGTAACATACACGGTGAGCCCTTTATTAAAAAGCAGGTCTCAGGTCACTAGAAGTCATATTATATTGTTGAAAGTTTACATCAAAAACTAACTTAACAAAAACCTACAAAAAAAACCCAAAACATTAACAGGGCTGAGTATCATACACAGGCTGTACATACCAAATAGACACCACATAAAATATAAGAGACCAGATTTCTCAGAGTACAAGGATACAATGCACTTAGTGAAACAGAAAAAGTTTCCCACATAACATGAAATTGGTCACCCAGAGCAAAAGCAAACATAATGGATTGAGGGGACACTTTCCACTGTTAATAGTGATGGGTCCTCCCCATTGCTCTAGGACCTTTTCTGCTCTGCCGATTGTGAGTGTATCGTATGCAAAATCACTGCACATTTCCAGAACTAGGAGATACGCCCCTGAACGTAGGCCTATTCATTGTGTGGGTGGACGCAACAGTCGCTTAATACAGCCTACGATTATGAGGAGTGAACAGGGCGGGGAAGGGGCGTTGCTTGATACTAACCTTAAAAAACAAATTTGCTGCTCCCTTGTAGGAACAGCACATCAGCTTCCGTTTTTTTTACGGTCCTCAGAAAAAGGCAGCAGATGAGCGTAATGATAATCTCAGACAATTAATTTGAAATATGCTGTGTAAAATGACATTCAACTGACATTTTCCAATTTATTTCATTTGAAAAATGGCAACTTATACAAAGAGATGCCCCCAATTTACATTACTTGCCCCCTCATTACTAATGCTTTCATTGGACATATTTCCTAGTAGTTATACTCTCTTTTTTCTGGATTTACACCACAACAATACCCAGATACAGTATTCTGTGCTATCATAGAACTGTACAGTCCTTTTGTACTACTGAATTACTGCTAGTGTGCAGTGCATTACATTATATTTTAGTATATAGCAGTTAGTATTTAGGCATTGGATATGTTCTCTTATTTTTTTTTCTCCAAAGCTAATATTTTATTTTACTGTGCAGATGTGATTTTGCCAGCATCTAGACATTTTACACGCTGGATTAAACTGTTTAACTAAATAATCCAATGTGGTTAATTCAAATCTGCCTTTTTTATTTTTCCTTTATTCTACTCAACGTTTGGGGAGAGTTTAGACTTTTGCCTCATTTTCCATTTTCCTGAATTACACATCAATATCTACTGGTCCTTAGAAGAACATTCAATGGGAGTTTACCTGTATTTATTGTTTTGCCCCTCTCTAAGCGGTATTTATAAACTACAAAACGTGCACACCTGCACATCTTCTTTATGTGTTTAAATACGCCTACTTTACCCGTTGGACTACCACTTCAGGTCATTGAACTAGCCACTGGAAAGTAAATATTTACCTACCTTTGTAGATAGTGGTGGAAATAGTGTCATGCCACTTCAAAGGAAGGCCAACCTACTGACACTTAAATACCAGCCACTTTATTAAATTATAAGATATTGCTATTTATCTCATACAAATACTTGATTTACACTCTTTTATTACTAAAAGTAAATCATCAGATTAAAGGGACATATTTTTTGTGTGTTTAAAAGTTTTTGTTACAGTGGTTAAAGTGTGCCTACGGCTGCATTGTCCAACAGAAATGCAACTGGTAAAATGCATACCACATGGAAAATAAGACATGACCCAATCTCTGGCACCTCTCAAAGGTGGTAAAGAAATCGTCCCTTTCTGGAAAAATGGCCTTTAATGAAGAGTACACCACTGTAAATACAATCTTTCCACCCCTACACTGCAGGATCTTATTTTAGCTTGCAGCTATCATTGTTGCAGTTGATGTCTATAGCCTGCAGGCATCTAACTTCATTGAGTCAGACTGGCATAGCCCCCCTCCTCGATATAGTAGTGTTTGAAAGATAGAATTTTCTGTTTTGGAGAAGAATTTTAGTTTTGCAGTGTGCCAATATAAACAGTATGAAGATACATATAATGATACCAGCTAAGGTAATTTCTTTTCACACTGTGGCAACTCATACTTGCCAACTTATGGAAAGTCTGATCCGGGAGCTGCCAGGGATAGGTGGGCGTGCAGGGGGCGAGGTGCCAAAAATCGTGTCATTTTGGCCCCGCCCCGTGATGTAATGACGCAAATGCGTCATTTTACAGTGGGGGCAAGGCCAAAAGCCACGATTCCCAGTGAACTGCGGCATTTTGGATTTAATTCTGCCCACTTCACTAGGAAGGGGGCAGATGCAGGAGACTGTCATACTCTCCCTGGAGTCCCATCCAGAATTTGGGAGCCTCCCGGACGTTCTGGGAGAGTTGGCAAGTATGCAGTAACTTTGATTTACAAGCCAGTATTTGTTACCCCATATGGTTGCCAATATGCTACAGGGCACAAGTGGTATCAGGTGAGTTGGTAAGTACGTAAAATAATATACTACTTGGCAGCATGTAACAGATCAGACTATCACATGGCAATGTGTAGTCATTTGGTATTACATTGCGCTATATGATAACACCATATGACAGCAAATAATATCACATCACAGAGAAGCATGATATGAACACACACACACCTGGAGGAAATCTATGCAAACAAGCACAACTGAAAGCCCAAATCATGTCAAACATGTGCACATCTGCAACAACTTGACCGGCAAAGCAGTACGTTAACCCTTACCGCTCTGGGCAGGTTTTGATAAATAAAGGGATTTTCTATCACTGTTATAAGTATCAATAACAAAATAATTGCTGATGTATAAGGCTTATTGATAAACAGGCCCTAATGTGTCATAGTAAACAAAATATAAGTTCACTGGTCAACTGTGAGGCGCATTTATTAATTTTTCTTCATTACTCACTTACCCATACCCAGTGCCCACTTATTCCTTATATATATCTTTTTGCTAGTCTTTGGTTGTCTATTGATTATAATAGGACGATAAGGCTGCTTTTCTAGCGCTGCTTATTGCAGCAATACAAAATCACACCTCACTGCAATCTATCATTACTATCTCGCCAAAGGCAACTGAGTGAATCTCAGCCTACTTGGTGATACTGACCCGATGTGGTAAGGGTTAACTTTCCAGTCTCAAGGAATATGTCCATTTACCGCTGCAATGATTGTTAAATAGACTTCCCCATGCTGCTGTAAGACGACAAATCTTACGTCCGACAGGGACTACCTCTTGGTGTTTTTGCCGGGAGATAGAGCTTTTCTCCCTTTAATAGAACCCTTAGATTTTGTTATCTATCCACTGAAAATGACTAAGGGAGGCGGTAGTATATAAAAATAATAATCACCACAGGTTACTACATTCAGTGGGAGTTACAAGCCACTGAAATGTAAAGTATAAAGTGGTTTAAGCTGTATTCTTTGCACAAAATAAATTACACCTACATACGTTCCTGCTTATATAAAGGTACCTAAACTGCTTTATTGTGTACAGACGGGGCATGCTATTACCTAATATAGCACAAACAATTCAGTGCCAGGCGTTTTAAGGTTAAGAACTGTGGAGATATAATTCTAGGCGTATCTAGAAGTAGATTACATTACTGTGTAATCAATACTTATATAAGCAGTATACTCAATTTCACTGGCAGCTATAACAGTCCATAAGCTCACAGTAGACTACATCTAGGCAACTGTTTAACACTCTGGGTTTCGCTTCACAAATTTTTCAGTTTCTGTCACTCACCAGACTTAAGGTTAGCAAAAGACTCGGGCAATTACTTTATGTGAACACTTGATTATACTAAGAAAGAAGTTAGAAAGTAAGGAGATTCCCATTGGACTATGCTGTAGAAGATTAAATAATAATAATACAGTTATTTCTATAGCACCTGCATATTATACAACATTTTATAGAGAATAATTATTAACATCAGTCCCTGTCCCAGTGAAGCTTGCAATCTATATTCCGTTCCACATACACACAAACTAGGCTAATTTTGTCAGAAGCCAATTCCCCAACCTGTATGTCTTTGGAGTGTGGGAGGACACCCATGCAAACTTCCACATTCTGCAAACATGTGGAAAACATACTAATAACTCTACAAAGTTAGGACCCTGGTTGGAAATGAACCCATGACCCCAGATCTGCGAGCAGCAATACTGACCACCATGGCAGCATGTTTGTTTGTTTGTTTTTTTAATAAAAAAAAATGTTTAGAGGAGGGTTTTGGAGATTTTATATTTAAATAAAAGATGTTTAATCATTGAGTGCGTGTTTTATTGACTAATTAATTATATATATATATAAGTATAATGGGTGGGGACAGGGAAGGGCTGGCAAATTTAGCCCGGGTGGCAAAACTCGACTCAGCAGCCCATTAGGAACATTTTAAAGGAAAAATGCAGGTGGCCCAGTGACCCAGCCCAGTCAGCCCCTGGGTGGAGAGGACTTAGTGACCCTGTCCCCATTATACTGGGAACATGGGGTTGGCAATGTTGGATCCCAATTTTTTTTGCCTTTAGCCAGGAAACCAAAGTCGATGAGTACAAGGAAGATACCCAGTGCTTTTCAGCACAGGGCTGGTAGTCTCTTTGAGGAAGGGACCATGCAGCTGTTTGGATGTCCTTCCCTCATAAAGGCCTACAGGCTGGTGCTGGTTCACGTTATGACAGGGGAACCGCACTGTTTCCTTGTTATACAGTGCTCAGCCTGTCTTGCCTGCTGCTGGTTAACAACTGTAGCAAGGCTTGTTGCCCCCTTTCTTTAGTGGGAACCAGCCCAGGCTGTCTAGCATTGATTTGGAAAAATAACCAAGCGCTGTCTGGTACAAATAAAAAAAGGCTGTGTAGTGGGCTGCTGGCTAAAGGGATCTGAATGGTTTCCCTACCACTCAATTTGTAAAGAATGCATAATATAATTCCCTAATGCTCCACCACAGTGTGATATAAGGTGTAAAATAATATAATATAGAATATAAATACATGCAAGTTTAATAGACAATTTAAAACACTTGTATGACTCTGGCCAGAGTAAATTAACACAACATGCACAGATTGTAACTATACAAGAACCATATTACACTGATGGAATCAAATAGATAATAGATGTGCAGACTTATGTATAGAGTGTATAATAATCTAAACAAATGACATTTGCATGATGTCCAGAAATATTAAAATTATTATTAAAAAATAAAAATGTAAAAGATAAGAATAGTCCTGTTGTGAGTCCTGTGGAACTTACTATCAAAAATGGATCAGTGTCCCGGAAAGATTCTGATCATTGTAGGATAGAAACCAATTGTACATCCAAAATGGAAGAAACTCACAGTTTGTAGGCACTGATGTTTCTTCTGTCCGGCTGTTCAGGTCGTCCTCGCTCTCCGATTCGAGTCCATTCAAACTCCGGACTGTCCCAATAATCAATATCTACAAGAGTGTGTATGCGCAGTAAGTGAAGCTTGATCCCGGGGAGAGACGCCTCCGTCTATACGCGGTCAAGCACCACTTGGTATGTGTGGATAGTATGTTATCGGTCAACCAAATAGAGTGGATTTCTGTAGTGTGGCAATAGTACAGATGCAGAACTTGATCACTTGTATGAACAATTAATTCCAACGCGTTTCACCTTGATAATAAAAGGCTTCCTCAGGGATAAATGAATGTCGGTGTCCATCAGACATAGTGTGTTTATATATCCCTCCTTTCTATCTCTGATTGGCTACAGGTAAATTCAGGGAGGAGCAGGTGTAAATGATATTCCAATTGGTGCTGCTAAAACCCATGATAATGTTGCTAAGTAACCACCCTATATACATCCTGTTACATTTCACGGAGTGTCTTCACATTCTTTCTCATAGGTATGAACTTTCATAAACAGAATGAAAAATAAAAAGTGATAAATGGAATAAATAGATTGGAAAAGGATAACAAACAAACTAGACATGTTCTTACTGTACATAAACAAAATAAATTGTCCCCCTAAGTGAGCACCATGAATAAAATACAGATTGTAGGTAGCAAATTATTGTTCCATTACTCAAATCTATGTTGAAGGGGGATTTTTTATATGAATAGATCCATCGTGAAAGATGGATTATAAATCAGTTATATAAAAAACTTTCTAAATCAAAGTCCAAGTTTAGTCCGTTTGGTGCTAAAAATCCTAGATCATAGATCCATTTGGCTTCTTCTCTTGAGATCTTTGTTGTGTAGTTACCCCCCCTCCAATTAGGCTTAACCTTCTTAATACCCATAAATTTAAGTGTCGTGCTGTGGTATTGCATATAATGTGCAGATACATTATGATTTTCTACTTTATTTTTTATGTTTCTGCAGTGTTCGGCAAGTCTGATCCTTAAACTTCTGGTCGTTCTCCCTACGTATTGTTTATATCATGGACACTGCAGGAGATATATTACCCCTGCAGTGTCGCATGCAATCTTTTCTTTGATGTTAAACTTCTTACCATTCTGATGAGATACAAATTCCACAACGGGTTTAGTAGTATGGATTTTTGTGTTTCTACAAGTAGAACATTTGTTACAGAAGTAGAAGCCTCCTGTATTGTTGTTCATCAAGGTGTTAGAAGTAGTCTGAGTTTGTATAGGTAAGGCACTCCTCACTAGATCATTTTGGAGGTTACGTGACCTCTTAAAAATAATTTAAGGTTTAGTTGGAATGAGGCCCCCCAATTTATCATCTTTCAAAAGTATTGGCCAGTATTTTGAAATAATGTTGCTGATTTTTTTTTAGCATGTACACTATATTGGTCAATAAACTTCACATTGGCCTGTTCTTGTGTTTTCTGTGGAATTTTCTCTTTTGTTGTGAGGAGGATGTTTCTGTCTGTTTCTCTTGCTGTCCTTATAGCTTCTTTAACTAAATGAGAGTTATAGTGCTTCAAACTTAACACTAAGATCCGCTGTCTGTTCATCAAAATCCTGGATGTTAGTACAATTTCTTCGTAGTTTTTTAAATTGTCCCCCTGGTATGCTTTTAAGCCACTGGGGGTGATGATTACTGGTTGCCAGGATATGGTTGCTAAAGTTTACTTCTTTCATAAAGGTCTTTGTGTGGAGGCTGCCATCTTGAATGCTGATTTCCAAATCTAAGAATTCAATCCTTTTTTTACTAATAGAGGTGGTAAATCTTAAATTGAGATCATTGTCATTGATATATTTTACAAAGGACAGGAGAGAATCCATTTCTCCTTCCCATATGACTATTACGTCATCTATATATCGACACCAAAGTATCAAACTTGCCGCATGGGGTTTGTTATTTCAGATCTTAAGGTTCTCTTAATGTGCCACAAACAGGTTTGCGTAACTCCGAACAAATTTTGTCCCCATAGCGGTCCCACAAACCTGTCTGTGGCACACCCCTTCGAACCAGAAATAGTTGTGATCCAGAATGAACCTAATGGTTTCCACTATAAATTCAATTTGCTCATGTCATAATTGTTATTCCATTTTGAGCATGCTGGTAATGTGGGAGCATTCCTGGTCATGTTAAATCACTGTATAGAGTGATGTAACATCACATGTCATCATGATATAGTTGTCTTTCCATCCTAGACCATCAAGGAAATTGAGTTTCTGCATAGTATCTCTTAGATAACTCCTCTGATTGGCCACCAATGGTTGTAGGAATGCATCGATATATTGGGACAGATTGGAGGTAAGAGATCTTATTCCCGATATTTTACACCTTATATCACACTGTGGTGGAGCACCAGGGAATCATATTTTGCTGTCCAGCATTGATGCCTGTTATGGAGAGTACATTGACAGACAATGGAGGTGGATGGCAAGGAAAAAGAAAAATAAATCGGATGTCTCATGACCAGGATGAGGGATAAGTAACAAAATAAAGCAGAGATCAGCACAATGATCGGGTACATTATGGTGACATGATCCTTAGATATCACTTTTGATCATATCAAAATTAATTTTCACAACTATGTGTCATGCCAGAGATTGTGTTTTTCATAGAGACCTGTCCTTCAAGCTCACACATAAGTGTCTTCTCATTGACTAAATCCTGCTTCATAAAGATAACTAATAAGACTTAGGTAGCTAGTACACAACTATTTAGGCAAACAGAATGCAAAACACAGATTATTGAGGGTTGTGTACAAAATATATAAAGAGACACATTTAAATTTTGGATACATGTGTAGGAATGTGCTGAAAGAGGGAGGTATCCCACCAATGTGAAAGTTGCTCAGGGTCCACTAATATCTTAAAATACCCTGGTCAGTATGAAAATTACTACTACAAACCTGCAGATGTATAAGCATGAAGAAACATCCACAACCACGGTAGCCATCACAGATGTTAAAACTTCCTTTTCTAAAATCTGACAGGTGCAGATATACCAAACACAAGAAGGAATTGGTGCTTTATTTGAACACGTAGGCAATGCAAGTTGGTACTAGACCTACGGCTCACTCTTGAAAATATACACTCATCATCTCTTCATTGTACATTGAAAAAGCTGAAAGATGATGGAGTGAATGAGGAGAATAGAAGCACTGAGGAGAATTAGTGAGGAAACGGGTGGAAAACTCCATACAGATTTAAAGAGAATGAAAAAAAGCATAAAAGGCGAGCACAGTGACAGAAGTGGAGAGAAGCTGTTGCGTAAGTATATGTACGTTCTTTGTGTCATTACAATGTGCAGTAAATAAGAAGCAGTGCTGTGAAGCAGACAAGTGGTGAGTATCAAACATTTCTCTGGTGGGTGGTTTGTTTTGTTGAAGAGGATTTAGAACAGGGAGCCCAAGCGATGAATAGAACATGATTTTATTTTCAAAGTGTCTCCCTGTAGACAATAACAACTAGCAAACCCGATGTTCTGTATAAGCCACTGCTTTGTTTAATTAACAATACCAATGCAAGATGACAGGATTAGGGACATGGGTTATTTGGCTGTGCATGCTCTAATCAACATGTCTGTATTTTAGCATATATTCTCTATAACCCCTCAGTTGCAATGTCACATAGATATAACGATTAAAGTCACAATTTCTATATTGTAAATGACTGATTTTGCCAAAGTGCATTTTTTATGCAGTAGATGAAGAATATATGGTTCTCCTGCTGTTGTTAAACTACAAAACCCAGCATGCTTTGCCAGGCAGCAAAATAATAAATGAGAGAGCTTGGGAAAGCTAGCTGGGAGTTTTACTATAACAACAACTGGAAATCTACAGGTTCTCTGCATGAAGCATATAGAGAGAAAGAAAGAAGTGTAGTGGATAGAAACTCAATGATTGTTTCTTATTTTTCTTACTATTCTTGTTATTATACTTCTCGTTTATAAAATATTTTTTAATCAAGAAAAAATGTGTCAGAACACAGAACCTGAATTAAGTTTGTACACTAAAAAATACATTTGCAGGAATAGAGTTCTCATAGGATCCATCCAGATGCTAAATGATATAAGGGGTAAGCTTAAATCCTACTAATGTAACTTTGTTGGATTAGTGCATAGTTCTTCTGATATCAAATTTAATACCTAAATTAGTGTGCCTTATTAAGGGGTCTATTTATGACCCCAGCACAATAGCGATCTTTAAATCGCAGTGATGCATAGTAAAATACCATTGGAGTTTATCACGCCAGCAACGCTCTAGGGGCCCGTTAATGGGCTTACTTTTGTTAAGTAGCAAAAAGCAGTAATAGAGCCATTTAGGCTCTTCACAGCTTAATTAATAGACCACTTAGTGTGAATGCAAAAAATAAAGGGGTGAACTGAAAGAGTATGAATAATGTTGTGGAATATATCATTTTACAGGTCAATGGGCTCAGTTTCTGTATTTGAAAAATATCTCCCCTTACCCATATTATTAACGTTTATAGTATCACATACTTCATGAGGTCTTTGCAAAACTTAGAGAAGAACTTCATCCACTGAGAACTGTCCTCTTAGGCCAGTTACCCACATTACTGAGTAACTTTAGAGTGGAGTTTTTTTGTTTGGGAATTGCAATGTCACCTCAGTATGGCCATTCCAAACTAGCTTTGCCTGGGGGACCCGAGCATAGCTCAGTAGAGGTATCAACAGTGCTGCCATGTAGGTGTTAATGAATGCAAAAAGGCAAAGTAATTAGTAAGATATAACTTGCTTATCAACGCTCATCATTTATTTTCCTTTTAAGTTTTGCTAAGCCTTCAGTTTCACTCTATGGAAAATACAAACTAGTTATTGATAATTGAAATAAACATGCCCCCAGTGACTTTTGCATGACACTTGCAAATACTTAAAGTTTACCCATCATCTACACAGAGAAAAGGCATTTTTTGGGGAGGGCTTATCCAGTAATAATGTGTCTTGCAATAGAGGTACCCAGCCATGCAGTGAAGGTCCAGCCTATCTGTGACTGGATCACTTATAAGTAACTTATGGCATAAATTTATTTACAGGAAATAGCACAGGGCGCTTATTTACATAATTGCAAATGCACTTATTTTTGATATTGTGTATATTTTGGTAAGGGAAATCTTTATTTCTGAGACCAGGGAAGAAACTTGTTTCTTGTAACTTTGCTAGAGAAAATGTACTCATGTCTGAGGTATATGTTTGATTTCTGATAAGCATTTATTTGATGAAGTCTGTGTGTAGTTTTTAGAGGATGTTCTCATTAAGGCTAATTAAGTCTAGTCAATGTGAGTGACCAACACTTGAACACACCACAGGAGGCCGTTACTGTGAGTTCCTGAGTGGCTTTTGCTAAGGTGTTAGAACCTTTCTGAATATTGTAATCATGTGATGTAGGATCAGAGATAAATGTAAGTTTTGCTAAGTATAAATTGCATTTAAAATCTAAGAACATCCTGAGATCTGATGAAAATCTGAAGAAATCAGTTTGATGTGGAAGTTAAATTGTGTTAGATGCAGGATTAGAGTACACCCTGATGTTAATGTTTGAACAAAATATTGCAGTCTGTGTGGAGCCTTCTCTGATCAGGGGTCTGGCTTACCCCCTGCCAAGACTAGTCTCTAAAATTGTATAAAAAAACAGCCCTTGTACACTGAAATGTATCATTCTGATGTTCCATCTGACCTGGCCACTGATACCTTTAATCGGTGGAACGGTCCTTGCCAGGAAACTTGAGCTAAACAAACATCACTGCTTCAAAACCCTGCTTGACAACTTCTTCAATATTGCTGTATTCCCGTGACCTACAGATTAGATCCTAAATCATATCTCTCCTCCCTCTGTTCTGAAGTTTGGACCCAGCTCCTAGTACCACCGCTCTGTCGCTACCCAGCAGCTCTGGCCAGTGTGCTAGGCCAGGTGGGATCCATCCACAGCACCCTGATTCATAATAAGCGGTCAGGGGTACCAGCCCAGCTGTACCAGCACGGGAGTACACTAGCAGCGACAGTTACCCAGAAGGAACGTGGCTCTGGATGCCATAAAGGAGTCCAGTGGTGGCAGCAGGCTCCTCCTACTGTGACAGGAAGGGCGTATTCAGAATAACGAAAGGGGGTGTTGGCAAAGTAAGCTTATCCGGTTCCCAGCAACAACAGAGAGGGTGGCATAGGCGGTCCATCCTGACACACTATCTGACAACCTTCTTTGCCATTAGGCACCAAGTCACAACTTGCATATTTTAACCCAGAAAATGTTCTGCATTGCTCCCCTCCTCCAATAAACAAAATCCATATTTAATACACTGGGAAGTGTTACCCTGTTATTCCTCTACACCCTTACGCTGATTGAAGTGCCAGTTTACTCCCAGTTTGACTACACTCTTCATCCCAGTATTGACCCGGATTCCCAATTGTCTGTCTGAGGTTAAGGGCAAAAAAGAGAAGTTGGACCCTAAGATGTGCAGTTTGCAAAGAGTGGCACTTGGTTTTATATATAGATATATATGATCAAGCACTCATACTAAATTATGTATACTATAATTATGTATATCTACCCCGATGCCTGCACTAAGTCAAGATAAAAAAAAATCACATGTTTTAGAATGATAAACAAAATATATGGTTATTTAATGAATTAACTGTTCCTATGAACCTCTGCAGGTTTTAAAAAAAATTACTTTATTGTTTTATCAGTCTTGGCGAGAGATACTTTTCCTGCACCACACAGATAACCAGCACCTTGCTTCCTACCCTCTAATAGGGGTCTGTTGAAGCTAAAGGCACCTCCCTGAAAAATGAGAGGATGTTACCATTGACAACTGGGTACAACTGGGTACCAGGGCAGTCCTGCTCTCTAGGTATTGTGACCTTATGAGAATGCAGCCTATAAATTTTATAGGATACAGCACTGAAGAAGGGGCATAAGAGAATTGCTAGGCTACATAGGCTACATCTTGTCATTTTTCTTCACAGTTCACTTAAAGCGTACATTTATTCTCCTTTTATACTTAAACACATCTCTGAACACCACAGAAACATCGCTGTGTACAGAGGCGGAACTAGCGAGTTGTGCGCCCAGGTGCAATAATTTGTCTTGGGCCCCTCACACAAAAATAAAAAATGTATAGTATCTTTTTGCTTTGTTTACTTCATATTTCAAGTATAAGAAATATAAATAAATATAACATGTGCCCCTTCCATCATAGTGCCCCTTCTGTACCACACTGTGCCTTCTGGCCCCCTTCACCATCACACTGTGCCCTTCATCACAGTTTTCCTTTATTGCACTACGTCCACTGCCTCCTTTCTTTACTTACCTTTTACTTGGCTTTCTTTCTTCTCTTTCTCTTCTGTCTTCTTTATTTTGTCTTCATGCTCGTGGCTCCTCTCTGCACCACTCTTCACTGAAAATGGCGGGCATGATGAAGTGAGAAGGGAACAGAGAGGTGGATGTCGTGTCCCGGGTGCTGCTGGATTGGTTAAGTATATATTTTTTTTTATTGCTTAATGGACGCTGGTGGTGGCGGCAGCGGGCCCCATTATCAGCATGGACCCCGGTTCCATGCACCGGCCTCACCGCCAGTAGTTCTGCCTCTGGCTGTGTGATTGGATCATATAGCCACACTAGATATTTTTTTCCACTGTAATCTGGCAGGACTAATATGCAATATGTACCACTCAACATCAAGAATCAATCTTCTATTCTCCTACAGCTAGTAAGACTGCAAACAAGACCCCCTTACCACTTTGTCAAACTGTTAACACAGTCTCGATTTATTACTGTGTTTGCTATTAGCTGTAAAGTTCCCAGTACAGTACGGGCCGTAACAGCCATAAAATCTCACAACAGTCCAATGTTCTGGCAGCTAGCTTTATTAAACATTTAAAACAAAATAAAACAAAAAATAAATAAATCCTAGCCTGTCCGGTTCTAACTAATACATTAGAGAATCTCTCTTTAAATGTGGAAGATCCAAATGTCCAACTCACAATAAAAACAACAGTTTAGTCCACTTACGAACAAATAGCAGTTTCCTCTCCTTATGGAGGATTCCAGCCTTCTTTCCCCAGGTGATGAGAGAGACTGACTGAGCAAACAGACAGCCTTTTAAACTACACCATACAGGTGCAACTAATTAACCTACTGTCCCACTGGCAGGTCAGAAGACCCAAACTGTCCCTAATGAATAGAAGCTCTCTCTCACACACTCTCTCTCCCTCCATTTGCTCCAGGAAACATTTTATACAGCTCTTGCTTAAGCCCAAAGCTTTTGGACTTTCCAACACTAACAATTTTCCCTGGAGTTTAAAACTCATAGGTCACAAACCTGGGACAGTCCATTAATGACTTTTACAGTTCGACACAGTAAAAAAAGTTTAGTGAATAATAATGTTCATATTTCTTAGCATAAACCAGAGCAAAACTAAAATTAAAGAAGCCAACAATGACACACACAAAGGTGTTAGATTGATAGTGATAGTGAGTCATTCTAAACTATATATTTCTCAAGAAACCACTAGTACATATCATGTTGGATTAATCTCATATATGTTAAAACAGTAATTAAAGCAGTGAATTACTAGGTAATGGAAACTCCTGAGACAAAGAGTGTTAAAATATTGCTTTGCCAAGTCTGGAACTTGGAGACCACTAGGTGGAATGTTGCTAAAGATAATGGAATTAGCAGGGCCATTCTAAAAGAAATTGTGTTCGTAAGGCAATAACTGCAAGGCGCAGTCTCTCTGGATCAATCTAAGCACAGCAGGGTACAAGGCTTCTTTGAACTGAGGCTGGGAAGAACATATCTGCCATTTGCTTGATAGATCAATGGCTCTTTGAAGAGCAGCATCTTCAAGATTATATAATTATTAACCCCTTAGAAGACACATCAAATATATGTATGCACATATAATATCATTGTTACTAGGCCCATCTCCTTAAAAGACCAGCTGCATAATATATAGAATTGTTACATGCCAATATCTGGCTTTGCTGCAGGCCAGGTACATGTATGTCACTCAGTACATTGCAGGCTGATCTTAGTGAACTGTATGCCCATTGACCATATTAAATTAATATAGTTTTAATATCATATTTTGGATTATAACTATACATCTTCAATAGATATTAATTTATGAAGCCTATAGTATAAGACTATTCACCAATCAGCCACAAGATTAAAACCACCTACCTAATATTGTGTAGGCCCCACTCATACCATCAAAACAGCTCTGATCCATCAAGGCACTGATTCCACAAGACCTCTGAAGGTGTCCTGTGGTATCTGGCACCAAGACATTAGCAGCAGATGCGAGATGGAGCCCCCATGGCTCGGACTTGTTTTTCCAGCACATCCCACAGATGCTCGATTGGAGTGAGATCTGTGGAATTTGGAGGCCAAGTCAACACTTTGAACTCTTTGTCATGTTCCTTAAACTATTCCTGAACAATTTTTGCAGTGTGAAAGGGAGAATTATCTGACTGAAAGAAGGTGCTGCCATCAGGAAATACCGTTGCCATGAAGAGGCATATTCTTGTTCTGCAACAATGTTAAGGTTTGTGTCAAAATAACATCCACATGAATGCCAGGACCCGAGATTTCCCAGCTGAACATTGCCAAAAGCATTAAACTGCTTCCGCCGGCTTGCTTTCTTCCTATGGTGTATCTTGTTGCTATCTCTTGCCCAGGTAAATGACACACACGCACACGGCCATCCACATGATGTAAAAGAAAATATGATTCATCAGACCAAGCCACCTTCTTCCATTGCTCCATGGTCCAGTTCTAGCGCTCATATGCCCATTGTAGGATTTTTGGCGGTGGACAAGGGTCAGCATGGTCACTCTGACCGGTCTCCAGCTATGCAGCCCCATGTGCAGAAAGCTGCAATTCACTGTGTGTTCTGACACCTTTCTAACATAGCCAGCATTACCCTTTTCAGCAATTTGTGCAACAGTAGCTCTTCTGTAGGATTGGACCAGAGAGACCAGCCTTCTCTCCCCAAAGTGCACCACTGAGCCTTGGGCATCCATGACCCTGTCGCCGGTTGTCCTTCCTTGGACTACTTTTAGTAGGTACTAACCACTGCATACCAGGAATCCCCATAAGCTCTGCCGTTTTGGAGATGCTTTGAGCCAGTCTTCTAGCCATCACAATTTGACCCTTGTTAAAGTCATTCAGATCATTACACTTGCCCATTTTTCTTGCTTCCAACACATCAACTTCAAGACCTGAAAGTTCACTTGCTACCTAATTTACAGTATCCCACCCCTCAACAGGTGCCATTGTACCAAGACAAAAGTCAAATAATTGGATATGGGCACTGCAAATTAATATCTATCAATCTGATTGTCTATGTCTGAAATTATGCGAATAGCACGCTACGGCGTGGAGGAGCGTAATTAAACACAACATGTGCGAGCACTTATACACACATTTACATGAACACATACACTTGTAATTAGTTCATATTAAAAATAGTTGCAACACATAGCTATTTATAATGAAATGTAGCAGAGTTTATAGTTAAATATTATAATGTTATATACCCTCTATTGAGAACTAAGGTTCAGGTTACAGGAAACACATATTGTTTGGTATTATTCCAATTCCCTATTTATTTGCAGATGTCCGGTTCTATCTGCTAAGATATCGCTCCTTGCATACGCAAGTTACAGATTATAGGGAATATATGATCCGAATTGTATTGTGTGTGTAATGTAAATAGGCCAGTTTGAACTAGCTTTCAGCGGGAAGATTAGTATGCATCCTGTGAACAGCTGACCCCCACCCTTGGAGGGCATCGTTTGAACTGGCCAATGACCTGTATTACACTGGACCATCCTGAAGCCTGAACCTATGATAACATGCCAAATCATCTGTATTGTTTTCACTGTATCACTGACTGTATATAAACAGGAGCTCTGGGCACAGCAGACACTCTTCTCAACCACAGACTTCAGGACTGAATGACTGTATGCTGGATCCAGGGCTCCTACGTATGTAGTCGGCTGTACTTATATTATTGAATTGTTACTCTGCTGCTTTTTGCTATTAAATCGCATTGTGTTTTGGAACCACACAGTTTGAAGTGGACAATCGTCATTGGATAGCTACTAGACGTACCATAACAAGTGAAAATAGTATTTTATATACAGAAAAAGATGAATTGAATTGTGCCATTAATCAGTCTTGAAAACTTGAGACATTTTAAGGGACAAATATTTTCCAGGTGCAAATCTTTATATTCTGGAACTGTTCCTGGAAATATTAGGTATATCTATCTAAAAATATGGGCAACACCGTGGGTTAGTTAGCGGTTAGCACTTCTGCCTCTCAGCACTGGGGTTATGAGTTTGATTCCTGACCATGGCCTTATCTGTGTGGAGTTTGTATGTTCTCCCTGTGTTTGCGTGGGTTTCCTCCGGGTGCTCCAGTTTCCTCCCACACTCCAAAAACATACTAGTAGGTTAATTGGCTGCTATCAAAATTGACCCTAGTCTCTCTCAGTCTGTGTGTGTGTGTGTGTGTGTGTTAGGGAATTTAGACTGTAAGCTCCAATGGGGCATTGACTGATATGAGCGAGTTCTCTGTACAGCACTACGGAATTAGTGGCACTATTTAAATAGCTGCTGCTGATGATGCTAAAAATATATACATATAAAGTATTGCAATGGAGGATGAAACAAGTCAGTGGTAAACTTTGGATACAAGGCTTTTGTTATGATTAACTGGGTGTTTGTAATAATAGCATAGCAAAGTAGTCCAGAATAGGTGAAGGAAATATCAGTTTATTGAAGCACAAACACACTGTTGCAGAACTTGACAGAGCAATGCAATAAACAAACACACTCCAGGAATAGCAGGTAGTAAGCTGAACACAGTCCAGGTTTAACAGAATCCTGGTGGGGCTGGATAGAAATATAAAGTCTCTGAACATGAACTGGATAACAGGTAATTTGCAGGAATGAGGAAGGAAGGAATCTTATAATGAAATAGTTTACTAGGCATAAACAAATGCTGAGAACCAGATCCTGAAGGAATTCAGGTAAACTGTAAGTATGGGATTATGGTAGAAGGTAGCCAAGGGCACAGAATAATCCAAACAACAAACAATGACCGTGTGCATGGTGAGGGGCAAGAATAAATAGCCAGGGAAGCAGGTGCAGGAGATCCAACAGAGGAATAAGATGAACTACAACAGGTAAGGAGAAAATGTCCAAAGTCATAAGAGCAGCACCTCTGGTGACATAGAGGTACTGCAGGCCTGGTACAGAATACGGAAAGAGTCCTATCGGCTCTTTTCGCCCTTTGATGAACTGACATATGACATTCATCGACCTTAGGGCTCGGTTCCCCGAGATCTGAAGCCATCCGAATTTCACCTAACCGAGTACCGAGCCGAGCAGGCTCAGTACTCTCCCGCCCATTCGGAATCGAAATCGAGGCAAAACGTCAACGTGACGTATTCGTATTTCCGAGCTCGGTTCTCACGAGATTTGAAAAGCATAAATGCCAGTCTCCACAGCAATCCATCACCATTTGACAGAGGGAGAGAGCAGGGTTAGGTCACAGGCTGTATTAGCGCAGGGACAGAGCAATAATTGTACACCTTATTCTTTCTATTATTCTTTCATTTCGAATCTATTCAATTCTATTATTAATTCAAATTATATTAGCAATTGTTAGAGCAGGAAGAGAGGAGGATAGAGGAGGCTTATTTTACAATTTTTTGCACTACAAGTGCTTTGGGGTCTCCCATATTCCCCAGTGTTTAACACTAATTTTTTTTGCTGTCAAAAGTGATATTTATCAGCAGTATCTATTAAGGGTGTGCACCGGGCACTTTTGGTGTTTTGGGTTCTGATTAGCTTGAGGTTTTGGGTTCTGATTTGTTTTTCCAAAACACCCCACGAAAGGTTTTGGTTCTGATTTTGGGTTTTGGGTTCTGATTTTTTTTAAAAAAAAGCATAAAAAGTGCTAAAATCCATATTTCGGTTTTTTTTTCACTCCTACACTATTATTAACCTCAATAACATTCATTTCCACTAATTTTCAATCTATTCTGAACACCTCACACCTCAGAATATTGTTTTTAGTCCAAAAGGTTGCACCGAGGTAGCTGGATGTCTAAGCAAAGCGACACAAGTCGGCGGCACAAACACGTGGCCCATCGTAGGTGGCTGTGTAGGCTTGCATGGCCTTTTTCTGCTCCTCCATCCTCTGCAGCATATAGAGGGTGGAGTTCAAGCGCGTCACTACCTCTTGTTTTTGTTGATGGCAGGGCATGTTCATGCTTTTTTGATGTAGCAGGAACAGTGAACGGAATTTAATATGTGATACTAATATTTCTGCACTGCAGGAACAGTGAACGTAGTTTAATATCTGATACAAAGATTTCTGGACTGCGTAGTGGAGTGGCCCCGGTACCCAATTTTTTTGGACTGCTTAAACAGTGAACGTAGTAAAATAGATTGCAGTTCCTATTTTTTGGGACTGCAGGAATATATTGCTCTAGAATATTTTTTATAATTTTTAAATTATTTTTTTATATTTTTTTTTAATTATTTTTTTATTATTTTTTTTTAAAATTTTTTTAGGGGGGTATTCAATTGTTTCTTTTAACGCGCTAAAACAAAAAAAATGAGCGCTCTAAAAATATTACCGTTAATACGGTAATTACTCGCTAAATTTCATCTCGCAGCTCCCTGAGCAGCGAGCTGAAATTCAGCCCGCTGGCAGCGAGTAAGTACCGTATTAACTGTTTACGCGCGCAAAATTACCGTATAATATGAAGTTTTTTTAGAGCGCTCGTTTTTTTTTGTTTTAGCGCATTAAAAGAAACAATTGAATACCCCCCTTAGAAGATTTTATTATAATTAGTAAATTACTATGGACTTAGCCCAAAAAAACTCAGGAGAAAAGCACCACTGGACTCAGCAGGACAGACACTGGCCAAAGCACCACTGGAATCAGCAGGACAGAGCACTGGACAAAGGACCACTTGACTATTATAGTAAATAGTAACAGAGCACAGGATATCAACCTCCCTCGACAGTGATCGCAGGAAGAATGAAGATGGCGGCCGCGAGCGGGGCATTTATGACATCCGAGTCTCGCAAGATCCGACGCGAGACTTGGATGTCATAGCCTCGTTTTGGATTCGTTTGGCGCCCGGAAGTACCCGAACAGTGCTCGGATCCCGTTGGATCCGCACTGTTCCGGTGGGCTCGGATTACCGAAATTCGAGCCCGCTCATCCTTAGTATCTATACAATTTTTGGCACTACAAGTGCTTTGGGCTCATTAAAATGGATTCAAAGCAGTCCACATATGAGCAGAATCAGCAAGCAGGTTCTGGCCCCAGTCCTGATGGTAGTGTTCCCAGTACGTCATCTGGTAAAGCCGATGTAAAAGTACATAGTCTTTTTAAATCAGGGGGAAAAAAACACAAACCAAAAAAAAATTTACCATGTTGAAGCAAAAAAAAAAGTGTAACTGAGGAAGAGTTAACTGCCGATAAAAAAAACATTGCCAACATGCCATTCTACACATGCAGTGGCAAAGAAAGAATGAGGCCTTCGCCTTTCTCTATCAGTGGCAGATCAAAAAATGTTACTGAGCCTTCTTCTTGTACGGTCACTCATGATAATTAAGCAAGACCAAGTAATTTGGAGTCTAAAAGTGGTGCACAAATACTGTTATGTGTGAAAGCCGAGCTGCAAGAAAACAGTAAGGCATTAGAGGATAATGTATGCTCTGAATCAGAAATGACACCAATCCCTGTGGAGAGCAAATACACCAGTGGTATGTGTGATCATGAGCATTCTGTTAGTGTACCCATAAAGAAGGGCCCTTTCAGCAGTTCTGCTGATGTGTGCCTGAACAGCCCGAGTGTAGCCGGTGATACACAAATTGAGGATTTGTGTATTTGTGTAGGCGACAAGGGCACTAATGAATATGTTGATGAGGATGATGCAGACAGATACCAAATTGCCTTTCTCAATTTCTATTTATATTCTAATTCTACAGCCTATGCAGGCTGCTTTTTTTCTATTTAACTACAAGTGGAGGGGGGGCGGAGGTCATAGACAGCCACCAAACTACCCTGGTCCATTTATTTGTTATATTGTTCAGTCTATGCAGGCTGCTTTTTTTACATTTAACTACAAGTGGAGGGGGGACGGGGGTCATAGACAGCCACCAAACTACCTTAGTCCATTTATTTGTTATATTGCTCAGTCTATGCATGCTGTTTTTTTTCTATTTAACTACAAGTGGAGGGGGGGCGGGGGTCATAGACAGCCACCATACTACCTTGGTCCATTTATTTGTTATATTGTTCAGTCTATGCAGGCTGCTTTTTTCCTGTTTAACTACAAGTGGAGGGTGTAATATAGACCCAAAGACGATGGCTACATTGCCAATAATCAAAGATGGAGGAGGAAGACAACCAGGTTTGTCTGTATAATTTGCAGGCAAGTGTTAGAATTAAGGACGGCCTACCAGGGATTAAACTGTTTGTTTTTTTCATAATTTATTAGCTTTAGAATTACCTCACTTATCCAAGAAACTGGTGGAGCACTAAATTAGGTAATTTTAGATTTAAAAAAAATGGTATTTTTTTCAATAATAGCAAAACAAAACCAAACAAAACCAAAACACGCAAGGGCATTTTGGCAAAACCAAAACCAAAACACGACGGTAATCCAGATCCAAAACCAAAACTAAAACACGGGGGTCAGTGAGCATCTCTACTTAGAACGCATACACCAGAAATTTATATATTTATCTCAAGCTAAATAGTACAGTTCATAGAGACCAATACCGTACAAGTAGACTGTCCACTTACTTTTCAGAAGATATCGGTTTTGTATCCTACACACTATTGCTATTACTATTGCATTGGTGTACTACTATATATATATATGATTCGGAGGTGATGCTGTTGATCTGATTACTGCATTTGAGAGACATACCACATTATGAGCTGTTTGGCAGTGAACTACCTATGGGAAATCTCTGCGACTATTTCAATTGATTATATTCGCATACTATCTTTAACTCCTCTGCTAATAATCATATGCTTGGAATGCAATACAGTGTTTTGTTAATATATGAATCGAGATGAACTTCAGTTCTATCTGAAAACACTTCAACAATATGAGATTCTGGCACACAATTGCTATGTGGATTAGCTTCTGAGCAAGTATACGGGGACTTGATATCATATTTACAGAACTCGCCCTGTTTGGGTTTTTTAGCTAACTTGTTCTTGTATGATATATAGTATATTGTATAGGAGTGGCCTTAGCGAGAAACCTGCTTTTTCTGTTTAGTACTCAGTCAATTCCATGTCTTAGTAAATATTCCACCACTTGATTACTATCATTCATATATATATATATATATATATATATATATATATATATATATATATATATATATATGTGTGTTTACTAACAGCAAAGTGTGTAAAGTGGCAGCAGGTGTAGCTTTGTATAGTCACTAGTGTAGAAATAAATGTGCGCCAGGACAATTTATTAAATGACAATAAATACATTTATGAAGTTGATCTTTGCTTTACTCTCCAGCACATTTTGCCTAGTTCAATAGGCAGTAGTTTAACTTAACATAAGAGCTGACACTCTTTGTGTAGTGGGTCAAACTACTCTTTCGCGTTTACTCATCTGGTTCTACACATTTGCAGTCTCATTAGCGTACTCATACACCTCCTAGTACTAGCTCAATTTTCTCAGCCCATGAGTACACTTATGGTGCTAGTAAATGCAGTTTCAAACCTCGCAGGTACCTTCCCAACTGAGTACATACACTCCCACAACACGCCCACACACAGGACTGGTTAGCAGCATCCTGCCCTGACTGTGCATTCTGGCCTAATACTCTCAACTTTCCGCAGCATAACTGACACCTACATGCATTCCAGAATCTCCCTCTCAAACTTCAGACAAACATGAGTGTCATCATCATCTCGGCCTGGACTCGAGCTCACATGGCAGTTCGGTTCACATAGCATACCAGAAACATCTCTTATTTTCAATAATATGTAACACAGGCTGTAAACATATGTAACACGCTGTGTCTGTATTTAAACCAGCTATATCACTCAAATAGTAAGTGCAATGCTCAGACCCTGCATATTACTGGTCTATACATCTAGCTGGAGTATTATATCCTGAATATTAATGAATGGAATGAGTGAGTGAATGAATGAATGAATTTTGTCTGTTGTACTATTTACCCTATCCCTTACTGTTGTGCTGCCTGTAAAGAGATGCTTGGAAAAGTAGAGCTTCTCTATCTTGCATAACGGTGGGGTACAGCAAAAGTCTGTGTGACATTAGTGTCCTAGTTAATAGAAATTATCAACTTGTTTAATTCACACACAGGGACATAGCTAAAATGTTACAGCAATTGTTGAAAGAGAATAACCAACATGCTTTAGTTTACGATTTGTGCTTTCTGTTCCATATTATGTAAAATGCTCCACATACAATGCACACTTACAAGAGCAAATGAGAGCAAGTGTCAGCACAGTTGTAAGGAATTGCTATCACACAGAACTGTGGGCATTGGGTTCAATTCTAAACAAGGCACTTTGTATGTTATTCCCAAGTTCACCTGGGTTTCCCTAAGCTACGCTAGCCTCTTCCCACAGTACAAAGATACTGCTACTGATTTGGCTCTAGTATGTGTTTGTGGTAGGTTAATAAGCTTGTTAGCTTCATTGTGACAGGGACTAATGTGCCTGCATACATTTCTCTGATTGTACAGCACTGCTGAATTAGTTGGCACTAACCTCAGTTTTCGCAGGTGTGCTTAAATTTCCACCAGGGCACATTGGTCAAATTGTATGCCTCTGTGTTTCTATTCTGCGAGGGGTAGGGTGGAGTGTGGGCGTTCATTGCAAATACAGACTGTATGCATCAGTGCGCTTAGTTTGCAGAACAGTGCAAATATCAGATTTCATTTAGCAAAGCAAGGGTATTGAAAGAAGATGGTGTAAAGGGTGCATTAATAGGGCCATTCCTTTCTGTGTGGCAGGCCACACAGATATTTTCACTCTCTTCTGATTTCCGAGGGGAGCTCCTCAGAAACAGCCAGGTTCCTCACTATGGTTTGTTTTTCTCCCTATGGATTTTGTGAAATCAAGAAAAGTATAAGATGGTAAGTATTTAATGAATATACTGCACTACAGAAAAAATGGGCATTTTTTTCATTTTCCATATTGTACTAGAAACACCTGCCCAGCTGTATCCAACTTAGCCACTCTGTCCAAACTGCTGTTCTTTCCCGAATGTGGCTATCTTGGTCTGCCTACCAATGTGCCCCAGCAAAAGTTTACAATAGGTACCTCCGGCGCTAATAGGTAACATAAAAAACATACAAATATCAAAAAAACATCAAATGCAGCAAATCCAAAAGAGGAAGTGCAAATCCTCTGATAAACAGACATAACCAAAAAGCAGATTGCGCATGAGATGTTCCAATCAAAATAAATACATATAAAAAAGGACAAACAGCTCCTAATGTAAATATACCTCTGTTTACTAAATGCAATACATAAATAAAATCAATATTCTCATAAAATAATCCACAGGCTCATAGGGACCTATATACATGTAGTACAATATGACAAATATCTCTATGGAATAACATGAATATTGCATTTAACAAATTGTCTCTAAGACCAAAAGAATGATGGCTCTATGTAGAGATGTTGGCAAAACGAGCTCTATAGCACCTGATTCCGGTAACTGGCTCAGATGACGAATTCCCGCAACCGAAGCGGTGTAAATAATGTCAGGTGTATAACTCCATAAAATCAGCTGTATAATGATGTGTTAGTAATGGAGCATAAATACAAAGAGACTGATCCGCTGTATATGATGTCAGTTCAGCCAATATGATTTGTCAGACTGGTAGGTAGATGAACCATGCAAAGCTTACCCGTTACGGGAAATGCGTGTCCGAATCACCGCAACGCCGTACAAGCGGCTCAATCGGCTTGAAGTTTCCAGAGTAGGTCTTGTGTGGTGCGCACCACCAAATTACGTCCGGACTGAAACACAGATAGTGCAGGAAAGGGTCCTCTTGAGGACACAGTAAACGTGATGCCTCTGGAGACAATGTAACACAGTCTTCACGATCAATGAGGCTTAATGGAGCCAATATTCAATAGTAGATACTCCATAAGATAAACAGATGACAAGCAGCGACGCGTTTCGTCTGTACAGGCAGACTTTTTCAAGCTATAAGCTAACTGACACTCCACTTGGTCATTTATAGAGAGAATAGAAGGAACCTCATTAAGTAATTAGCGGCCATGTTTAGAATGCATTATTCAGATTGGCAAAATATAAAACATGTGGTCACTATGAGCCAAATCTCAATACAAATAAAACATAAATGCACATGTTATTTGGAAATATCATTTGTAAAACCACCCGTTCTCTCAAATGTCAGTTTAGAGAACACAGATTAAACATTCTCAAGGGTATACACAACCACAGTGTGTCTAGGCATTTTTGTGAGAGACATAATAGGAATCCCCAAGGTTTATCCATCACTGGAGTAGAAAAATTTGAATGTACACAGAGAGGAGGAGATAGATATAAGAGATTCTGTAGAGGCAAAGTCGCATGGATGTTTAAATTACAAATCATGTTCCCAGATGGCTTAACCGAATCCATGGAATTTAATGATTGGTACTCTTGATAGTTCTCTCTTCCTTTTTCTTTGTTTCTAGATATACTCATGTGCCAATGATGACACACTGTCAGTTGGGGTCATATATACATACATATTGTTATGTGCATATTTTCACTAACCAATAACGATTGTCGAACCTCGAGTTGTGTTTCCAAAGCACAAAGATTTATTCGCAATTAAAAGAATAAATATGCTCAAGCGAAGTAATAGTAAATACAGCCGTTACTTATCGCAGGCGCTCTGGATCCAGTGCAGTCATTCAATCCTGAAGTCTGGGGACAAGATGTCTGCCCTCTGGATCACAAGCTGCTGCTTATATACACAATCACATATAGTAATACAATGAAGATGGAATAGCTTGCATCTATTGGTCCAGGTCTCAGGAAGGTCCAAGGGGTCGTCATCATTGGCCAGTTCATACAAAGGAATCCAAAGGAGGGGGTCATCTCGGCAGGGGGTATGCTCTGCTCTTCCCGCCAAGATTCCTCAGTCTTAAGTAGTTCATAATTCCCTATCATTCATAACTTGCATATGCACTCTGCGATTCCCTCGCAGAGTGAACCAAACAGTAGGATATGTGATAAGGTTTATTATGATACCACTCATGATGTTATTCCTTCAACCCGTTCCGTGTATTTCACTAATATGCATGTAACTCTGATATAACATATAAATACTACTATATTTCGACATAACTGACTATGTGTTGCAACTACCATTAATGTGTACTATTTTATAAGTATGCGTGTTTGTGTGAATGTATGGTAAAAGACCAATTACTGTTGCTGCCACGTGTAGTGGCTGCGTACGCCCTTTCACGCCGTAGCGTGCCCTTGTACGTTGATGCGTACCGTACGCATCTTTTCAGACAAAGACACCCAAGTTTGCTAGACTTTAATTGAAATGACTTTATCCAATTTGCTGACTTCGACAATATGTATCCATGGGATATTTTATCCCTAATTGGACACATTTTTGGTCATGTGCTTGTGTGTATAGATTTGGGTTTCTACATTACTCTGCATGGTTTATGGCTCCATTGGACCTTAGTGGTTAATGTGGGTGTGCATGACATTATGTGTATGTATGTGTGTGTATGTGTTAGTGTACGCATCTGGGTGCGTGCGCACACATATGTACATACACATATGCGCAACATGGGTTTATTTTATTTCTTTTATTTTATTATACTTTGTATTCTATGCTCTTACACATATATATGTATACATATGTATGTGTATATGCATGCATTTGTGTATATGTATTATGTTTTTAGTTATTTGATGTTTTTTCCTATAGATGCTATATGCATCTAATTCATTTATGTATATGTATATGGATTTAGGTACAGATTATATCGTTATATTTTGTTTTTTCTGTTTTAGACACAGTTGTGTCTGTTTTACAAACGATATTTCCAAATAACATGTGCATTTATGTTTTATTTGTATTGAGATTTGGCTCATACTGGCCACATGTTTTATATTTTGCCAATTTGAATAATGCATTCTAAACATGGCCGCAAATTACTTAATGAGGTTCCTTCTATTCTCTCTATAAATGACCAAGTGGAGTGTCAGTTAGCTTATAGCTTGAAAAAGTCTACCTGTACAGACGAAACGCGTCGCTGCTTGTCATCTGTTTGTGTTTACTGTAAATACCTGTATTTACTGTATTACAGGTTACGCAAGTAGCATAGCGCATGCGCAATGCACTACGTTAATTGCGTAAGCGCTAAATACTGTAATATGTGATTTCCCCAATAGCGTGGGAAAATACCATAATACAGTACTTAGCTCTTACGCAAACTGTGTAAGAGCATTGTGAAACGGACCTCCTACTAGGTAGGAGGTGTTTGCGGCGGCTCCTGGCTTTTATTTATTTTTTACTTCAATCAAGACTAAAGAATCGGGAAATTACAAATATGTGCCCCTTCTGGGTGAAGTGTTCCAGTTGACACAGATTCGTTTATGGAGGTACAAATGGCTGGGACTGGGGCAAGCCGGCAAGATGGATGTACAAATAAAAAGGGACATTGAATCAAGAAAGAAGACATCATCGGTAAGTATTTGTTTTTTTTTATTTTTAATAAATAGTTGTGGTTTAAAAGAGGCTGGATCGTGTCTTTATTGTGGGTTTTATTATTTTTAATAAATATGTGTGGTTTGTATGAGGGTGTTGTTGTTTTGTTAACTATTTTATTTGTGGAACTACAGGGCCCAGCAAGCCATTAATGTCATGGCATGTTGACACTTGTGGTTCTCCAAGTGCCAACATGCCCTGGCTGCCGTGGGTATGCTGGTGCTTGTAGTTATACAAGCACCAGCATGGCCACACTGTTTTTGGCAACCTGTCTGGCTAGGACTTGTAGTTCCACAAACAAAATTGGTGTCAGTTTGTTTTTTTTAACCATTTAGCGCCATATTACCCTACTACCCACAGCCCAGGGGTAGTAGGAAGAGCCCTAGTGCTATCAGCACTGGGCTGGTTCTTTCTAGGGGGGTGCCCGCTCCTTTTTTTCAGCGGGCCACACTCCCTAGGGAATCCAGCCCAGCGCTGAACAGTCTAGGGTTGGTTAGTCATTATGGCAGGGGGACCCCTGCTGCGCGTCCCCCTGCTATAGTGCCTCCAACCCTGGCTGGTTTGCCTAGTGCTGGTAAAGTGAAAATTAGGGGGACCCCACGCAAAATTTTTGCCCGATTTTCACGGGACCAGCACTAGTCAGGCAGCACTAGGGTTAAGCATAAATAGCGGGGGGACCTCATGCTTTTTTTTTTTTTAACTTTTATCTGTCCTTTAACTTTTTAACACTGCCAGGGCAGTGTAACAGTGATGTGTTGATACAACACGCTGCTATCAAGCAGCGTGTTGTATCTGGCGTGTTTAGAAGCAAACTCTCCTGAGTTTGCTAACTTGCAGCTTCATACATTGTAGACTTGTATAGCTGCAGTGGCAAACAGTGGTGAGTTTGATCTCTGGCGATTTTGCAAGTAGCGATTTTGACAGAAGCAGAACTCTGGCGATTTTGTATGAAAACTCAGCTTCATACATCGGCTAGTTTCAACTCTCCTGAGAAAATCGCTGGAGTTGCAAACTCGCAGCTTGATACATTTACCCCCGGACATTAATTACACCGCTTCGGTTGCGGGAATTCGTCATCTGACCCAGTTACCAGAATCAGGTGCAATAGAGCTCGTTTTGCCAACATCTCTACATAGAGCCACCATTCTTTTGGTCTTAGAGACAATTTGTTGAATGCAATATTCATGTTATTCCATAGAGATATTTGTCATATTGTACTACATGTATATAGGTCCCTATGAGCCTGTGGATCATTTTATGAGAATTTTGATTTTATTTATGTATTGCATTTAGTAAACAGAGGTATAATTACATTAGGAGCTGTTTGTCCTTTTTTATTTATTTTTATATGTATTTATTTTGATAATCTCATGCGCAATCTGCTTTTTGGTTTGTTATGCCAGAAAAAGTTTAGGCAAATATTTACAAATTGAAGACATGGGGGTCCAAAGTTTTATTTGTACTGAAGAATGGCCAAATTGCCTCTCCTCTGTTAAGAGGCATCCTTAGATTATTCAGGACCCATGGCTTAGATCTGTATGTATTTAATTTTAGATTCTTATATATTAAAAAAAAAAAAATAAGTGGACGTCTTTATAATAATGCATGTTATTGGCCCCAAGGATATTTTCTTCAAATTAAACCACCTGTCTACCTAGTTGTATATTATTAAATAAACCCTCGAGAAGATTTTAAAGCTCACAATCTGCTTTTATTTGTACTAAATAAAAGTAAAAATGAAACACACAGAAATCTATTTACAAAGAGATTAGATGCTTATTTGTTCCAGGAATGCAGCATATTAGGCTTGGTATGATATTGACATATAAGCAACTATTTTCAGTTAATTTGCTGAACTACAATAAAAATGGATTTAGAATAGACTTTCCCAAAACTTTAACAGTGTACAGTGGGCAATTTCTGAATGCTTTTATGAGTAAATAGAGATGTTCTGACATTCAAGTAAAAGCAAAGCAGTACAATGTATCCTCAATTGCAATATATAAAAATCTTAGTTTCAGGTATAATTCCACTTTAACACTTTTAATATCACCACCATAAGGTGTGCAGCACCCTGTATGAGATTGGTCTTCTTAATGTGTCCCACTTAGACTTTAGGCTCATCAGCAAACTCCAGTGAAGTGATCCTGGGGGTTTCCTGAAAGAGGGAGAAGGTCTGGGTCTCACAAGAACCAGATCACCTCGTGCTTTTTTCCCACGTTGTCATGGGAAACTCCTTATACTATAAAAGACCTTGCGGCTGTGCTAAGTTCATTGCGTATCGAAGCTTGTACAATGTACAAGCTGTTCCAGCGTTGTGTGTCCTTTTTTTTTTTTTTTTTTTTCAAACAAGCATTTTCCGGATTGGAATACAAACATGGGGCTCCTCCTGGACTGAAGATAGGAAGACTGTAAGCAACAAGGGGCTGGTCAGGCTCCGAAGATAACTGGAGACTTCAGATACTCAGACACCACTAACCGGTAAAGGCGCCAGTGAACTAGCAGGTGTGGAGTCTAACGTACCTGTGGTGTTCACCATGGACCCCCGTAAGGAGGTTTGGGCTTAGCTGCACAGGGTACGCAGGTCGCGGTCCCACTAGCCAATAATCAGAGTAGTGATAGAGAGTGGTCAAAACGGTCCGGGTCAAAAGCCAATCTGAAATGCGCAGTACCAAAGGGAGATCCACAGGGAAGTCAGGCAGGCTGAGGTCGCAGGAACGGGATATGGGCTGAATCCAGGAGAATGGTCGACAAGCCGGGTCACAACAAAAGCAATAAACATGATCCAGAAGAGATGTCAGGGATGCTGGGTCAGAACCAAAACAGGAGCAGGAAACAAGCAACAAATGCTGGGAACAGGGGACCTGATACTCTTGAACCCTAATGGTGCCAGAGCAAGGTTTAAATAGAGAAAGGCCAGCAGGGTAGTAGGATGAAAAGGGGGCGGTCTGACACGCTGACCGCCAAATAGAGTCAGTGCGCATGTGCCCGACAGCTTAAGGACGGCCGGGGACGCTGCGTGCCTGTTGCTCAGCAGCAGGAAGCCGAGTCTATCAGGCCGCCGTTCCTGCATAACAGTGGAAGAGTGGGGACGGCACCTGACAGGGGCCCTCCTGGCTAAGAAGAACAGAAGACTGGAAGCAACAAGGGGGCCCTTCTGGCCAAGAAGAACAAAAGATATTTACATACAGAGACATTTAGAATTACAATTTATTTGGGACATTTCAAGCATGGACTATTGGAATTACAAATTGGGACATGGTTTACAAACATTTTTGGATTAAAAGCTGCTGACGAAAGAAAAAGTAATCTGATTGGTAAGTATAATGGGGTTTTCTTATTTTTAATAAAAGTATGTAGTATGAATGAGGGTGTTTACTGTATTTATTGAGGATTTGTTATTTTTAATAAAAGTAAGTGGTTTTAATGAGGGTGTAGTGGTTTTGGTAGTATCAGAAGAAAGAAAAGCATGTGTGTCCGAAGTAGCGAACTAAATAAAAAATTTCCTTCTGAAACCGGTGTAGTAGTTTTGTAAACTTTTTGTTTTGAGGAAATACAGGTCTCAGGCAGCCATGGGTGTCAGGACATGTTGGCACTTGTGGTTCTCCTAGTGCCAGCATACTCTGGCTACCAAGGGTATGCTGGTGCTTGTAGTTATACAAGCCCGTACTGTTTATTGTGCCTGGGCTGTCTGAGACTTGTAGGTCCACAAAACAAAATGGCGTCCATTTGTTTTTTTAACTACTAATTCACCATTTTTACCCTAAACCCACCGCCCAGGTGTGTAGGAAAAGCCCTAGTACTTTCAGCACTGGGCTGGGTGTTCCTAGAACCAACTTCCTAGGGAATCCAGCGCTGAACAGCCTGGGGTCTCGTAACACTTGAGCTGTCATTTTGCTAACCAGGAGCTCCTTGTATCTCTTCATATCTGGGTCAGTTGGAAACAAAGAGAAGACATAGCTCTTAAACCTAGGATCAAGCACAGTCACCAAAATGTAGTGATCCGATTTCAGGATTTTGATAACTCTTGGATCCTGGTAAAGAAAATAAAGTACTTGATCTACAAGTCTGACATACTTAGTGTAATTGCTTTGTTTAATATACTCCTTGAGTTTCTCAAGCTGCTTTTCCAAAAGTCTAATTAAAAGGAATCACTTGACTCAAGCTAGCAGTGTCTGAACTCATTTCACAGGTGAATACTTCAAATGGTTTCAGCACCTTGCACAACATGGAAAGTATTCTCCCCTGCACTTGAGTAAAATACATCCCCCCCTCCTTTCCCAATGTCATGGCTTGTGGAGTAATCGTGGATGACTTATAATTGTTCCTCCATCCTCAAGCATATACAGGGTGCTATTTCACCTTGTTAATACCTCTTGCTTCAGTTGGTGGCAGGGCAAATTAAATGCTCTTGTAGCTGCTGCAATCTCCTACATGCTGCTATCAAGTGCCGGAAATGTCCAGATATTTTACGGGCCACAGACAGCTTCTCCTGCACGTCCCTGTCATTTATTAAAAAGCTCTGCACCACTAAGTTTATTGTGTGAGCAAAACAGGGAATGTGATGCAATTCATCCAGCTGTAATGCTCTCACAATATTGATGACGTTATCAGAAATTCAATATCCTGAGGAGAGCCCAAGAGGGATAAGCCATGTTGCAATGACATCCCTTAGTTTTTGTAACAGATTGTCAGCTGTATGCCTCTTAGTGAAGCCGGTGATACATAGTAGCCTGCCTCTGAAAAATGTGATGTTCTTGGGTACATACTGCTGCTGTTCCTGCTGGTGAAGGCGAACCACCAACCCAGTGGTTAAGTGTACAGTGGGTAGAATGGCATTTTGTAGCCCAATAATTAAATTTTTATGAACCTTATGGTAGAGGCGAGGAATAGCTTTTCTAGTAAAATGGTGTTGTGATGGACTTCGGTAACGGGGACACAAGACCTCAAGTAACTGTCTAAAACCAGCTGCATTAATAGTGGATATTGGATGCAGATCTATTACTAGCATAGTCGCCATGGTGTCTGTAATCTGCTTTGCGACTGGGTGACAGCTTTCATACTTGCTTCCTCTTGCAAAGGATTGTTTAACAGTCAATTGTTGTAAACTACTAGTAGTCTTCTTATTGGTCTGCTTCTGGGATGAAGATCCACCCTCAGAAGCAGCAGCGACCGCAGTGGGACTAAGGCTCAAGAATTCTTCTGAGGAAAACCAGGATAGTGGAGGAGTCATCTAGCCTTAGCAACTTGGATGCAGGACTAACTCCGATCGCTACTGAGGATATTGATGAGGAAAGTGTTGTGGGTGTAGATTACAGGTGTCGGGATCTAGCTGAGAGAAGGGACCTAGCTGATGCTGGATTGCTTGTTGTTATTTTTTTAGCATAAGTTTTCGATTTTCCCAACAGTTTGGCATGAACTCACTTGAAATGGCGTAACATGGATGAGGTTCCAATATGGTTAAAGTCCCTATCTCTACTGACTGTGGCTTTACAAATGTTACAAATAGCTAGACAACTGTTGTCAGGATTTGGGTAGAAATAATTCCACACATAAGAGGTGGATTTGTTGGTCAATGCCCAGGCATGACAATGGCCTTTTTCTTATCATGTGCAAGAACTGCTTCCACTGGTGCAGGACTTACACAAACAACATCATCCTCATCAACATCCTCATTAGCACCCTCGTCAGCTACACAAATCTCCCCCTCATCCTGTTGCAATTCCAAGGTAGCATCCTCAATTTGTGTATCACCGACTACACTTGGGTTGCTCATGCACACATCTGCAGAAATGCTGAAAGGGGTCTTTGTGTCATTTCTGAATCTACACATACATTTTTTTCTCTAATGCCTTACTGTTTTCTTCCAGCTCGGCTTTTACACGTAAAAGTATTTGAACACCACTTTTGGAGTCAGAATGACAAAGTCTTGCTTGGTCATGACTGACCTTACAAGAAGATGCCTCAGTGACAGTTGCAAAACTAGCACTCATAGAGAAAGGCGAAGGCCTTATTTTTTCCTTGCCACTGTGTGTGTAGAATGGCATGTTGGCAATTAAATTTTTTTCTGCAGATAACTTTCCTGGATTACAGTTTTTTTTCTTTACCAAGCTAAAAAGTATTTTTTTATATTTTTGTTTCCCTGACTTAAAAACACTGTGCACTTTAACATAGGCTTTAGCAGATGATGTAGAGGGATTACTATCATCATGTCTGGTGCCAGCAGCTGCTTGGTGCTCCTGATCTTTTGTGTACTGCTGTGAAACCAGTTTGATAGCAGAGTAAAATGTGACTGCAGATTTTGGAGAACACTGCCAGCCCTAATATTTCTATTTCAGCAATGACAATGGGGCTCTCCTGTTTCTGTGTGAGCTATAACTCAGTAGAATGTCACTGGAGCCTTTAAGAATACTGCTACCCCTCCTCTTTCTTTTCTAGCTATGGAGCTTCCCAACTGCATTAGAGACTGCCAAGAACCGTGCTACCCCTTCTGTGCCTCTCTGTGAAATGGCGCTGGATCTCCGTGGAGGGCGGTACTAATAGAATACAAAACTCATGAGAACCAACGACTTAACAATGATGTTTTGCCTCGCTTTCAAATCCGAAGACGCGCGGAAGTACAGAGCCAGCTCGGCTCGGTACTCGAATCTGCTAAGTTCGGGTGGGCTTGGTTCTCAGGAAAACGAGCCTGAGCATCTCTAGTGTAAACCCTGAGCACAAGCTTTTATGGGACTGTAGTTCACAAATGGAAATCTGCATGGTGAAAATATCACTTCAAAGTCCCGTTTACTATAACTATTGCATATTGGACCTAAAGTACTAGTCTAACTTTTTTTTCTTTTTAATACTTTATTTGTAAAATTGTTGTCACACATGTTATAAGGATTTGATATAAATCATTAAAGACTTATTTAAATAACATCTCATGTAAATGGGAATAAAAAGAACAATCCTAAACAGGGTGACAACATAATACATATATATATATATATATATATATATATATATATATATGCAAGATATAATAATTGAAAGTTATTAATAAGTTATATTAAGAAATATATGAGGGAGTGTGACTGTAAAAAAGGTAATAAATGGGGGGGGGGGGGGTAAGGGGGAATAAGAAGGGGGGGTTTGAGACCTAATCTGGAACTTCCGGTGGACTGATATTTTGGAATATGATTCTGTTTTCATCCGTGTTCAATATTATTTATAAGAAAAAAGAGGATATATTTTGAGTTTGGTTAAGCAATGCTATGGGATTAGTCTAACTTTTCTGATGTCTTAGATGAGTAAGGGGACATCAGAGATCTCTTTATTACATATGTCACGTTTACATTTTAATATTGTGAATATGGACGAATCCCACTCGTGATTAGCACTGATGGGGTTAAAGTGGCTGTGGCTGGATCACCTATAAATAAAATAACTTATTGTAACAATATATTTAAATTATTAGCACAGTGTGCCAATTTATATTGTTGCAAATGTACTGATTCTTGATACTGTGTATTAGAAATGTACATATTTTATTATATTGTGTTATATTTCTGTGTAGGAATTGCATTCATTTCTGAGGTATATGTCTGATGCAATAAGCATTTGTTTGAGGAGTCTTGTGTAGTTTCGAAAGAAAGTCGTAAATGAGGCTAATTAAGTCCATTCATGTGAGTGACCAACAGTTGAATACACAACAGGGAGTCGTTACCTGTATGTTGCCTGGATAAAGTGAAAAGAGCCTGTCTGAACATTGTAAACAACACGTGATGTAGAATATCTTAGATGAGTGTAAATTTTGTTAAGTATAAATTGCATTTAAATCCATATTTGGGGAAACATATTGCATCCTGATACTAAAACTAGCTCAGACTTCTTGGGGCCAGGAAAGAGTTCAGGGGACTGGCTTACCCCCTGCTAGGGTATGTTCAAAACTGTATACAACTGCACTGATTTGTATTGAAATGTGTCATTATTGTTCCATCTGACTTTCTAATCACTGGTACCTTCAACCAGTGTGAACTATCCTTATAAGGGCACTTGAGCGAATAAACATCACTTGCTTCAAGACCTGCTTGACAACTTCTTCCCTGCTGTAATTTCCCGTGACCTACAGATTAGACCCAAATCTAATGCATTTCCGGCTGTTCAGAGGTTTGGACCCAGATTTCCGGTACCACTGCTCTGCCCGCTACCCAGCAGCTCTGGCCAATGTGATAGGCTAAGAGGGATCTATCTACAGCAACCCTGATCTATAGGAAGAGCTCAGGGGTACCAGCCCAGGTGCACCAGCGACACTAGCAGCGACACTTACCCAGAAGGAATGATGTTCTGGATGCTGTGAAGGTGTCCAGTGGTGGCAGCAGCTTAAGCCCCTCCTACTTCAGTTAGACGGCGCATTTGGGATACGGTGTCAAAGTAAGCCCAGGCAGTTTCCAGCAACAACAGACAGGGTGGCATAGGCAGTCCATCCTGTCACGGGGCTAAAAGGAGCCTGAAGCTCTACATAATCATGAACCTATTTTGTAGCCTATGGTGTACTAAATCTGTGATTCTCCATGTATATGTTCCCCCTGGTTATCATCTTCTAACACACCTCCATCTTGACAGTCCCATATGAGCTAGCCAAACATTACAATACCCTTTCCCCTCTTTATAGATTAGAAATGCCTTGGATTCCAGATTATTTATGTAAACTGCAATATAGAACATTAAATTAAATTACTTACTGAAAATGGAAGTGATGCATTTTTTACTTATCAAAGTACCTTTTGCTTTGCCTTCCCACCCCCTTCCCATTTTTCAATTCTGCACCTCTCCCAAACTGGTCTTAAAAAAAAAAAAATCACTATTTTTTTTTTTTTTTTTTAAAAAAAACCAGATACTTTGGAGAGAATTCAATTCGCCTCAAGGTGCTGTGCACAAATCCGGCCAATACGATACAGAATCTCTGCTCATTTTCTCCTCACATCTCCTCACATCTCTATGGGATACGAGAGAAATTGAGCAGAGATTTGGGAAAACACTCAGAGGCAATGTGTCTCCGCGGAGTGTTTCGGAGGCACCTCGTAGCTAATTGAATTCCCCCTTTGTAATTATACAGTGAAGGTCCTTCTGTTTTAACTATGGTACAGTGAAACCTCCCTCCTCATGTTGCTGGCAGGTATACATTGAAGAACACCTCTCTAGTGACTAATATACAGGGAAAAACCCTGGATAGTGTACAGTGTAGTTTCCCCTCTAGTGGCTACTAGACAAAACCCCTTTCCTCCTTACCACTCATTATTAGCACTGAAGGGGCTTAGACTTGATATCCCCTGAGATCATGTAAGAGATGCTCTATTTTTCACGCTGACCTTTTCACAACACACCAGGGGGTAAATTTATCATGATGCGAGTTTGAAAAGTGGAGATGTTGCCTATAGCAACCAATCAAATTCTAGCTGTCACTATGTAGAATGTACTAAAAAAATAACTAGAATCTGATTGGCTGCTATAGGCAACATCTCCACTTTTTCAAACCCGCAGTTTGATAAATTTACCCCCCCTGAGATTTGGGCTGGACATGTTATATTCTGATTTAGATAGCAATACAATACACCAGGCTGAATTTGTCTTGCACACTGTAGAGACTCAAAAAGTCTTCTGCAAGTCAGGGGCGGACCCAGACATTTGCCCTACCCGGGGCGATTTTAGGAGGGGTGATTTAGGCCCCGCCCCCTTTCTGTGTTCTAAGGCTGCCGGCGGCTGCACAGTATGTGCAGGTCCGTTCAGCAGTGAAAGTGTGCTGTCCCGCTGCTCTGATTGTGTTTAAAACACAATCAGAGCAGCCGGGCAGCATACTGTCACTGCTGAACGGACCTGCACAGTGTGCAGCTGTCGGCAGCAAGCCCCCCCCCCCCTGGATCCGCCACTGCTGCAAGTATGGCTTTGTATGTCTTAGTCTCCCTGTTAAGTCTGTGTATGTCTTCTTACCTGTGAGTGTATATATATATATATAGCAGGATACTCCAGATTATAATTTAGGATTTATTGATGACAAGAATTGTGTTTTTCAGTTTATCTCTTTTTATTAACTACTGGATGCTGATGTTTCGCTTGTTTTGCTATAACCCGAAAAATTAAAGAATGTTTAAAAAAAAAAAAAAAATTATATTCTGTAACTGTTCTTTCCTGTGAAACAGTGATGGGCAGCACAGTGGTTACCATTGCTAGATCATAGTTTATGGGTTTCAGTTATGACCAGGGCCCTATCTGTGTGGAGTTCCTCTGTGGTTGTGTGGGTTTCCTCCGAGTGCTCTGGTTTTCTCCCACACTCCAAAGACATACTGGTAAGTTAATTGACTTCTGAGTAAATTAACCCCAGTGTGTATGGACTCAAGGGCATATAGATTGTAAGCTCCACTAGGGCAAGGACTAATGTGAATGACTAATATTCTCTGTGAAGCACTGAGTAATATGTTGGTGTTAAATAAATAATAGTAATGATAATAATAATAATAATAATAATAATAATAATAATATAAAGTGTGCTTGGTTTAGTGCAAAAGGTATGCTAATAAAAGTGTCAAAAGACATTTACACTGCAGGGCTAATGTTTTGCAGTTTCACTGACATTCACTATAAAGGTTGAAAATGATGGCACAAATAAAGGTACAAAGTTTGCATGGACCTTGGGCAGTACAAAGTTTAAAGTGGCTTTATTTGTAACTACATCTTGATTCTTTGTATAGATGGAAAATTGCCCAGATAAGACATATGGCACTGCAAAGCTGAAAGGTGAATGGGTTCACCTGCCCTCTCTGCCCATGGTTACCGGATGCTGTATGTTTATGTGTGCTGGCAATGAGGTGAGGTTACAGATGGCATTGTGTTTGAAGGATCCCTATTCTCTGTCTTACACATGCATAATACATTAGTGAGTACTAATGATTAGAGCAGCAGGAATGCTGCTCTCAGAGATTTGAGAACATATATCCAGTTATAGCAAAGTCAACAGCCACAGAATGTCTTACAGGAGAGGAAGGCAAGTGGCATCTGGTTGGCACACAACTGTGTTGGTCTAGAAGGCTATCTTTCATCACAAACACACTGGTCAGGGTTTCTGAAACTTTGATACACTCAATCTTCTAATTAGAGATGCATAATATGGTTTGGCCTTTTGTAATACAGGGTAATATAATTTGTGTCTATGCCTGTCTATGTCTATTATCTGAGCAGATGCAATACGCTCCACACACTTTCATTTTTGTTGGGGGGGGGGGGGAGGGTAGGGTTTGTAAGTGAGTAGGTGTGGTATCACTATGAAAGTGTCTGCATTGCTAATATAAGCAAGAAGTGAATGGACACATACATGCACTGCACAATAACATTGCATAGTACACTCAACGGTGGGCTATAAATTATAATTATCAGTGTCAAGTTTAGTATACTTATCACTGCACCATATATTGTACTCATCAGTGTCCTGTGTGTTATAAATAGTTCATATTATGCTACACATCATCCAAGATTGCTCTAATAAATAAAATAGTACATGTTCAGGCTGGCTCTTCAATTATGAGGCCTGAAGCTATACGTAACCTCTTTTCTAGACTATGGTGTTCTAGTCTGTGATTATCCATGTCTATGTCCTCTTCTATGTCTGTATCCTCTTCTATCAAACCATTGTTCTCTCCTTCTTGAGAGACCCCACGGGCTAGCTAAACAATATTATGCAGTTTCCTCTCTGCCTACATTAAATATAATTTGGATTCCAGATTATCTATGTAAATTGCAATATACAACATTCAATTACTTACTGAAAATGGAAGTGATGCAAGTGATGCATTTTTGGCTTATCAATGTACCTTTTGTTTTGCATCCCATTCCCATTTTTAAATTTGGAAATTATCCCACACTGCTCTGAAAAAAAAAAATCAATAACATTTATTTATTTTAAAGTTTGTTTGTGATTATACAGTGAAGCCCTCCTCATCACTTTGCTGGCTGGTATACAGTGAAGAACACTTCTGTGATGACTAGCAAACAATAAGGAACCCTATGGTGGCATGTATGTGTTAGGAACTCCCAAGCCAGTACAGTGAAACTCGGGGACTACTCTGAAGGCCCGGTGTTCGCTGGAGCCCCTAGTGGTAGGGACAGACTGGGCTGCGGGCCGACCGAGGGTCGAGTAACGTATACTGGCTTGAAGGAGTACCCAGGAGTGGATTGATTGGTGGGCAATAGTAACGAAGAATCCTAGGTCAAAGGGTCACAAGCACAGATGCAAAAATCCAGAGACAAGCGAAGGGTCAGACACACAGGCAGAGAAGCAAAATCCGAAATCCAGGCAAAAGGTCGAGGTCAGAAGAGAAGGGTCACAGGTCCAAGAACAAGCAGGGGTCAAAACACGGGTAGTCAAATTCAAGGTAGCAGGAACCAAACGGATAGCACAAGCAGGCAGCAGGACTGAGGACAGAACGCTATAACCGGCAGTGAGGCTGCAGACCTCACTGCCTTAAATGTACAGATGAGCCAATCAGAGTCTAGCTCTGAAAATACTTCCAGGAGCTGATTAATGAATTAATCACAGTCTAATAGCCAGCAGGCTATTAGATCTCCCTGCGCACGCGCCCAGCTGTCCCATGTTGCCGGGACGCGGCGCTACAGTGCTGGGCGTCCGGCCGTTGCCTTAGCAACGGTCGGGAGTTAGAAGGAAGTGACGTCCCAGTTGTCATGGTGACGGCCGGGACGCTGGAGCAGGCAGGAAGCGAGCCGCAGCGGCTGTGAGTACCGCCGCGGCTCGTGACAGTATAGAATGAAGACTCCTCTAATGCAATTATACAGTGAATTTTCCCCCTCTAGTAGCTACTTTACAATAACCCTTTCCTTCTTTATGAGCAAGAAAGAAAATTTACCTAATATATTAATTTACTTGTGGCGCCCCCTTCAGCTTTGCCCCCAGGATGGTTACCCCTCTCGCACAGGCCTAGTTACGGCTCTTATCCACAGAACAGTTTGGAAAATTTTGATTATCTCTGCCAGTTTCAAAGAAGTATGAATATCACAGATTGCATAACTGTAATTTCCCTAGACTGCACTTAAAGTAAATATTCAAGCTTTGTTATTTAGATTGAAAATTAAAGTTATTATTCACTTTTGGACAATTCCTCTCGTTAGCCTGCTCCAGTATGTAGTACTTTATTAATCTCTCCGTCATTACCTTAACTGCTCTACTGGAATGTTGCATTTGACCCAGGAATGACAAGGCTGAATATTTGTGGAGTATGTGGAGTATTTGTGGAGACCTGATTGGGTAGGAGCCACAGCCAATTTGGGTGACAGTTAGGTGTTACAATAGTGAACAATCTTTTCAAATAAAAGTTATGCTAAAAAAGAACATGAATAAAATCAACTAATATCAACTATTTTGCAATTTAAACCACACTGTAAAATTAACAAGCTTCATGCAGCATGATAAATACAATTAAAAGTCAGTAATTTGTAACAAATGAAAGAACACAATTTCCATAATAATTCTATTATTCTAATTTGCATTTAATATTGTTAAGTTCCAATAGTTTGCACTCAGTAAAAACACAGAACAATTTAGGAGAATACAAATCCTGCCTAAATTTTATTAGGTCTAAATAATGATAAAACATGGATCCAGTCCATTAATTATTACATAGGACTGTTCACAGATCTTATGTGTGAAGAAGTAGCACTGTAACTCTCCTTCTGTCTGCCCTCAGTAAGCAACAGATAATGCAGTATCAAGTATATATAACGAGACAAGAGTCCCGATTAAATCTCTCTATCACTCTCTCTATATATTAATATATATATATATATATATATATATATATATATATATATATATATATATATATATATATATTATTATCTAGTTATCCTTGAAATGTTGCGAGTGGCAGAGAGAGAATAGATGCTTTGATTATCAGTAATAATAATTATATTGATTGAGGAGTATTTACATATTAACTAATAATCCCCAATTTAAGCTGAACAAACCCCCCAAAAATATATCCTTGAGGGAGATGATACACATTCAGTGAAACCAATTTACTAATAATCATGTGTCTTATATTATAGAGACTTCCTTCAGTGCTCGAGTCAACATTTGAATTTGACTATTTACCTCCAAAAAAGGGTGAGTAGCCATGTCACTCAGGGGGCGTGGCTGCATCACACTTGGGATCAGCAATGTCCATAGAGGGTGTTACTAGGCTGCCCCAAACCTCTCTCCCTTAATAACACCTTGCATTGCAGTGGCGCACACAGGGGGGGTTTCTGGGTCTCCAGAAACCCCCCCCTGCGCTAACTAAGTGGCTGCTATAGCTGCACTGTCCTATAGAGCAGCCGCAGCGCTGTCAAAGAAGCGTCCGCGGCGATGCTGTAGTGTATACAGCACCGCAGCGGATGCTTCTTAGACAGCACCGCGGCTGCTGTATAGGAAAGCGCTGAAGAAACGGAGCTGCTGCGCATGCACAGCAGCTCTCGCGGGGGGTGGTTTTCTTTTGGGTCAGGGGGGAACCCCCCCCGACAATCCTCCGTTCGCCCCTGCATTGCCATGCGCACCAAGGAAATAGTCCTGGAACTATCTTGTCAGTGGGACAGGCCTCAAGAATCAGGACTGTTCTGACTAAATCGGGACAGTTGTGAGCTCTGTTAACATATTTTCATTAGCAAATAAAAGCAATATGTCTAATTTCCCCACAAGCTTGTAGGAGAGTAAATAATTACTGCCATGGCTGCCAACTGAGTTTTTAGGTCTGTGCACCTTCACTTAATAGCCAGTATGGAAATGTGAATGGTTGCTGCAGGACCAAACTTTCCTATCAGTAAATGACTCCAGGGGGAAAATGTATCAAGGTCCTATTTTTTCAGAGTTTTAAAATAGCAAATCTAGGGAGATAACCCACAATTTTTAGTTCCAAAGTCGCCAGATATATTAAACTGCGATTTTTACTCTGATCTTAAAAATCGCTGATGCCATAAACAGTCTGGGCATGCTGATGCTTGTATAACTACAAGCACCAGGACTTTGGAATTACATACTTTGGGAGATTTCAAGCAGGGACTTTGGATACAAATTTATATGGACATGGTTTTCAAGCTTTTTTGGATTAAAAGCTGCTGACAAAAGAAGAAGAAATCTGATTGGCGAGTACTTTGGGGTTTTCTTATTTTTAATAAAAGTATGTGGTTAAGAGGGTGTTGTGGTTCATTTAACATTTTCTTTGGTGGAACTACAGGTCGCAGCCAGCCGTGGGTGTCAGGGCATGTTGGCACTTGTGGTTCTCCAAGTGCCAGCATGCCCTGGCTGCCATGGGTATGTTGGTGCTTGTAGTTATGCAAGCATTAGCATGCCCAGACTGTTTATGGCACCCTGACATGACTGGGACTTGTAGTTCCACAAAACAAAATGGTGTATGTTTGTTTTTTACTTTATAATCACCGATATTACCCTACACCCACCAAGCAGGGATGTCGGAAAAGCCCTAGTGCTTTCAGCACTGGGCTGGGTGTCCCTTGAGAGGGAGCCCGCTCATTTTTTTTGGCGGGCCCCACTCCCTAGGGAATCCAGTCCAGTGCTGAACAGCCTGGGGTTGGTTTGTCATTATGGCAGGGGGACCCCTGCCGCATGTCCCCCTGCTATAGTGCCACCCACCCCAGGCTGGTTTGCCTAGTGCTGGTTGTGTGAAAGTCGAGGGGACCCCAAGCAAAATGTTGCCTCGATTTTCACGTAACCAGCAGTAGGCTGGCAGCACTAGGGTTAATAGTGGCCGGGCGGGGGGACCCTACGCTTTTTTAAAAAAAACAAAACAAACTTTTATCTATTTTTAAACATTTGACAGCCACTGGACCTCCGGCTGCATAGGCAGAACAGTGTAACAGTGATGTGTTTACTAAACACGCTGCTAGGATGCAGCGTGTTGTATGTACAGATTTTTAAAGCAAACTCAGGAGAGTTTTCTTAATCGCAGCTTTATTCATTTGAGACTTGTATAGCTAGAGTGGCAAACAGTCGGGAGTTTGATCTCTATCGATTTTGGAAATAGCGATTTTGACAGAAAACACATCTCTGGCGATTTTCCATGAAATGTCACTTTAATACATCTGCGAGATGAAACACTGCAAGAAAAATCGCTGGATTTTCAAAATCGGAGCTGAAGACATTCACCCTCAGTTGTCTTATAAATCACTGCAGCATACTGTGATCTTATTTGTTAGTGGAAGGCAGAGATGACAAATGTAGTGGATAAAACCGAGGTAGTTATCATTGCTTTCCATAAAAATGTTGCATGAGTTCAGAGCCATTGGAATGGATTTCATATATTTTATAGTAGGAAACAGTTGATTTTTCCCATTATATTTTACCAAAAATATACCGAAAAAACTGATACATTAAAGCAGAACTCCAGACAACTGCAACGCTTTTGCCTGTGAAGATGAAAAGTGAGGAACTTGAAATCTCAGGGGCTGGCATCAAATGATTCACTTGTCAGAGCACCATTCACTCACATACCGTTTATTACCAAGACATCATAACCCTCACAAACGTTGATTGAGAACCCTCATTAGCACACTGACTTTAACTATCGCTGACAGAAGATGCTTTTACAAAATAGACACATGGGGCCTGAGTCAGTATGGAGAGCTAAGCATAAAAAAGGAGCACATTTGCACCTGGGAAAATCCATGTTGCATTGAAGGGGGATGAAAATTTAAAATGTGAGGACAGATTTACAGTTGGGGTAGGGCATGTGCTAGATCAACGTTAAGTTTCAGACTAAAAAAAAAAAAGCTATTAAGTATTTGTATGCTACATGACAAAAGAGCCAGTATTTAACTTATGTGCAAAATAATACACTAATTTGCACTCCTTACATTGTAATATGGTTTGTCCAGGAGCAAACGTACTATTTTTTTTTTTGGGCTTTGCTCTCCTTAAAGACTCAGGCCCATGGTTCATTTCACCGACCACAACCAAAAATGTTTTCCTTGTGCCATGCATGATCTGTTTTTGTTTACACATCAATGACACAAGTAAATGACAACTAACCAAAATCATCATCATTTATTTATATAGTGCCACTAATTCGGCAGTGCTGTACAGAGAACTCACTCATATCAGTCCCTGCCACATTGGGGCTTGCAGTCTAAATTCCCTAACACAGACACTCATACAGACAGACAGACAGACAGACTAGGGTAAATATGATAGCAGCCAGTTAACCTACCAGTATGTTTTTGGAGTGTGGAAAGAAACTGGATGACAGACATTCATAGTAACATAGTAACATAGTTGATGAGGTTGAAAAAAGACACCAGTCCATCAAGTTCAACCTATTTTGGATCTCCTGCGATCCTGCACTTATATTTGAAATTGATCCAGAGTAAGCAACCGCCAATCTGTTTCAATCGTGAAAATCCCCCCAGACTCAATATTGCAGTCCTATTTTTACCCTATATCCACTACTATCCCACATTTTAATTAACGGTCGTAGCCCTGGATACACCATTCCGCTAAAAATTTGTCTAATCCTTTATTAAACATCTATTGAATCTGCCATCACAACCTTCCCTGGCAATGAATTCCATATCTTGACTGCCCTTTCTGTAAAGAACCCCTTCCTTTGCTGGTTGTGAAATTTCCTCTCCTCTAACGTAAATTCCAGAATGCTATGGCCTGGTTATCTCCTTGACAAGTTTAGATCACTATACACTCACTTAACAAACAAATAGTGTAAATGTACTGCACAATTATCCAGTTAGGAGAAGCGAATACATTCTTTGGGGCTAATCATTCTGAATAATTTAGTTTGTTATATTGATAGCTATAGCTCTCCACAGCCGGCTGGCTTGCCTACAGATTTTTACCTCAATAAATCAATGGCGAACCTTCACTCCACATCAAATACGAATTGTGCAATTCATTTTTCAATAGTTGTTTTGGTGTATACCTTATAGGAGGCTTGTGAGTTGGAACTCCACCTACTTCAAACAGAATAAATGATGAGATCTGCAAGGCATTTCCAGACACTGCTAATCCTGCATCAGCAGGAAGGAGAAAATAAAGCCTTCACAAAACCAGTTAGAATGTGGCTTTAGGACCTTTGTTATCCTTTATAGAGATAAACTAGCAATACGGATATGTGCTGCTTTTTTGTTTCTATGTCATTGTATTTGTATTGATCAGACATTATAAAGAAATATATACACACATGATTTGTCATTGTATATTTACAGAACAGATTTTGTAATCAAATGTACAGTAGTAGATTCGATAAAGAAGATTTAGTCAAATTTTACATTTAAATTCTGACACACAATAGAAACATTGTCCAGAAAACTTTGTGTACACAGAAAGAGTAAAATAGTACTTTTGTTACAAAAAACAATTCTGTACTCAAAATTCCTAATTTCTAATAGAATTATTTCAAACATGAGATCTATTTTGCAACACACAAACATTTGTGGAACAAAAGAACTTGTCACTCACCAGACTGTGAGTGCTTCTTCCCGTGTGTTTAGGAACCGTGGCCGTCCACCATCCTGAGGGTCTGCACATGTGCAGCCCTTTCAAACCTTCAGTTCATGTTCCTTTTACTTAATTGGCTGATCAGGCAACACTCCCTATTTATAGCACCTGAGTTCCATACCTCGTGGGCTGATCTTGGAGTCTCATTCCCCATGAGCCTCTGAAGGTGTTCCTGTGTTTCCTCGTGTATTCAGCGCTGCTGATTCCTGTGGTTTCCAGACCACTTCAACTCTCCTGTGTTTCATCGTGACTGTTAGCTGATTCCTATCCGCTGCCTCCGTGCACTACAGTCTTCAGATCACTTCAACTCTCCTGTGTTTCATCATGGCTGTTAGCTGATTCCTATCCGCTGCCTCCGTGCACTACAGTCTTCAGACCACTTCAACTCTCCTGTGTTTCATCGTGACTGTTTAGCTGATGCCTATCCGCTGCCTCCGTGCGCTACAGTCTTCAGCTCACCTCAACTCTCCTGTGTTTCCTCGAGACTGCACCAGCTGATTCCTATCCGCTGCTCTCCGTGATCAACAGTTCCAGCTCAGCTCTACTCTCCCGTGTTTCATCGTGGCTGCACCTGCTGGTTACTATCCGCTGCCTCCGTGTGCCTGCAGAGTCCTGCTGGCTGCTACTTCTCGGTTCTGCTCGTGTCTGCAGCAGCTGATCCGCTCTCCGTGCATCTCAGTGTTCCTGCTGGTGTCTACTCGCCAGTCTGCATCGGATCTGCGCCTCACTGCTTTCATCTCGTCTAGACCATCGCTACTCTTCAGGGTCCTCCAGGAGTCCAGTTCTACATACTACTGCTTCCTGAGTATTTGTTCCCCTGCTGGTCTACCTACCTGTGCGCTGCACCTACTTGATTACCGCTTCACCCTCCAGGGACTTCGCATCCTGCCGGCCTCCAGCCGTTCAGGTATCTCTGCACTCCTGTCTGACAGCCTGCTCCTGAACCACGGTATGCATACTTCTCATTGACTGTGCTGGTGTATTGCATATCTTGCTGGACTGAGTTGTTCTCCTCTGGAGCTTCTATCCGCTGAGACTTTTGCCATCATTGACTGTGTTATCTTTTGCCCAGATAGTTTCTGTGACTTTGTATTATTGCAGTGCTGTTCGTCATTACTATATTGTGCATGTCATTGTGGATCAAGTTCAAGGTGCCCGTGTATCCTCTGTATTGCAGTCTCTCCCCGTGCTCCTCCTCACATATATATTCAGTGGTACAACTTGCTAGAGGCAGACCACTGATTCCTGTTCCTGTGTCACCTGTTCCAGTGTCCTCTCACATAGCAGTGGTACAACTTGCTAACGCAGACCACTGACTCCCCGGATACCTTCACCTGGATTCCATTCCTTCACCCAGACAGCGGTACAACTTGCTAAACGCAGACCGCTGACTCTCATCACCTCCTCGTTTCTGTTGGACATTCCTCCTCACTATAGCAGTGGTACAACTTGCTACCGCAGACCACTGACTACCCTCACGTGTCCTTTGTCCATTCAGTTCCTCGTGTATTACTACATATATATTACCAGTGCTGCTAGTCATAGACTTTCCCGAGCATCTCTATCTTCTGCTGTCTCCTGTTCCGTGATCACCCCGCTACCAGAGTACCATATTACCATCTATACTCCTCTGGTAAGCTTATCACCTGGTGATCCCTGGGTAAAGATTCCTAGTGCCCGTGACAGAACTACAGCAAAATAAAATCTATTTTGTAACATAAATTATTTGTAACAAAATGTTTAAAGGAACAAAGGCTGTTTTGTAATACGTGAAAATATTTTTTTTTGCAAAAATATATTTTAAGATTCACAACACATTCTATAACAACATAACTTAATTTTGTGACTGTAGCGCATTTTGTTGAATCTATTTTGTTACTCAAAAACTTTTTTTTAAAATTGAAGATTGATGTTGGAGTAATTTTTTTTAACACAATTAATTTGTTAGCAAAGAAAGGCTAATGTCAAAACTGCAAAACATGCAGGCTCACACAGACTTACACTGCTTCATTATTTGCACATACTTGTCCACTCTAATCATATCAAAGTGCATGCTGGCTTCACTGTCCACAATCCTCTCTAAAATCAATCCGTGGCTAGTTTTACAGTTTTGCGGATTCCACTTGAAAACGTGCATGATGGAAAGACTAAAGCGTCACTTCAAAGTCCAATCTCCTACCACTTTAGGATATCCCTGTTAAGTGAGACTCTCTTTATTTCAGGTGGCAAATTTATTTATGTTTTTATTACATTAGTCAAAGAATGCATTTATCCGCAAATGTGCAGCTGGAATATCCCAAGTACATCTCCTTATAGGACAAGACCAATCTCTGCCAAATCAAAGGTAGTGAAAACATTTTTTTGTAGTGAGAGAAAAACCTATGTGCCCTCCTGCAGTGTGCCAAATCCACCCCTATATCTCACTTGAATAATCTTGTGCCGCTAAATGAAATCTTGATTTTGTGCACTCCCCATGCACCCATCTCATCTCAATATATTTTGCTTCCTCCTTTCCTGTGTAAAAGTAAGTGAGTGCAATCACAAAACATCATTTGCACACCACTTTTGACCTGTTGTAAGACATTTAGAGACATTTATTTTGTAGCACGCAACCAATTCTGTGCGGTTTTAAACTTAACTACGTAAACAAATTATAGGGTTACAAGCAGAGATCGTATGTTTTACTTTTTATAAATTCATTAAAGCCTTACCAACAGTGTATAAGGCCTTATTTAAAATACCATTTATAACTAAAAGCCTTTCACACCTCAAATATGATGACACTTGATTGCTTAGAAATCGGTAGATATGAGCAATATTTTTAAAACTGTTCTGCAAAATATTCACCTTATTCTGTACTTAGCTGCAAAAGTGTACATGTTTTGCTTGAAAAATTTGGCCTTATGTGGTCCCGGTCCTACAACAAATCATACCACGCAACAGAATGAATGGTTTGCCATCAGTCCAGCTCTGTTCATAGACTATAAAATCCCGAACATGGCACTGTGTTAGAAAACTCAAAGACAGAACATTGAAGCATCGCCTAAATGTTTTACCTCTGCAAAATGGCCCGTTCCGCCACAAAACTCAATTTGCATGATATTTTGTGACTAGCTAAGACCATGACATAGAACAGAACTTCATAGCAAAATTTGGCGTTATAAAGCATTCATCAACTTAATTCCTTATACCTGCTTGATGAATTTAGGTGTGTATATTAAGAATCAAAATACAATAAAACTTACAAATGCAATAGCCCACATAAGGCACGAATGACTATTCAATGGAAACTGCAGTTTCTAATACACTTAGCTATAACATGACTGTTCAGGCATCCGTTCCAGGCATCCACATACAGCAGCTGGTCTCACACCAAGTAAAATGATCCTGATTACTTTTTGGTCATGATTGACATGCAGTGAATTATTAACAGGCGTAGGCCTTTGTTAGCATATTTCACAAACTGGATCACGCTCCTAAATATTTCAGATTTGGGATGAGGTGTGTGGTATATGAGAAACACAAATCAAATGTAAGAAGTGAGGAAAAGTAAGCAAATATGTATGGAATATAGTGAGCGTGATACATGTGAGATGCTGCACAAGATGTAAAAGCTGCTAGTTAATACTTGTGAGTAACACTGTGCTAAGATATACATAGGAGGTTTATATGGAGACTGCATATATGAGAGTAGTATTACTGTGCATTTGTTCTTGGAGCATATATTTCCAGTGCACTTATACTTGAAGCATATAGTTTATGTTGGGAGATAGCATATATAGTTTGTGTAGTAATATAGGAGTATATGATTGCATATGTGGAGAAATGTTAATGGTACTGCTAGTTGTAGTTAGTAATGATGAGTATTGTGATAGTTCTGTGTTAACTATGATATGTATAATGGCATCAGTAATGTTAAATTAAGCAAGATATATAGGAATGCTTAGCTAATTCTGTTAAAATGGGAATCGTAATGTAGTCTGGAATACACACACACACGACTGAAGTATATATATATATATATACACGTAAATAAAACAGATACATATTTCAGAGTAAAGGAAATTTGATTATGTAAGATTGTCATTGAAAATTTTTATGCTAACAAGAAAATATATAACATCTCAAGTGCATATACATCTGTGTGTTATCTTTTCTGATATAAGTACCATTGTCACTATGATGTGTTATGTGTAGCTAGGAATATATGATTATCTATTTGTACTAACTCACCTGTTCCTCAAGGCTTACCAATCATCTACTTAACCCCTCATCTCCTCTGCTCGTTCTCCCCTGGCTCCTCTTTTCTCTCCACTTTGCTTCACTGGCACCTTTTGTGCCTGATCTTGTTCACCCTCCCTTAGGATGTAAGCTCATATGAGCAGGGCCCCTCTTCCCTCCCGTCTCCATACCTGTTCTTCCGCTCCATCTTTACTGCATTTGCCTGCCCGGAGTTTCTGAAGTATTGGTACTTTGTGTTTATTGTTCTGTACTGTTTCACCCTGTATAGTCTATTGTTTGTACTGTGTACGGCACTGCGGAAACCTTGTGGAACCTAACAAACAAACGATAATAATAACAATAATAATACTGTATGAATGTATAGCAGAATCTGTGTGCAAGTGCCGGGAAGGAAATTATATGTTTTTTTGTGTATGATTAGCATGTTCTTTTACAGTAATCGCAGACAGTAAGTATTTGACCTACTGTGCCCTAGCTTTTTTTAATGGAGTTCAATATTAAGTATTAGCTTACAAAAAAATTGTTATTAGCGATGTCATTAGCATTATGGGAGGGGGGGGGGGAATTGTCAAGTTATGTCTTCATAAGCCATTTTGTGTGTGCCTGCACTTCAATGCACTGGAAAACCTACAAAGTCTTGTAAAAGGCATATCACACATTATTTGCACATGATTGCATTTGTTAAAAAAATGAAAATAAAGCTCTAGTAGTATACAGCCTTATGTATGCATTGTTTGCAAACAGGATATGTGTTGAAGATATTTTCAAACATATGTAGATCCCGTACTTGTTGCTGCTGAAGTGTGCTAGCTGCTCAGAGCAATTATGAATATATTTGCAATTAGATTTTCCACTGCCTTATTAAATAAGACTGATTATTTAAAAATTGTACAGTACCGCCATTCAGCCTCGGACTGGCCTGCCGGCCAGCCGGGCTATACACCGGTAGGCCCAGATGTGATTAAGCCCCGCCCCCTCCGACTTTGGGGCGGAGCTTACAGGGAGCACCTCACCGACGCAGGGCCGTAACGAGGGGGCGCAACGGCCGCCCGCTCTTTGCTGTGCACAACTATGTGAAACATACCCAGCTGTAAAGCTTGCTGGAGACACCAGCAGGATCGTTCACAATCAGGATTGCCCCCGTATCTCTATATATGTGGCCGCATGCTGCCTGCTTCTGTACAGAAGCAGCATGCGACCACTCATCACACAGGCGCCCCCTGACCTCTCAGCTCCTCCTCTACATTGTGCACGGCTCCTTCCCCTGCTTTTCTGCTGATTCCACTCCTCCCTCACCGTGTGTCTGCCTGTCTGTCTTTATCTATCACCATGTCTCTTCTCCCTCTTTCCTCTCCCCCCTCCTTTTCTGTGTGTGTCTGTACTTTTCTTAGTTAGTTCACTTCTTACATGGACTCGGATCTTCCAGCTTCTTCATCAGACAAGATTAGCAGTGAGAGGTAACCCATCCATTATCATGTTTCTGATTAGACCAATAACGCTATAATGCAGTCAGAGAATGCCAGTGTCTGACTTATGAAGCGTGGAAGAGAGGTCACTGTTAAATACCTTTACTTTGTTCTAGGCAGATATATAGCTCTGTAATTCTGGAGATTCATGACACTGTGACCTGACCTCTGCAGTCAGTATGGGAAGACCATGTGAAATGGAGCAGTCTGTCCCACTTACAAACTAGGATATGGCCAGTCTCTTCATCAAAACATCCTGTACAGCAGCAGTCACTAAAACTTATTTACTGTGTCATGTCTGCAAAGTGTTGCTCTTTCTCCAAACAGATGAGGGGTTCTAAGAAATGAATTACTTAAGTAACCTATATAAGTATTTTCTGTTCATACACTTGAATAAAATAAGAGTTCTACAATTCATCATCATCACCATTTATTTATACAGGGCCACTAATTCCGCAGCGCTGTACAGAGAACTCACTCACATCTGTCTCGCCCCATTGGAGCTTACAGTCTAAATTCCCTAACATACCCACACACACACAGAGAGAGAGAGACTATGGTAAATTTGATAGCAGTGTGACCTCCGAGGGCGCAATATAGAGTTTTTTTCATGGCTGGGAAAGGCAACCTACACCTAACAAGATCGGGTTGGGGGGGGGGGCGCCATTGCTCTTTCTCGTCCAGGGCACTAAAATCTCTAGTTACGGCTCTGCACCGCCGGTCCCAGACGTCTGCGACTCCAGTGTAACAAACACACTACCACGCAGGTGCAGAGAGCTGTATCTGGGCTCTCTGCACCTGCGCGGTAGTGTGTTTTACACTTCAGCAGGGGAGGAGGAGTGTGCTGTCTTCCTGTTATCACGGCCGCCCAGAGGAGCAGGATGCCGGAGCTTTCAGGTAAGTGAGTGCCCATAAATTACATTCTAATGTTATGTAATGCAGCATAATGTAAAGCTAATTATTATGAAGGCACACAATACAAGACAGCTTGTGTTATTTTCTGCTGCATATACTACGATCATCCTGTGATACAGATTATAGTGCTATATGTCTCAAAGAAACAAGACATGAACGTGGAAATGACATTTATTTAATGCGCCATCATGTAGGACTGCCATTATACACTTTTCTAAGATAGCAAACCCTTTTGAAAACGAAAAAAAATATTTTACAAGATTCTTCTACAGATGTGATAGATGTCATTAAAGAGCTCATCGGCCACACAGGTTGCCAGTGCTATTTTTTTTTTTTATCTCACAAACATTTTTAAGCAGCAGGAGATACTATTATAAGCACAGAGCCAAGTGAAGGTCCTTTTCCCTTCTGTTCCATAGCAAATTCATTTTCCACAGCTGCTCTAATAAAGCTGACGTTTAAAAATAGGTTCTCTGTTCCCTTATATCAATTGCATCTGTTTTCTTCATAATAATGATCACCAAACTAGAAGATTACTTGAAATAAAAGATTTAAGGTATGAAACAAATTTACACATTATAGCGCTGAAGCTTCCTCTGTAGGCTGATATCAAAAACTGATACCAAAGCAATAAGAAAAAAATCAGATTTATTGAGGACATGGGGCTCTCCATAACAAATAGGCCCCTTATTTCTAAGTTACTGTGGGAAAACACCCGTTTGTGTTTCCTTTCAGTTGCCAAATCTTCTAAATAGAAAACTTGACTTAAAAGCTAATATAACATTGTGGAAGTGACAAAATGAAAATGCTATTCTAGAATCTCTGCCTCCCGGCCAGGTCCTCCACACATTGGCTGCATATGGAGAACATCAGTCAGTGTTTGTCAGCATTAAAAAAAATCCTTTCACTGTTTCATTTTGGAATGTAGATGGCAAGTTTCAGTGTAGTAAATACAGCAATCCCATTTATCCTGACACACTTTAATTAACTTAATTTCTCTCTCTAATGTCTCTTTAATCAATACAGCTATAACAGAGTCTGTTGTTATGAGAGAATGGTACAAGCTGGACAAAGTTTATAGGCCTCATTTCCCTGTCACTTATAATGAAACTTGTCCTTCAAAATAATACTGCAGCATAAAATAAAAAAATCTACGAAAAATGTAGGGAATGAAAGCTTTTTGTTTAACAGCAATTTTTACTTATGTAGCTTAAACACACTAAAGCCTTATAAGATGGATCACAAGTAAAAATAAAGACTTATTTACCATATACATATATATAGATTATAATATATATATATATATATATATATATATATATATATATATATATATATATATATATATATATATATATATATATATAATATGTTGTAGCTTTCAACACCCTGTAGCAAATTAAACTCTTTTTTATACCTGTCTTACTAAATTCCCTCCCTTCCCAAAAATACTCCTTTAGTATTACTAATTCAGCGTTACTCAGCTCCCTCCACATTGACAGACACACAACGAATAATAATGCTTTCCAGAATATTTTATATTGATTGATACATATTTTATCTATGGTTTTTTGTCCACTTTGTTCTTTAAGGACCACACTATAGTGCTATAAGTTGCCCTCCATGGGCTGACCACACCCCCTTGACTGGCCACACCCACTCTTACAGTTGGCCACACCCCAATGTAGTGGGCCCCTATCACTGCATTCTCCCGGTGGGCCCTTCATGCCCCAGTCCGACACTGCCGCCATTCTTCGTGTCTCTATCAAATCCAAGCAGTTCTAAAAAATCTGTAAAAGTAGTCCCGGAGAGTACTGAGTATCTTATCACTAAATGGTACATGGAAACAATTAGCATGAGATAACAGCTGATAACAGCTGAGACATGATTCACAACGAGACAGTGCACTGATCTCTTAATGAACACTTTTATATTTTCTTAATGAGCTTCAGAAAAGGAGCAGATGAATGTAATGACTACCTGCTTTACAATCAAAGTTCCATATAATTCTGATCTGTATCATCACTTGTAAAGTGCCCTTAGATAAACTGGAAAGCAGGGGTATGTAGGCATCTTGTACTCTCATTAATGGAACAAATACTGAAAGAAAATGTGTAACCTAGAGCTTTCCATTCAGAGCTTTGTAGGATAATCACATAAGAGACAATTCTTTTAATTCAGCAAGGAATTCTATGTAATATAATAACATGTAAATGAGTGCTTAGAACACACCTAATAGTCTCCCAGCAGAGATTGTAAACACTGTAATACGATAAGGTTTTCACATTAAAAAAGCTCCAAGGGACATTGCAAGAGGCAATAATGGGAATAAATGAATAGTATATTTTATAAAAATGGTGCTTCAATAAAAGACAATGCAAGAACCGTATTCTTTGCCGCAAGCTGCCTTCCATGTTTTCTTATTCTTTACATTATCTTTGCCCTCTTGATGTCATCTGCTTGCTTGAATTAATTACAATTTTAAAGGAGGAGTACAATTATAACATCATTTTTTATATGCTATAGGACAGACCCAAATTCAATAAATACCATGGATATATATGAACCTCTGGATTCTTCAACTCCGGCGAGTTCAGCGTCTTCAGCGCTTAAATTTAAAGCGGCGCAGCCTTGTAAAGGGACGTTTTCCTTTACAAGGCAGCGCTGCTTTAAATTTAAGCGCTGAAGACGCTGAACTCGCCGGAGTTGAAGAATCCGAAGGTTCATACATTTACCCCCATGTGTTGATTTACAGAACAGCCTTGTTCATTATGGCAAGATTTTATTCATTTTACATTGCTCACTGAGGGCCTGATTCATTAAGGAAAGCAAAGAAAAAAAATGAGTAACCTTGGCAAAACCATGTTGCATTGGAGAGTAGGTAAATTTAAAATGTGGAGACAGATTTATAGTTAGGGAAGGACATGTCCTAGATCAACTTAATATTTCAGTGTAAAATAAAGCTATCAAGTATTTGTGTGCTACATAACAAAACAACCAATATTTAACTTATGTGCAAAATAATAAATTAATTTGCAACCCTTGCATTGTAACATGGTTTTGTCCGGGAGAAAATGTACTAATTTTTTGCCTTACTTTCCTTAATGAATCAGGTCCTGAATGCTGAAGCCACTGCACAGAAGTCGCTGACTTGTCTTTATTCTATTTATAGGTATGTTAGTTGTCTAGACATAAGCTACAGCAATATCTTCCAAAATGTGTTTGAAAAAATTCACAATTTAATTTTTGCTGTCAGCATAGACAGAACAATACTAGTTTGTTTACCAAGCTTGTCGGAGCAGTTCAAATCCCTTCAAAGCTGCCTTAAAACTTAAATCCTAAAAGTCACTCATCTGCTTCTTCCCCTCCCCAGAGCCCTGGAGGCTACTCCATACAGCCATTTTTTCAGTGGTTTATCCATTTCTGTAATGTGAAACAGTGGTCGATACAATGATATGCCATACCGCCACTTCTCGTACTGTTTTGAATGCAAAACTATCAAATTCCTTTCATTTACATTCACATTTCCCATACCGCCACTTCTAAATTCCCACTTCAACCACTGATATGTAACCATAGAAACGTTTAAATTCACTATTTTAAAATGACTGCACTTGGGGAAGGTGAGGTGAGAAGGAGGACCACTCAGAAGCTGCAATCTCTATGATTCTTCAGATTCATCCTCTCATTCTTAAAACCCTCCTTTGCAGTGACACAAAGCCTCTGTTTTTATCTGGGACTGTAAGAGGAACCACAGAGCGCTGGTAAAAACAACTGTTTGGAGGATAGGTGGTAATGCAACTTTACATCATAGATAGGTAGATGTAATGATAGGTTTTTTACTTTTACATTTTAGACTGACCACATTCCAGCCAATCCTACTGCTTAGCTGGATTTTCTTAGCAACACAATTGATATTATTATCATAGATTTGTAAGGCACCACAGTACTTTGCAGTGCCCTACAGTAGGGAAAGCAGGATGTTCAGAAAACAAGGACATACAATGCAGACAAAAAAACAGACATGAAAACAAAGGGTATGGAGGACCCTCCTCATTAGAGAGCTTACATTCTAAGTAGAAGAGGGCACAGCTGAAACAAGGAGGAGCGATTTATATCTAATCTGAATAAATACTTCTGGCATGACTTGCACTGGGCCTGAGAGTCATCTGCTAGCAGTCATCTGCAGTCCTCTTTCAACCACATTTACAACAAGCCCAATAACGGTCTAATCAAATCTAAAGGACATTGTAGATGTTCCCAGGCCACACAATCATGCAGAATGGCCAGCATTACTTTCAGTTCAAATCACAAATGCAATTAAACAATTAATTGAAAACTCCATTACAAAAACAGTTAGCAGTATAAAATAGGTTTTTACCTCTAAACTAAAAAGCAAACAGGTATATTCATTTTTATGTAAGAAGCTGGTTATAATGTTCAACTTATTCTTTATTAACATGCTATTAAAAAGATTGCTCTATAACCTCCAAAACAATCATCACAAGCTGCTTTGAGGGGACTTGCCAAATATTCTCTAGAGGTTTCAAAGACTGTGAGGAGGTGTCTCCTTGGTAGCTGCCACTGCTGACAGATGGAGCCTCAGGAGAAGGAAGGAATGCTGAGTCATAAATGACAATTCCACTTTAGCACGTCAATAATCTATTGTCCAATGTGGAGATCACCGTAGTCAAAACTGTCTCTCTCTCATCAGCAGGGCAAGGAACCAAGGCAATGTTCTCAACATGAGAGTTTTGAGAGCACATTAGAAAAGTGACATTTAAGATGTACCCTATGTGGTTTTATAAGCTGTAAAACAACAACACCTGCATTTGATGACGACAACATAGTTTACTAATTAATTCATGTTCACTTCCTCTTGATTTGTGTCCTTATTTGGCTTCCTAATAATTACCAATAAATAAGTTAATAATTATTGAAAAGGCTTCCTTAATGCATGGTATCACAAAATAATGACCATTTTCACTGGTCATTATTGTGTTGGGGGTATATATATCTATATCCATGTTAAGGTTAACTTGTGTGTTGTGCTTAAATTCATTGGTCCAGCTTGAAGCTCTTGGCGCTGATGCAAAAGAGAAGAATTTTTTTTAGTAGGTGTGTTTGATGTACAAATTTGCCTACCTTTTCTGTCCCTTTCCACCACTTTAATATGCACATTTGGGGACCTCTAGAGGTTGGCAACTAGGGGAAGTCTCCATCCTGCTCATGTGATGTCATAGATTGATTAATTATTCATAAGAGTCCTCACTTCCCATGAATCACATAAAATATAATCTAGGCTTTATGAGGTCATGTGATCATGCATCAGAATCATGTCAATTTATACAATTACCTGAGAAGGAGGACAATGTAATTGAAAATGATTGTGGGGTTTCTAGGACAATAGAGTCATTGGTAGCTGCAGATATAAATGATAAACTGTAAGGGTTGTAAAATAGGTTATAAAACAGAATATATAATAAACATTCTATATTCCTATGGTTATGCTACACATGTAAAGGACAGGTAAGCTTGCATTAAGAAGCTAATAGACTTGTGTAAAAACCACAGAATGGTTTCAATAGTGTATCCCCTAGCTGTCAAAAAGTGGATATGCTATCAAAATAATAGTTTTGACAGTCAAAAAATGTACAAACATTTGTCTGTTCAATTCATCTATTCAAAGGGCTGAATTTAAAGGACTAGTCTTTTTTCAACCTTACTATTTAAGTATGATATGATGATTCTAAAATAATTTGGATTATATTAATAAATTCATGTACTGTAAATGTTAAAGTAGATTTACTTCAAACTATTTTTCGGGTGGACAAATGACCATGGTAATAATAATAATATACAGAAATATTTTATTGGTGTAGCTATTTCCTTTTCTTATTTAAATTTGAGAACTCCAGGCCCCAGCTGACAAAACCCAACACCAAATTCGGCTTTACTTTTTTATTTGTGTGTCATCTCTCTTCACTGCCATTTGCTTCTGCCCAGAGCTGGATTTAGACCTTATGGGGCCCTAGACAAGATATTGGTTTAGGGCCCCCCTCCCCAAAACAACCTATAGCACTATATTTTTTTAGCATAGCATATACCCCTATAGTTGAGTAGTAGGTTAAGCTATCTGCCGCTGCTGCGCCATCAAAGGGGGTATGGCTTGCATCGTTGGGGGCGTACCTAGCAGGTGGAAAGAGTTAGGCCACCCTCCTACAGAAAAAACTCTGCATTGCTGCGTACACCATTGGCAGAAGTGTGCAGTGTCATCTTCACGGAGCATCACATATGTCCCAGCAGTCACAACTTTCAGGACAGCAGGACAGTGGCCTAAAAGCAGCATTTTAGCGGATAATATGTGATTTCAATTATTTTATGTTTTTGCAAATATATATTTTGTGCTGCAGCTGAATCTTGTAGAAGAGCTTGCTGTTTTATTATCTGCATTTGTAAGTAAATCATATTTCCAAGTGAAATTGCAATACCACTGTCTTGGACCTTGCATAAATTATTTAAAGGAGAACTCCACTCCCTCTTAAAGACGTTCCTACACAGAACATATGTATTAAACAACATGTACATCACACTGCTCCCCCTTCATCACTGCTGCCCCTGCATTACACTGTGCCCCTCATTACTGTCCCTCTCATCACACTGTGCCCTCCTTCCTCATTACACTGTGCCCCTTCATAATAGCACTGTGCCCTTCTTCATCATTACACTGTGCACTTTCATAATAACACTGTGACCTCCTTCATCATTACATTGTGTCCCTTCATAACCACACTGTGCCAGCCATAATTTTGCTCCCTTTCTCTTGTTTTCCTCACACACACTGTGCCCAATTTTACTCGCCTCTCTTAATTTTTCCTTCACATTGTGCCTACTTTTGCTCCCCTTTCTTCTTTACTTTCCCTCACACTGTACCCAATTTTGCTCCCCTTATCTTCTTTACTTTCCCTCACACTGTGCTCAAAATTGCTCCCCTTCTCTTCTTTACTGTCCCTCACAGTGTGTACCATTGTGCCTCTGGCTCCGTTAGTTCACTTACCTTTCATTTTTCTTCTTCTTTTCTGTTGTGTCTTCTTTCTTCTCCGTTGCGCTTCTCCTCTTTGCTCCTCACTGAGTCCTCATTGAATATGTCTTCAGGCATGATGATGTCATGCCCGACATTCATTGAAACTGAGCAGAGTGGAGTTGAGAATGCTGCTGGGAGCCTCCGCAGTCAGGTGATTTTTTTTTATCTCGGCCGCAATTTATTTTCCTATGCCGGTGGAGAAGCGGCTGCGAGGAATGGCAGGTGGACGGAAGCTCCACCGCCTTGCCTACCTCACTGACCGCTGGCCATGGGGGGCCCCCCTGGGGACCGGTGAGCCCTAGGCAGTTGCCTAGGTTGCCTAGTGGTAAATCCGGCCTTGCTTCTGCCTCATGAAGGATTGTTTATTCAGTTTGTACTACCATAGGCCATCGTGTATATAAAATACTATGTATGCTCATGTGAAACTGTCAAACGCATGCTACCGCAGTGTTTTCCACTGGATAAATTGGTCATTCATTATACAAATGTAATAAATAAATAATACAATACATACTATTTATGGTGTTGCCCTGCTCACTTTGGACTTCTCTGACAATTAAAACTCTGCCGACTGTACCAACACCTGATATCACACAGAAATATGATTTAACTATATATAGAGGGGCATTTTGCTACCATAGAAAACACAATAACACCAAGACTGCTGCATTTTTCATGCACAACATATTGCCAACTTTATTCCAGGAGATACTGGAGGGGTGGTCAAGTGGCAAGTAAGTGGGGAAAGTGGTGCAGGGATCAATGTAATTTAGGTCCTACCTCTGCAGCACAACCTGGGATCATGTCATCATGCCCCGTGTGGTCGGGGCCAAAATGGTACGATTGCCGTGAAATGTGTCATCGAGGCTCCCCCGTCTCACCCACTTAACTAGGAAGTAGGCAGGATGCGGAAGGATGGCCTGCTCTCCAGCAGTCCCAGAGAACTACATGAAATTTAGTATGATGCACAGTAGTGACACAGTTACAGGGTGGGGCCAAGGCAGGGGAAGCAGCTGCCTAAGCCGCAACTTTCTACAATATTAATAGTCAAACATTATGCTGTGTATAAACGCATTGTCACTAACCAACAGAGATTTCAGTATTTATTGTCCACTTACCAGCACAGAATGGAATGTGTATTGTATACAGGAGAAGAGAACAGGCTCAGTATTTAAAATGCAAATAAGCATAATGTCAAGTCATTATGGGGATTCAGTGATCCAAGGCGCGCTGAGAAAGTATCATGTATGACGTGCTTCGATGTACCAACTCAGCAGCAAAGTATCGCTGTAAACTATTATGAAATGTTGGTAACTAGGCATAAATGCAGGTAATGCACTTTAGTGGGGTAAAAATTAGAACACTCATCCTTCTTGTTGGCAATGGACTTTCTATAGTGTAAAACTGGTCTGTGACCATCTGCTGCTCTGTAGTCATATTTTGTTTCACAGTTCACTAATTTAGAATATGGCTCAAATGTCAAACGTGTGCTTGTCCATTCCTCCCAACATTTACAGAGTGGTATTTGGGATAGGAATGTTCCACTCCAAAAATGGGTGTGGTCATTTCATTACCCCCTCTATACAGCATTCCTGCATTGCTGCGCGCACAGCACGACACTCGCTCACCACAATGAGCAGGATACACCTCCCAACAGTCCCAGCAGTCAAGACACAAACCCTGACTCTGAAAATCGGGATTGACCCGCCTACATCAGAACAGGTATGACTGATGTCTATACTTTATTTATTCTATTTTTATAACCTGTGGACTTTATTACCCTATAATATACCACTGCCATAAAGTGAAAGTCTGACACACTCTGTACTGTTATGTGATATCATATACACAGTCTTTTGTATGGCCTTTGACATTCCACGCACTGGTCTGATGTAGTCCAGTAAACGCCTACTTGCATACACAATTTTCTGATTTGACCCTATATAACGCAATATGTTTTCTTTTACTGCTATTTTTCCTGAAACTCAATATACTGTATAGAGGGGGATAAATGTGACATTAGGAACGTACCCGCCATCCAATTTCTTTTCACAGTATTAGACTTGTCTGCTAAAAATAAATCAGAGATTAGCTATGATCACAGAGGGAAAAGGATTCAAATTTGCACATATGAAGGGACATTTCAGTTTCTGTAATAGCATCAATTTGAGGGGGAAAGTAAATGTATAGAAGGGATAAAGTCTAGACAAGGCTGCTGAAAAAATTGGAATGGAAATGTTATTGATTTGCTTACATGGGGTACAAGGGGTAACATTTAGTGTAAGGCTAAATCCAGAAAAAAAAACAACTTTTTTTTTAATGTATTTGAAATAATTTGAAGCTTCAGATATTCATACTTCATGTCACAGGGCTAGAAAGCCCAGGAATGGAAAACAATTAAATGGACCATCTGAATCTATATATACTGTGGCAAAGAACAAGCTATTCAGATTAGACATTCACCATGAGCACTTTCACACTCTGCTGCGTTCAGTACAGAAGTAGGAGAAAGTCATTACTACTGTCCAAGGATGTCCAGATACATTAGGGTGAGACCTCCTGGACTCCCAGGACAGCAGGTAACTCCCAGAAAAGCACTTACATGCCCCACAGTATGACTGGTTGGAATGTTGTGGCATCATATAAATAACCAATAATAATAATACTGATAGTGAACAGCCTCAACGTGTTTCGTTCAGTTTGTAGATATCCCTCCTGATGAAGTTCAAACTGAACGAAACGCGTTGAGGCTGTTCACTATCACCCACTCCTGGTACATTTAAAGTTATACTGTCTTCCTGATCTTTGAGAGTGATCTCTTTGAGAACTTCTGTGTGGAGCCCATTGGTGTTTACCTCATGAAATATCCAGAGATCTACACTGTTAAGCAGTATTCCCTTTATCCCAGGATTTCAGATAAGCTTTTAAACTTTATATACATTGTGAGTGTGTATTTTTTTTATGCTGAATAAATTATTTGTATATAAATACTACACTATATGGCTCTTTCCTCTTATAATACATTGGCTGAGTGGAGTTTGGGAGCTGTGACTGTGCTGTGACCAGTGATCCAGATATATTATATCCACGCAAGCTATCTATACATCTGGTTCTGACCTACTAGGCTGATTGGAGGCCACGTTCAGGCATTCCAGATACAGATAAGCGGTTTATTTATACCTGTTTGGTACGCTGCCACCTATTACTTTTTATTATATTTCACGGGTGCCTTTGACATTCTTTCTTTTGCTTTTCTCTGTCTCGGTTGCGGTATATGGTTGGAATCTATTGGAAACTGGACGATATTGATCTTACCAGCTAGACATATATTTAAGTCTGCATTTCCGTTATACTACAGTACTTATTGACTGTCTGGGTGATTTAAACCAGCTAACACTGCTCTATTTGGCGCCACTATTCCTCCTACCTTTGTATATATTGATGATTATATATATATATATATATATATATATATATATATATATACACACAAACACACACACACATATATATCCCCTTTTTTTTTCCCCTTTGTGCTTATTTCTCCTTTTATCCTCTTATCCCTTCTGTGCCCACTTGGAAAGGGTTCTTCTTGCACCGGACCCCTTGTGCACTCAAATCCTCCCCTCTTGATTTCACCAACTTTGCAGACACAGGTTAAACTTATTTAAAAAAAAATTAAATGCATTTTTTCATGAAAAAATGCCTTATTCAAAAAGAATAAAGCATATATTAATGATATTAGTCTGTCCATTATGAAATGGCAGTTATAGAACAGATATTGGGAACATACTATTAACATGCAAGCATATAGAAACCCCCTCTAAAAATCCTGTGTTTGCACCAGGATCTTATGTAATACATGTAGAGTTTGCACTTGAAAAAGGAAGCATCAAATTTTGCTTTCAATTGGAAGAGGTATGTGGATTGGATGCACCGAAATCTAAATGCTAGCTAGGTGTTTTGTGGAATAAATTATTTATGTGAGATTGCAAACGTGGAGGGGGAAATCGTTTCTTCCCTCTGTCAATGGAATTCTTTGTTTTGCATCCTCATAGGTGGCTGAAGCCCACTTTAAAATACTGATTTCCTGGATGCAAAAGGGATGTGTAATTTATAATAATTAACCCAGGGAACCGCTAAATTATCCTATAGTGTTTTTCAGTCTATTGTGGGCTGCAAAGAGGCAGCACTAGTGATAAATTGCATGGCGGAAAAATAATGTGGTGTAAAAGTGTTCTTCTTAAATTAGACTTTGAAATAATTTGAGATGACAGTTCAGTGTATTCTAAAAAAGTTTAGTTTCATATTGCTTCAGAAGATGTGAGACGTGGCCATCCCCCTAATGCGACACGGTTACACCGTCCTTTCGGTAGACATGTGCTTGTGTGCAATTTGTGAGATTTTATTTGTTGAGCAGTATGAAAGTATGAGGAATAATGCAAAATATGTTTATATGTATCTGAAAAGGTGTCACTGAAATGAGGTAATGCACTACAGAGTTCTAGAGCAGAAAGTAAATAGGCATATTGGACCTCATTTAGAATCGGACGCAAAGTCCGTCTAAGAAGTGTAGGAGTGGAAGTCTGCCGCAGCTTGGTAGGGTATTACGAGTGGCAAGCAACCCCAGTTGCGTTCCACTCTTAATACCCTATAGAGCTGCGACCAGTTCCTGCAGCTAGCTTACCGCTTGCGCCACCTAATTCCTGCCGCACAGCTTTAGCCCTGTTATGACGTGTGTTGCGTCTGCGTCTCACTGCGACTAGGATGTATTTACATGGTCACGCCTTCACAATTCCGCGTTCCTCCCATTCTCTCGTAGTGAGTCGCAAGCTGTCGCAAGTGTTAATTGCGTCCATGATGCAGGCGAATTTAGTGCTTTCTGCACATGCGTGGTAGTTTTTTTTGTTGGATGTCCCTAAAACGGACTTTGCGTCCGACTCTAAATGAGGTCCATTATGTGCACCTATAAAGAGAAAATGTTATGCACGCCAAAGCAAATATATAACCTATAATATACTGATTAATATACCCATGCCGTGAATTATTGTGAATCCATTACATTAGCAATAAAAACTATTGCAAATAAATAAATAAACATTGCAACACTTTCACTCTTTTAAGCATTAGACTGTGATCACAATGCTAGGCATATAAACATACCCTTGTTATCTATAAAAACACATTATTTCCATCTGAAAATATTGCTCGGAACAGGTGGAAAACAACATAATATTTTATTTGACAATATAGGATGTCTGCAGACAAAGCAGATTATGTAGTTATCTTTCTGAGAGAGATAATAATAATGTTGTTGTTACTCACCACTCTTCCTGTAGAGAATGATTTCTGTCTTAAATTCTCTCTTTTCATCCAGGGCTTTCTGAATCTGTACCTTGAGTTGCTCACTGGTTTCCTGGCCATAGAGAAACTTACAGGCACAGCTCTTCTGCATCACCTCTGCCCGGGCAAAGCCCGTCAGGTCACAGAACCCATCTGAGCAATAGACTATGGGAAACAAGTTCAGCACCTGTGCGTTACCTAAAACAAAGTTGCTGTCTGAAATAAGAAAAAACCTGTGTCAGTAAAGCATTCTATACTCTCGTAAACACCTACAAACTTTTATAAACACATGTGCTTTTGTAACAATTGTAAAAGATTAATAACTAAAAATAATAATCATCTATGTTTCCCCTGAAGAGTGAATAAATATACAAACATATACTAATCTATCCTTTCTGCTATATATAATTCTAAAATTATAATGTATATTTTCCTGGGCTGATGCTTGAGAAAAAAAGACTAGTAAGACTATGATTCCTGTATATGGAATGCATACAGTACACAGCCTCGGACTGGCCTGCCGGCCAGCCGGGCTTTAAACCAGTAGGCCCGGCCATGATTAAGCCCCGCCCCCTCCAACATTGGGGCGGAGTGTGCAGGGAGCATCACAATGACGGGCCCAGGTCCCGGACATCTGCAGCGGCAGTTTAACAAACACACTACCGCGCAGGTGCAGAGAGCCTCTCTGCACCTGCGCGGTAGTGTGTTTTTCAGTTTGAGCAGGGGAATAGAAGAGACGCCCATGGAGGAGGAGAAGTTCCGGATATCCAGCCGTCCAGAGGAGCATGAAGCAGGAACTTTGCACAGGTTAGTCATTTTAACTTGAGATCGATGAGGCATGAGGCCAGCATGTCACAGTGTGGAGCGGGGGCCAAAGCCAGCATGTCACAGTGTGGAGCAGGGGCCAAAGCCAGCATGTCACAGTGTGGAGGGGCGCCAAAGCCAGCATGTCACAGTGTGGAGGGGGGGGGGCAAAGCCAGCATGTCACAGTGTGGAGGGGGGGGGGGGGGCAAAGCCAGCATGTCACATTGTGGAGGGGGGCCAAAGCCAGCATGTCACATTGTGGAGGGGGGCCAAAGCCAGCATGTCACAGTGTGGAGGGGGGCCAAAGCCAGCATGTCACAGTGTGGAGGGGGGGCCAAAGCCAGCATGTCACAGTGTGGAAGGGGGGGGCAAAGCCAGCATGTCACAGTGTGGAAGAGGGGGCAAAGCCAGCATGTCACAGTGTGGAAGAGGGGGCAAAGCCAGCATGTCACAGTATGGAAGGGGGTGGCAAAGCCAGCATGTCACAGTGTGGAGGGGGGGCCAAAGCCAGCATGTCACAGTGTGGAGGGGGGGGGGGCAAAGCCAGCATGTCACAGTGTGGAGGGGGGCCAAAGCCAGCATGTCACAGTGTGGAGGGGGGGCAAAGCCAGCATGTCACAGTGTGGAGGGGGGCCAAAGCCAGCATGTCACAGTGTGGAGGGGGGGCAAAGCCAGCATGCCACAGTGTGGAGGGGGGGCCAAAGCCAGCATGTCACAGTGTGGAAGGGGGGGCAAAGCCAGCATGTCACAGTGTGGAAGGGGGGGCAAAGCCAGTATGTCACAGCGTGAAGGGGGGGGGGCAAAGTCAGCATGGCACAGTGTGAAGGGGGGCCAAAGCAGCATGGCAGAGTGTGATGGGAGGCCAAAGCAGTATGGTGCAGGGTGAAGATGGGCAAAATCAGCATGGCAAAGTGTGATAAAGGGGGGCCAGGAGAAGAGGGAAGCAAAAGCAACATGGAGGGTGCAGTCTGATCATAAGGGGGCATAGCATGGTGTTGAAGGGGCACAGTAATGTGTGTGTGATGGCACAGCAGGCTTGTGGCAATGTAATGTGCATGGTAGGTGGTGGCTAACTAATGAGTGCTATTTTGTTTGTGGGGTGATAGCGGGGCAATTTAATTCTGTATTTGGGACTATTAATTTAAGATGGGGTGGTTTGGGGGCTAGTAATTGAATGTGGGGCTGAGTTTGAGGCGCATGAGGTCTATGGGCTGGTTGGAATTTTCTAAATGTACCCATTTTGTTTCCAAATAGGGCCCCCAACATCCGAGGATCCAGACAAGCTGCAACTAAAGAAACCAGCAGCCACAGGTGGTAAAAGTGAGAAGAACAGGTAGGACAGTCTGTCAAATGTTCTGATTCTAGTGGGACAATCCTGATTTTTGGTGACTGTTCTGTCCAATCTAAGGGACAGGTCAAGACTGTGTATTCTTTATATACACACTGCATTCTTTATATACTACACTATGGTGCTAGCTGCCCTTCGTGGGCTAACCCCTTCCCTTCTAGTGTCTGGTCTCGCCTCCATGATGGCTGGCCACACCCCCTTTGGTGGGCCTTTCATGCCCCAGTCCGACACTGTCAGTACATGCTTCCCACATATAGGAAGATCAATATAGGGCATGTATAGTGTATGTGCACCACATGCAGGAAGATTAATATAGGAAATACATATTCTACATGTGTTCCACATACTGAAAGATAAATATAGGGCACACATAGCGTATGTGTACTACATACAGGAAGATGAATGTATACTCTACATTTGTACCACATATAAGAAGAACAATATATGGAGAGCATGCAGTACATTTATGGATAAGCATAAGAAGTTGAAATACCCACAGTTTGTTTGGGTTGATAATTAACCTATTTAAAATTTCAATATTCAATATCTTTTACTATTTATATCATTTGATTTTAAAGGAAAAATACTCATTTTTAAAGCACATATCATTCAGTAATACCAGTGATTCTTTAGTTAAGCAAAAATATGAAAACGTTTTAATCAGTCATTTAACTTTAAAGGCGATGTGTAGTTAACAAACTCAAGCAAGATACAAGGTTTTTTCACATGCATGGAAGGAAAACATGAGGGAGGCAACACATTGCTGTAACTAATTATTCAGTTTTGTTGTGTTGTATCTGTTGTTACTGACCAAGATCCTGAAAACAGAAATACAGGCAGTAGATACAACAGTGATTAACAAAACATCTTTTCTCAGTAAGTACACTCTTCAAAATGTTAAAGATTATTCTTTAAATGACCAGCTTGGTTAGAATTTAAAGACTCTTGAGAGTTTGGTTCCCTATTAGGAATATGAGAATGGGTACATCCCATATTGGGTCGAGTTGATTAAATTTTTCTATTCTGGCATGGGTGGATCCATCTATAGCATAACGTTTGTATTCACTTTCAACTTTCACAGTGACTATTCTACGCTATTCTGAAGATCATACTCCCTCCCCTTCCCTTCCCTTTTGAAGTTTATAAGTACACTTGAAGACTGCACTACGTAAAGCTCTTACGTGTATTTTGTTTATTTTTTATGGAGGTCTTTCTATAGTGCGATGTTTGATTATACAAAAAAAAAAAGAAAGAAAGAAAGAAATGTACCCATTTCAATTTCATACGAGCAACACAAGAATTGCCCCATGTATTTGCATTGCATTGTATTATCAAGCATTGCTCCTATTCCTATGTCACAGTATATAATGGCAATATATTCGCTTCAAAAACATATGCTGTGCAACATGTTGTTGGATTGCAAAATAGCTCCAATATTACCAACTGTCTATTTCTGATCCATCACATCACAGTTCTTAAAATGCACTATAAAGATGAATTAGAGAGATTTTGATCAAGAGAAAAAAGCTGACACATTCTGGGTGATTCCATATCACTGATCATGTAATGACACAAGACTGGATTAAAGTTTTACAAACCTCACAAATTCTGCATAGCTTTTTATTCATGGTGCAACCAAGGAGTAAGACCCATCAGAGATCAGGAGCAAACACAATTCACAGAACAAAATTAAAAGCTTTTTCCTGTTTCAGTAGCAGCAAAAAAGTCAAAATCACCTCAATGTTAATGTTGTTTGAAGTGCAGCATATTTTAAGCTAGAACAGTATTACAATGAAGCTCTTAGTATGAATTATATCCACAAATTCCACTGCTACATTAAATAGTCCATTTGTTCATGGAAACTGCAGACTGTATTAATACAATTACTTTACTATTCTCTAGTCAATAAAAACAGTGCACGTATGAAATGTTCCTGAAAAAGTATAGACAGCAACACAAAAGAAGTTCAGGGATCAGTTTGCAACTAATATTGATGAAGCTTAGTACAACCATACAGAATCTCTTTATTTCATTGAATTCATTTTGAGCTTTGCTGATTTGTCTTCCTTCACTTTCCTTACTACCCCAAACTTGCCTCTTCCAAGTAATTTTTTTTTCTATTTTCTCTACAAAGCTGTGAAGTGTTTAGATTGTAATGAAAAAAACAATAAAGTTTCACTTACAAAAAATAAACACCCCAAGTTGTTTGTAGAACTTTTGTTTCATATAGATCAGTGTTTCCCAACCCCAGTTCTCAGGGACCCCGAACAGTGCTTGTTTTCCATATCTCTTTGCTGGAACACAGGTTTATTCATTACTAACTGACACATTCTGAAAGACCCACAGGTGGTATAATTATTTTACATGTGGCCTGGAATCCTGCACTGTAAGGGGTTACTGAGGACTGTGTTTGGGAAACACTGATATAGATGAACGTTTGACACCACGGTTTTTCTGCACCATAGAAGCCTTACAAAACTATTCTGTATTGATAGGGCACCCTGTTCCGTCCACTACATAACTCACACCCTGGGACATCCATTCTCCGTCGCTCATCCTGCAAACCTGCCTTCATTAACATAATATAGTGGACATTGTCTTCTGAAGATCAGTATTCTCATATCCTACTGCTGTGAACACTCTGATGATATCATTGGCTACATGTTATTGTACTCATGGTCGCTTCAAAACTGAGGACATCCCAGATGAGCAGGAGTTGAAGATTGAATGCAATATATATGCTCAGAGCTTAGTCAAAAACACCTTAAACAATGTACCTGTTAGGCTGCTAGTGGTCAGATAACGAACCTGCAGAACAGACGGGCGGAGGTCTTCGCCTATAGCAGCCGCCTTTCCCGTAGAGCTAGACGTGCTCACAGGTACTCGGATGCCCACAGGACTTAACTCCAAAGTATTGTAGGTTCGTTATACTAACCGTAGCGCAGGCCTGGAGACAGTACAGATGGTTATGGATGGTCAGACGAAGCCAAGGTCAGGGGTCACTTGCGGAGTAGAATAGTCAAAAAACACGCCAAGGGTTGGGGTCACGAGTAGATCAGCAGAGTCCAAGGAACAGGCCAAAAGGTCAGGGTTACAGGCAATAAGGCAAGGTCCAGTAAACAGGCAAAAGGGTCACAACAGAAATCCAGCAGAGTAACAAGCAGGTCAGCACAAGTATCAAACTAGGACACTATAACTAGGGATGTGCACCGGCGACTTTTGGTGTCTCGTGTTTTGTGTTTTGGATTCGGATTTTCGTGATGTTTTGGGTTCGGATTTGTTTCGCAAAACACCTGCCGAAAGGTTTTGGTTCGGATTTAAGGTTTTGGATTCGGATTTTTTTTGAAAAAAGCATAAAAAGTTCAAAAATCAAGTTTTTGGGCTTGTTTTCACTCCTACGCTATTATTAACCTCAATAACATTCAATAACGAGCATTTCCACTAATTTACAGTGTATTCTGAACACCTCACAATATAGTTATTAGTCCAAAACGTTGTAACAAGGTATCTTTGTGGACTGCGTAGTGGAGTGGTCCCCACAATATAATAAGAAAACCATCAACTGGTCTTAATCGCACCAAAAAATGTACCTGGACTGCGTAGAGGAGTGGTCACCACAATATAATTTAAAAACCCTGAACTTGTATGATTCGCACCAATAAATGTATCTGGACTGCGTAGAGGAGTGGTCACCACAATATAATTTAAAAACCCTGAACTTGTATGATTCGCACCAAAAAATGTACCTGGACTGCGTAGAGGAGTGGTCACCACAATATAATTTAAAAACCCTGAACTTGTATGATTCGCACCAATAAATGTATCTGGACTGCGTAGAGGAGTGGTCACCACAATATAATTTAAAAACCCTGAACTTGTATGATTCACACCAATAAATGTATCTGGACTGCGTAGAGGAGTGGTCACCACAATATAATAAAAAAACCATCAACTGGTCTGAATCGCACCAAAAAATGTACCTCGACTGCGTAGAGGAGTGGGTCACCACAATATAATTTAAAAACCCTGAACTTGTATGATTCGCACCAATAAATGTATCTGGACTGCGTAGAGGAGTGGTCACCACAATATAATTAAAAACCCTGAACTTGTATGATTCGCACCAATAAATGTATCTGGACTGCGTAGATGAGTGGGTCACCACAATATAATAAGAAAACCATCAACTGGTATGAATCGCACCGAATAATGTACCTGGACTGCATAGAGGAGTGGTCACCACAATAGAATTAATAAAAAACCCTCCACGGCTCTGAATTCCCCAAAAAAAAATTCTGGACTGCGTAGTGGGGTGGCCCCGGTACTAAATTTGATACCGGGGCCACAATACCTCCTCCAAGTTCCAAGTGTAGTGTTTATAACATATTAACACTACACTAATTCTAGCCTCTTGTTTTAAATAATGACAGGGTATTTAACTTTTGATTACATCTTTTGAATTTGTTGACATTTTCTTTTACTTTTTTACATGGCAAATGACTGTTGAATGGTCACATAATGCCCAAAAAATTGTTGCAAGATGGAATTGTCCTTGGGCCCTCCCACCCACCCTTATGTTGTTGAAATAGGACATGCACACTTTAACAAACCAATCATTTCAGCGACAGGGCCTACCAAACAACTGTGGCTGAAATGATTGGTTTGTTTGGGCCCCCACACCAAAATAACAATTCATCTCTCCCTGTACAAACTAAACAGGCTCTACTGAGGAAAGATGTCGTCCTCATCCTCAACCTCTGATTCCTCTCCCCCTACAGTGTGTACTTCCTCCTCCTCACACATTATCAATTTGTCCCCGCTGGACTCCACAACCACAGGTCCCTCTGTACTAACTGGAGGGCAGTGCTGTACTTCATTGAGGAATTGATTATTCATTTTTATAAACATCATTTTTTCAACGTTGTGAGGAAGCAACCTCCTTCTCCGCTCACTGACCAGGTTCCCCGCTGCACTAAAAACTCTTTCCGAGTACACACTGGAGGGGGGACAACTCAGGTAAAATAGAGCCAGTTTCTACAGGGGCTTCCAAACTGCCATTTTTTCCTGCCAGTAACAATATGGACTGTCCGACATGTCTACTTGGATGGTGTCAGCAAAATAATCCTCCACCATTTTTTCAATTGTGACAGCATCCAATGCAGCGACAGTAGACATGTCTGCAATGGTTGGCAGGTCCTTCAGTCCGGATCAGATGTTATCAGCATCCCCGCCAGCGGGTCTTTTAGGAAAACTGAGCTTTTTCCTCGCAGCCATAGATGTGGAAGAAAATGAGGGTGGAGCTGTTGGCATGTCACGGTCCTCTTCAGAGGACAATCTCCTGACCAGAAGGTCTTTGCACCGCTGTAGACTTGTGTCCGCCGGAAACAGAGACACAACATACGCTTTAAACCGAGGATCGAGCACGGTGGCCAGAATGTATTCCTCTGACTTTAAAAGAGTGACCACCCTCGGATCCTGGCAAAGCGTACGAAGGGCTACATCCACAAGAGCTACATGCTTGGTGTAATCGCAATGGCTTACCAGCTCCTCCCTCACTTTCTCCAGCTGCTTCTGCAACAGCCTGATCAGGGGAATGACCTGACTCAAGCTGGCAGTGTCGGAACTGACTTCTCGTGTGGCAAGTTCAAATGGCTGCAGAACCTTGCACAACACGGAAATCAGTCTCCACTGCGCTCCTTTGCCTATGTCGTAGGTGGCTGTGTAGGCCTGAATGGCCTTTTGCTGCTCCTCCATCCTCTGCAGCATATAGAGGGTGGAGTTCCAGCGCGTCACAACCTCTTGTTTGAGGTGATAGCAGAGCAGGTTCATGCTTTTTTGATGTGCCTCTAGTCTGCGGTAGGCACTGGCTGAATGCCGAAAGTGTCCAGCAATTTTGCGCGCCACCGCAAGCATCTCCTGCACACCCCTGTCACTCTTGAGGTAATGCTGCACCACCAAATTAATGGTGTGGGCAAACATGGGACGTGCTGGAAATTGCCCATATTTAATGCCCGCACAATGTTACTGGCATTGTCTGACACCACAAATCCCCATGAGAGTCTAAGTGGGGTAAGCCACTGGGAGATAATTTCCCTCAGTTTCTCTAATATGTTGTCATCGTTGTGCCTCTTATTAAAGCCTGTAATACACAATGTTGCCTGCCTTTGCACGAGCAGCCATTTTGTAGATGCTGCTACTGATGCAGCTGTTGCTGTTGCTGCGGAAGGCAATGCATCTACCCAGTGGGCTGTCACAGTCATATAGTCCTTCGTTTGCCCAGAACCACTTGTCCACATGTCCATGGTTAAGTGGACAGTGGGTACAACCGCATTTTTCAGAGCACTGAGGACACTTAATCGTACTTCTCTGTACATTTTTGGTATCGCCTGCCTAGTGAAGTGGAATCTCGACGGGATTTGGTACCGGGGACACAATACCTCCATCAACCCTCTAAATCCCACTCCACTGATGGCGGACACCGGGCGCACATCTAACACCAACATTGCAGTTACAGCCGCAGTTATACGCTTTGCAATAGGGTGACTACTATCGTATTTTGTGGTCATGGCAAACGACTGTTGGACGGTCAATTGTTTTGTGAAAGACTTACCGGTCTTATGACTTCCCCTCTGGGAAGATGACCGACTAACAGCAGCAACAGCAGCAGTGGCAGTAGTAGGCGTACCGCTGCAGGATTCCTCGGATGAATCCCGTATTGAGGAGGACTCAGTCTGGCTGCTGACTTGGGCTGCAGGACTGAATCTGAGGGAGATTGTGGAGGAAGTTGACGAGGAGGGTGTTGCTGGTGTGTATCCAACTGGACCACGGGATTTAGGTGTCCCTGTACCGATGAGGGTCCTAGCCCCAGTTCCTGAACTAACCACTGAACTATGAAGGTTATTGAGGTAATGTATAAGGGAGGATGTCCCTAGGTGGGCAAGATCCCTACCCCTGCTTATTTGAGCTTTACATAAGCTACATATGGCCATACATTGGTTGTCTGGATTTGGATAAAAATAACTCCAGACCGAAGAGGTGCATTTTTTGGTCTTCTGACCAGGCATGACGATGGGCTTTTTCATCCCATGGACATCAGCTGTTTCCCCCCTGGTGCCTCATTTACAATAACCACATCACCATGCTCATCATCAAGTTCCTCCACAGCGCCAGCTACATCATCAATAGCCTCCTCCCGAGCCACCTCTTCCCGTACAGTGATGGGAAGGTCAGGCTTGACAACCACCAACACCCTTGGACTTGCCTTGGGGATTTGTGATAATTTCTTTTTAGAAGGCAGAGTTGTTTGCTGTTTTGTTGCTGACAGCATAACTCTCTTCAATTTTTTGTGGGGGGGGAGGAGGAGGAGGGCTAAGATCCTTGGGTGAAGATGGACCACTAGTCATGAACACGGGCCAGGGCCTAAGCCGTTCCTTGCCACTACGTGTCGTAAATGGCATATTGCCAACTTTACGTTTCTCCTCAGATGATTTTAAGTTTTTCTTTTTGCTTTTTTTTTGAGAACTTGGGCTTTTTGGATTTTACATGCCATGTACTAGGAGATTGGGCATCGGGCTTGGAAGACGACGTTGATGGAATTTCATCGTCTATGTCATGACTAGTGGCAGCAGCTTCAGCATTAGGAGGAAGTGGGTCTTGATCTTTCCCTACTTTATCCTCCAAATTTTTGCTCTCCATTATATGTAGCACAAGATACTGCAGAATGTGTGAACTTGGTAATATTTCAGTACCAATGGGCTTATACTGCAGGATTGGTTTTGCAAATTTTGTTGTAATTAAAAAATGTTAAAAAAAAATTTTTGTATTTTTTTTTATAACTTTTTAAAATTTTTTTAAACACTTGGGAATATTGGGGAAATAACTATGCCCTTAGAAGCACAGAGCACGGGACACAGGACCACTGGACTGAACAGGACACAGCACACAGGACCCAGCAGCACCACTGAACTCAAAATTGACAGAGCACAGCACACAGCACCACTGGCCTGATACTGCAGAACACAGCACAGCACAGCACAGCACAGCACAGCACAGCACAGCACAAGATCTACCAGAGCAGAGGACTACCTAACACACCCTCCCTCTACCCTGATCAATGCCAGAGTGAAGATGGCGGCGACTAGCGGGGAATTTATAGGTTCTGAGTATCGCGAGATCCGACAGCGGGATTATGACTCCGAGCCTCGGTTTCAATTTTTCATTTGGCGCCAATACCCGGATCTGTCTCGGATCCAACTCGGATCGGCAACGTTCGGGTAGGCTCGGATTCAGGAAATCCGAGTGCGCTCATCTCTAGCTATAACCGGCAGGGAGGCTAAGTCCTCCCTGCCTTAAATAGTGCCATAGACCAATCAGGGCTGTGCCCTGTAACAGAGCACAGGAGGAACCTTAATTAATTAACTTAATCAGCCCACAGGCTGTACTTGGTGCAGTGCATGCGCCCGGCTGCACTATAATGCCGGGGCGCGCTGTTTAGAAGATTCGGCGCAACGGTCGGGGCCGAAAAACCAGAAGTGATGCCCCGGTCGTCATGGAGACGACCGGGACGTCAGAACAGCAGGGAGAAGAGTCGCGGTGGTGCCCGTGGCTGCCGCGGCTCCTGACAGTACCCACACAGTGGAAGCAACCATTTTGGGGATTCAAGCAATTCATGAGAATGTAACAAATCAATTCACCAGAATCCAGTGACATCTTTGAGAGTTCCTAGGGAATTGATAGGATGCATTTTCAGGAATATTGGTTCAGCCTGCAAAACGGCTGCCTAATGATTGGAAGGCAAGGGATACTTTCAATTCTTATGCTACTTTCAATTCAAAGTTGCTAAAAGCAACACAAGAGACAAGCTGAGGAGGGAATCCCTGTGTACTGGAAGAGCATTAATTCACCTTTGGAATACTTAATGCATGTGACTTGGTTGGGCAGAAGCCTCTAAATGGGACGGAGCTACTCTGTCAACTCTTACAGATCAGGGATAACCATAACGTACCTCACTGCTTACTGATTAGTCTATTGGACATGTGCATTAAAGAAATCACAGACTTGCAGGGAAAAATGGACAAGGGAGGGTAAAATAGGTAGGTTTTAGAGAACCAATTCTAGTGCACGCTGTGCAAGCTTTCAATGATTCCCTGTCAGTGACTGAATTACATATGGGGATAAATTTGCTTTTATCAATGAGCATGGCAATAATAGGGCACATATGATTGTACACACACTGCACAAGCAATTTAAGTGCCAGTACATAAATTCATACTTGCCTACACCTGTGAAATGACAGGATGAGGTGGGCAGGGCTAAATGAAGAGATTTGTCATAAAGTGTGTGGGATTTATACCATACAGCCCCGCCCACCTCAGCAAACACCATGCAGTGCTTATTGACGCGGATGAGACTTCATGAAATTTACACTTTTATTGTTCTGCCCTCCTGATTCATTTTAATATTGTTTGGTTTCAATTTGGTATTCAGCAGAATACTTTGTAACAGGAATCAGTATTCAGGTGAATTCTAAAATAAAAATGTATCTGATTGTACAAATTAGTTTAAATTTTTACTGTAATTTTCACTGTAATGTAAAGTGAATTTGTGCAGCACAGGCAACGGTGACTGCAGCCTACTGGAATGTAGCAACATAGCATTCAAATATATAAACTCGAGAGATTGAAAAAAGCAGTGGAACTTTGCAATTCAGAGATGTCTTGAAGATCAGATTAAAAAAAAACAAATATATTACAGTCAGATGCTTCAAAGTAAATATATCTGGTTTATCACAATTCTAAAATAATAAAAATCTCTTTTGTGCATATGTGAGAGTTGCTTTATAAAGAGGGACATTATGAACAAAGACCAGTGTAATAGTAATAATAATAATATACTGCTAATCATACACCATCATCAAATTTCTCTGTATACATTTATGCTTAGACAAAGATCTTCAGTGTATAGATGTTATTTGTTTTCAATAGATGTCATTTTTGGAACAGACTAGAGCTATGGCTTTAATCCCTATAGCTTTTCCTGCACATACTCAATGTTTTGTAATTCTATATTGTGCAAAACTGGAGCAAGCCGTATCTTTACTAATTTACTGCCTGAGTTTTCCATAACATAGAAACTTTGCGGCTGACCCCTGGAATTAATATAGCAAAAGATAACCCCAGATGAGGCAAAGCTCTTGTAGGGAGATGGTGGCTACATACTGTGATTCCAAACTAATAAAACGACATGACCAATATAACACCAAAATGCATTATTCCTAGAATGAAGCATTTTTTAAATTCAGTATAATTTAAATAATGTTTATTTAATTATTAAACAATGTTATGTATAATTTAAGTTATATATTATATACAATGTTTGTGTGTGTTTTTCAGTAGTTTTTGTAATACTTTATTTGAACTAACATGGAACTGAAAGCCCAAAACACATGGGGGTAGATGTATTATGCTGTGATTTTTGTTCAACTTGCCGGAATTTGGCGACTTTGCAGCTGCGATGGCTTGTAAAAGCAAGTTTGCCTTTACAAGCCATCGGCGCTTTAAATTTTAGCCTCAAAGTCGCCGATTTGAAAAAAATCTCAGCATAATACATTTACCCCATGGACTGGTCCAGTGAGGAGGGAAGTTATTACTTCAGTTGTCTCATCAATATTTTTTTTATAAATATAATAAACTAAATTAATTAACTCATTTTATTTTCCGCAATAAGTAGCAATAAAAAATAGAAGGTATTTGCATGATTACTAAATGTTTAATAAATAGATTGTCCTATAACATTTAATAGCACATATAGGATGAGATGGGTTGATGAAGTGGCAGAGCTTAGATTAATTGAGTCAATGGGCTAGATTTACTAAGCTGCAGGTTTGAAAAAGTGGGGATGTTGCCTATAGCAATCAATCATATTCTAGCTTTCATTTTGTAGAAGGTACTAAATAATTGAAAGCTAAAATCTGATTGGTTGCTATAGGCAACATCCCCACTTTTTCAAACCCGCAGCTTAGTAAATAATAAATATAGCCCAGTGTTGGCTAACCTGTGACACTCCAGGTGTTGTGAAACACTGATCTAGCTCAATGAGTCTGACAATTGACATAAGATTCCTAAACATAGATTTCAGCCTGAAGGCTACAAAATATTATACAACAAAGAAAAACAAAGAGTTAAAAACATGCTGCATTTTATAAATGATACAATATAATTAGGTGAAGCTAGAGTGTCAGCCCTTTTGTCTATAGAGGCTTTTTTTATACTTTCAGCTAACATTGGAACTAGAAATTTTATTTCTGACCATCTGTGGATGTGCTGCCCCCTCTTTTCTTGTTTATTTCCTGTAAACATCAATGAACTATGTACATTTTTATCCAAAAGAGTCATGCCTGAAAAATTTAAGTTAATAATTGATTTAACCTCATCCATTTAAACAATATGGTAGCAATTACTCAAGTTAGTTTATACAATTATGTATTTAAATTAGATTGAGCAGAGTGAATTATGCCTATATATTTGACTGAATATTTATAGAAAAAGTAGTTCGACTTAAGCCATTGTTCTACTATATTTCCCTATAAACCAGTATTAAAGCAGTAAAATGCAAACTCAACAAAACATATACAGTAAAGTATCTGTTAAATACAAAATATTAAGTGGACTGTATAAGTTTTTTTTGCCTCTGAGCCACTATGTTTACTAAATGTAATATTATTTTCAAGATTCCAGCAATTTCTAGAATGGATATATTTACTGTACAGCTGGAGCTGTGATTTTGAAGATGGTTTTATAGATGTACTATGATATATCCCGGCGGTTCCCAAACTGTGCGCCGCGACTCCCAGGGGTGCCGCGGCGCTGTCACTGGGGTGCCGCGAGCCAGACATAAAAAAAACCAAAGAGCACATAAACTTACTAATCCGCCGGGCGCCGGGACCCAGCAGCCTCCTCTCCCCGCAGCAGCTGTCACTGAATATCGACGTCAGTAACAAGCTGCTGCTGGAGAGAGGAGGCTGCTGGGTCCCGGCGCCCGGCGGATTGGTATGTTTATGTGTGTTCTTTGTTTTTTTATGTCTGGCGCGGGGCAGAGGAGTGAGAGGGCGTGTGACAGCGGGGCACAGGAGAGTGACAGCGGGGCACAGGAGAGTGACAGCGGGGCAGACAGCGGGGCACAGGAGAGTGACAGCAGGGCAGACAGCGGGGCAGAGGAGAGTGACAGCGGGGCACAGGAGAGTGACAGCGGGGCAGAGGAGAGTGACAGCGGGGCAGACAGAGGGGCACAGGAGAATGACAGAGGGGCAGAGGAGAGTGACAGAGGGGCAGAGGAGAGTGACAGCGTGCAGTGGAGGGGGACACAGCGTGAGAGGGACAGTGGAGGGGGACACAGCATGAGAGGGGCAGTGGAGGAGGACACAGCGTGAGAGGGGCAGTTAAGGGGGACACAGAGTGAAAAGGAACAGAGAGCAGAGGGGGAACAGCGTGACAGAGGGCAGAGGAGGGAACAGCGTGACAGAGGGCAGAGTAAGGGGACAGCGTGGGAGGGCAGAGGAGGGGACAGCATGAGAGGGCAGAGGAGGGGGGACATTGTGAGAGAGAGCAGAGGAGGGGGGACATTGTGAGAGAGGGCAGAGGAGGGGGACATCGTGAGAGAGGGCAGAGGAGGGGGGACGGGGTGTCGGGGCAGTGTGAGAGAGGGTAGTGTGTCTGGATACAGAGGGGGCAGTGTGTCTGGATGCAGAGGGGGCAGTGTGTCTGGATGCAGAGGGGGCAGTGTGTCTGGATGCAGAGGGGGCAGTGTGTCTGGATGCAGAGGGGGCGGAGTGTCTGGATGCAGAGGGGCCAGTGTGTCTGGATGCAGAGGGGGCATTTTTGCATACAACTAAATAAGTATTTCTGTCCTGACCTAAATACTTATTATAATTTTTTGACCCAACTACTTCTAAAACGGGACTGCTCAATAATTATTTTGGAGGGGTGCCTTGAAAAAATTTGGAGACTCTAAGGGTGCCGCGAACTGAAAAAGTTTGGGAACCACTGATATATCCAGTAAGCCAGACAATTTTTTTTTATAGAAAAAAAAAAAATACTTTTAAAACTAGACCTTACTTGAGTATTGTCCAGCTTATTGATGACCTTGCTTGGATGGGATACAGTGACCTCCTGTGAAACAGACATTTAGCATAGAATATCTAATCTCAGAGCCTTAATGAGATGACATGGTAGAAAGTAGTTTGCAGATGTCACCATGACCAAGGGAAGTTCAATCCATAATATGCAACCAAGCTGAACATGCAAAATCGTTTTGTGATTCTACTTGTAAAACCAGAGTTCTCTGCACAATTAATGCCAGAAGCTGGGTGTTCAGTGTCAGGGCTCATTCACATGTGAAAAAAAGTTCAAAAATAATAAATAAGTTTAGACTAAATACAGATTTTAGAAATATGTATTGGAACAAAGAGAGGAGTTTACCACAGGCATCTAAGAGAGAAATAATCTATTTGGCTGACAGTCTGCAGTCATAAGGCTGCATACCAGGTTACATACAGGTGTAGCACTGCACCTAGGTTCATTTACATACAGGTCTGAGACATCTTACAAATTAGAAGTAAGAAATGTAAATTAACTTACACGCTTTCACAGTATCTCTTCCACAGAAGGCTGACAAGGTGTCTGCAATCAAGAGAGATTACAGAACATCTACAAGGAACTAGTTTTAAAGGCAAAAGTGCAGTGCTGCCTGTCCATCAATCTAAGGCTGTGGGAAAGTCTTGTTTATTAAAACATCAGTTGTGCATTGCAACTGAAGCCAGCTAGTGGCCGGTGACCAGAGAGGGAAACTGGGACTAATAAGTGGTAGGTTGCCTGGTGCTGTCCTGACATTTGCTGTTTAATGTGGTGCAGCAATAAAAGTACTTAATTTGAAGCAAGCAGTTGTCTGCATGTGAATCACCTGAGGGTGCCTGTGTTACAAGAACGGTGCTCTTGCTGCAGTATGAAGTATATCATATTTAACAACTTTTAATTCTCCCCCTCTGGTTCAATTGCCAGCACGTAGAGGGAGGGATAGGGGGGGGGGGGGGGGCAGGGAGACCTACCCGGTATTCAGAAGTCTCCCAGATATTCATGGGAGGGTGGGCGAGTATGTTGTAAATAGGTTGATTCACCTATTTGAAGCTATGAGTCTTAAACATCCAGACATTACACTGCATTGAAAGGTGCGCCTAAAGCATAACATGGTAATGTTTATCTGCCACAAAAAATGCATGTGGTTTACTACATGCATTGCTACAAAGTCCATGTTTTTATGCATGTGTGAAAGGTCTACGCCTTCAATAAAATACATATTTACTCTCCAAATAAATTAAAGTAACACATTTATTGTCATCCTGGCTCTAGGAACTTGTGCTGTAACTAATTGTGTTAATTGGGATTTAATTATAGCTTTCAAATCAATTGCTTTGGACTTTGACTTCCAGTGTCCATACAATCTCTTGCTTTTATTTTTATAGCTAAAATATGAAAGAGGAAATACAGATATCATTTTTTCTACTAGTGCATATTTCAGTCATTTTGCTTGACAAATTATGTCAACTGAGATAGCTCTATCTCCCTTAAAGTTTGATATGACTGTAGGAAATAGCGTAGTCACAATTCATTAGTATAAGCCAAACAAGAGACAAAAAAAACAAGCTACTGAATCAGAATTTAAAAAAGAGGTCAAAATCCAAGTCAGAGGTCAGAACAGGCAGTAAACAGGCGAAGTCAAAACAATACAGATCAAAAATACAACAATCTAAGCAGACAAATAACACCTAGGTCCTAAAGAGAACAACGTATCACTGACATCAGGTGAATGTGAGTCCTGGGCTAAAATAAGAGCATGGACAAATTTGGAAGCTCCATTTAAGGCCACCATGCACCCATGTTGGCACTTTCTGAGAAAGTGAAAGTACTGACACATTTTTGTCTGCCTATTGTTTCTAAGAAGGCACCTGATTAGATGGTCAGAACACCTGTCCATTCAGGAGCTGACTTCACACTATAACTCCCTTCAGCAAACTTTAGAAATGCTGACAGTGCTCAGAGGCTGCAGTAATTGCATGCATGGTAATGGCTGCTACCTAGAGGGGAGAGGAGGGAGCTGATATCAACCATTTCTGTTTGTTTGTTTTTAAAACATTACACTAGTGAACTGCTTCCATTAAGATGAGGTTTTAAACAAAATAATTGCCTCATTAGCCTTACTTTTGTGAGCCCAAGCAATTAACAGAATCAAATTCAACAGTTTACAACACAATCTACATATATATATTTTGCATGCCAATTGTTTACAAAAATGCTTATTTTGTATTTACATTTTATTTCTGCCATTTGCAGCTCATCGAAATGTTTCATAACTTGTAACGGAGACCTTGATAAATTATGACGCATAAGAGATGTTTCTTTGTCACAAACTGTAGATGTGTGGAAGGCTCTGGTAGGATAAGATGACTCAACATGATAGCTGGCACATTATTAGTGTAGGTCACAGACAATAAATTTCAGAGCTGTTCCCCACTAGCCAATCCCTGACAGTTGAAGAGGGTTGGATTAGTATATATATATATATATATATATATATATATATATATATATATATATATATATACATATACCCTGGCTAGGATGTGTTTAAGGTCATCTTTGTCAATTTTGATGAGTAGTTGCTCTGCTTATTATTAGTGGACAGATAAGCTGTGCTGCAACATGTGGGTGTTCTAAGGGCTTGATTAGTGACAAAATACATGGGCCACTATCACTCAGAGAGAATAAAAGTTCTTGTATATATAGTCTGGAGATCAAACTAAAACCTACTCCAAATTTAGGTAAATCATCTATACTACTAAAAG